>NC_077230.1:191345799-191945799 GCF_027887165.1 Monodelphis domestica | reverse complement strand
TGTTTGGAAATGACCAAATAAAATAATGTTAAAAAAAAAAAAAGAAAGATCCGTGAAAAAAAGAAAAAAGAAATCTATCATTGCAAAAAATGTGGCAGAGGAGTCTAGGAAAATTTCAAACCTCTGTAAAGTGAGCTGAAGAGTTATAAATGAGAGATGTTCCTTTTTTTGGGAGTCTTCTAGGGGTACATTGCCCTGGGATTAACTTCCCAGCTTCCATTCACATTTTTATAAATGCGGGAGTTGGGGATTATGATTGTATTTCACTTCAGCTACTAAAATGGGCCTTACCTCCTGTTAGAGGCAGGCAAAATGATGAGAGAGTGTTAAGAAAAATTATAAAAATTATTTCTAAAGATATTTAAGAGATATTTAACTCATGAAATTTTCCAAAGGTTTTTTATACAATTGTATCCATTTTTCTGATGGAGTCCATCTATCCTCTATGTGACAATTTATAAAGTCAAAACTAGAAAAGCTGTTTTTATATAGGCCTACTCAATAATGTTTGTTCAGTATGGTTATAGGGGAAAAGCAACAGAATATAACAGTAGTTAAAACCCAGTACATTAAAATGATTCAGTGTAACAGAATAGTATTGAATGCAGTATTATATGAACTTAAAATCACAAAGTTAAATCTTAAACAAAACAATTGGCAAAATGCAATAAAATACAGAGATTTTTATAAAACATTGGAGTCAGAAATGCCTTAAAAATATAACCTCCAGTCTCTTTAAAGTTCCTTGGGTTTTTTTTTATCCATTTAGATGCCTATTGTCAGAAGGCAGAAGATTTGTAAGGGCTAGGCAATGGGGGTTAAGTGACTTGCCCAGGGTCACATAGCTAGGAAGTGTCTGAGGCCAGATTTCAACCAAAGACCTCTCGTCTCTAGGCCTGGCTCTCAATCCACTGAGCCACTGAGTTGTTTCCCCATAGTGAGGGTGGGTTTTTGGAATACAAAATTTGGCCAAAGAATTGCAGGGAGTTGAAATTCTCTCCTGACTCTCAGGTGATATAAATAAAAGTATCAGGACAGTCAAAAGATATTCTTTTAAAGTAGCCATGCTTGTAAGTTCCTATTTGGAAAAGTCTCTTCCTTCTCTTCTTTCTCTACTCCTGAACCCCTCCCCCTTTCCACATGGAGGTTAATTGTAGCCTAAGGAAAAATCACCCCCAGTTTTTTACCAGCTGGTTTATGATCCTGAAGAAATTGGGTCTGCTACCAGCAGCCTGGGTTTGGGGGCTGGGCCTGGGGTGATGAGCCATCTGGGTTGGAGGCCAGAGTTGCTGGTGGTCAGGGAGCTGCAGAAGCAGGCAGGCAGCAGTCGGGAGGATGAGGCTGGGACCAGGTGAGAGGCAAGCAGGCAGGTCAAGAGGCAAGCAGGTTCGAGCGAGCTGATCAAGATGCTTTTCTGAAAAGCCCTGGAGAAACCTGACTTAAAAAAATCTAGGCAGTAGCTATTAAAAGCTGAATTTACACAGTAGAGAAAAGATTTAGGAAAGTTAAGAAGATTGAGGGTTATTTTGTCACACAGATGTGTTCAGCCAAACTAAAAATTAAAATTAGTTTCTCTACTAAAAGTATTGTACTTTTAGAGGTTTATTAAAGATTATTATAATTAAGAAATACAAAGTAAGAAAAGCACATGTAACCTACTCACTACATTTTTCCTGCCTGGTAGAGAGATGTGTGTGCTTAGAAGCAGAAGCCGAGAGAGCCAGTAGGCAGCACAGTCAGTTTAAATACAAATGGTGTTCTCGGCCCAGGTGAGCACTCAGGTGAGATTTTAGGGAATTTTGGGAACTACCAAGTACTTCTTGGAATTTAAGTCTGGGGTTCAAATCTCCATTTTTACAGTATGGAGGACAACTACCAGAGCAACAGCTAATAATTTCTTGGTTTGTCTTCATTTTATCCTATCCTTCAATAGGTAGAAGAAGCAATAGAAAGAGATTGTCTTTTTTGGTCCAAATTCTCTCCAGGTAGGAACTAATTGCATAAGGTGGGATAATGAGTACATTTTGGGGAAGTGAACATGCCATCTTAGAATTTGGGAGAGAGAAAAGTAAAGAATAACGTGATATACCTATAATGTGGAGAACAGATGTTAAAGACTTCAGAGAAAGGAGAGATGGAATCATGTGGCCTAAAATTCTAGATCAAGGGGCATTAGAAAATGTTAAAATTGAGAAAAAATTCTGATAAAGAGGAAAACAGGAAGTCTCCTAAAGGAACTTATTAGAAACTGATGTGGATGCATAGGGAACTAATCCACAAACTTAGATTTCAAGAATCATAGGCATATAATAGCAAAGTAAGTAAGGTCCTATAGAATTGTTTCAGGAATTCTGAAGCTCAGCCTAAAACTGAAGGTCAGTGAGAAGTGCTAATAATTAAAAGATGACATTTTCTCCTGTTATATTTAGTAAAAGTCCAAGACAGATGAGATGATGATTACCAATAGTTAAAGCAGATCATACTTCTCATTTTTTTCTGTCAAGAAGAATAAATCATTTTTGGACTAAACATAGCTAATAAGACCAAAATGGCTAATAGAGGAGTAGAAAGCCAAGATAAATCAGGAGATATGCCCAGGGAACTGCTGATTAATTTGTCACCAGGTAAACTACATATTCCAGGGTACTAAAAGAACCAATAGATGTGATTGATGAGCCAATGATGCTTGAAACATGTTGTAGAGTGGAGGAGTTATCACAGGACTAAAAATTGAAAAAAATTTTCGTTTCAAAAAAAAAAAAAGAGAAGAGCTGAGTATTAACTATAGGTCAGTGAGATTGACTGATTCTTTGCAAAATTCTAGAATGATTTTTTAAAAAGAGATTGCTGGGAAGAACTCATTAAAAGAAGTAATGATTGCAAAATGGCAGGATAGGGTTTGGGAAAGTGATGTACAGAAAGTATTCATAACAGCACACAGAACATGGTGATAGAAACTATGGACAAATAATATCTAAATAAGGCTTAATTAGAGATTTCTTTACTATCAGACTTTACCTCCCCTGACTTAAATGGGAAAAAATAAACCTGTTCATACACACACATACCTACATTCACAAGCACAGACAGATAGACAGACACACACGCGCATGCACGCGCACACACACACACACTGCTTTTTAAAGTAATTGACTAAGTGCCAGGCATTGCAACATCATAGGAGAAAAATGTCAGGTTTCATTTATTCACCAAACTTTAGGTACAATTCTCTGAATTAACCTGCTGTTTCTGGGATCTGCATGGAAGGAGGTAAAACCTGCTACTCTTAGAATCTCTCTCCTTACCTACTCTGGAAAAATAATTTAACTTTGCTAAAGAACATATATATTTTTGTTGATAAACTTTCATTCAGCCTTTTCATTACCATTATTAGCGAAGAGGGACATGAGCATTTTCTAACTCTATTGAAATGAGACATTGGAGGTATTGTTGACTGTTGCCTCATTCTTATGCTGTGTCTTTAATCACTTCTAGCTAAGAACTGGGAATAAGGGGAAATGTAATATCTATTTTATAAGTCAAAAATCAATGTTAACAATGAAAAGATTTTTACCCTAAATTCTGCCTACTAGCTTGTGAGGTAGGCTAAATAAATCTTATTTTCCTTTTCAAAAAGATTTTCTTGTCTACTTTTAAAATTAAAATAATTTGGGGGTTGGGGGGAGTCAGGCTAGAGGAGACTCCTGGGTGTTTTCAGTAACCCTTAGGAATTTCACATATTTCTGAGTTCCAAAAGCAAAAGAGGAATGTTATCATTTGTGGGCGTGTCAACTATAAATAGATATTGTGGTAGGCTGAAAAGACTTTTTTTCCACCCTCAATTGACTAATGCTTTGCTTCTATTTCTGTATGTGATCATAGCGTTATAAAATCCTAGGGCTAAGAGGAAACTACAGGTCATCTAGTTTATTTCCCATCATCTAGGCAAGACCCTCCTTAAAGTGGGAAATGTATAATTTCAAAAAGTATTTAGTAGATTGTCTAGTCACAGCTGACTAAAAGGACTTGAAAACTTACAGAGCACTTTTACATATATTATTTCATTTACTCTTCACAGCAACCCTATGATGAAGGGACTACAAGTATTACATGAATTTTGATGAAGAAACAGAAAGGTTTAGTGAATTGTTCTAGGTCACATAAACTGGGAAGTGTTGGAGCAGGAATTCAAACCCTGATTTCCTGATTCTACATCTAGTACTAATTGGTCTTTACCAAAGTGATATCCATGTGGATAAAATAAAGAAATGTGGATTGGATAGTCAATCAGGTCAGTAGGTATGTTATGTAGCTGACTAGATAATAATACTCAAGAAATTCTGATTAATGGATTAATGTCACTCTGGGGAGATCTTTAGCAATGTGCCAAAGGGCATAGTCCTTGGTCCTGTAATGAGATCATAGGATTTTAACCTGAAAAGGATCTCAGAGGTCTTTTAGTTTATTCCCCTCATTTTACAGATGATGATGGTAAGATCTGGTGAAGGGATTTGCCTAGGGTTCCATCATTTATAAAATCACAAAGATGACATGCTTTTAGAAATTAATTTGCATGATTTTATATAGGTGAAATTGCTTACTATACCCAGAAAGGCAGTCTTGAAGGAGAAAAGGCATCACACAGAATTAAGGTGCACCTTAACAAGGGATGAATAGAAAACAATCAAGGGCTCCCAGGTTGATACCTGTGATTGCTTCATAAGGCATGGTTTCTGTTAAAAATAACAGAGCTGGAGAGGATAGTTAATAATTCTTGGCACTCCTGTTTTATACCTATTATCTCATTTGATTTTGATTACAACTTTGTGATGCAAGGACTATTCTTATGTGCATTTTACTAATGAGGAAACTGAGGCTGATAGAGGTTAATATGAGGTCATACAGAGGGTCTAATAGGTGTACTAAAGATGAAAACTTGGTGAATTATAGTGGGGGGTGAGATTTAGAGAAGTTGCACCAGGAAGTAAGCAAAAGAAAGCGGCTGAATCTTGAGCCCCTCCCCTATACTATTTCCTGTTTCTTCCTTTCCAACACTCATGATGAAGATTTTCTCACAGATGGTAAGTTGAAAAATTTCCCACTAATAACCAATCCTACAAACTAGTTCTTTAACTAAAGGATCTTTTATTCTTTGGGGAGAAGGGGGTAAGATGAGTTTGGGGAAAGAGGGAAATTAGGGTCACCCTAAATTCTAAATTATCTTGTTGATTGAAGGCTTTGAAATAAAGTCAGTTCAGGAAACAAAAATTATCTCCCTCTATGGGTAGATAATTACAGCACTGCTAACAAGTCTCTTCTGGGCAATATCTCTTCAGCTCACAGTATAAGTAGAAGGCAATGGCCAGAGAGGAAATGAAGGAGATCTGTCTTCCACCTTCAGGCAGAAACAGCCAAGTCAATTCCCAGGCAGCTGGAGTCCTAACTGCCTTTCCTTCAAGCTTCCATTGGAACAGTCTCTCCCCTCCCCCTATGATTTGTGTGTTCCAAAAGTTCTGAGCTCTCATTGTTTTGCAGATCCAACTTTTTGTCTTTGCCCATGCTTCTTCACTCACACATAGGTCTACTATTAGGATTTGATACTAAAGTAGAATTTAAATTTAGGTCTTCCTGACTTCAAGGCCAATGCTTTATTCACTAGATCATCTACCTGTCTCAGCTAGTAATGACATTATGTTTTTGAGACATTTTTTCTGTTGTGTCCAACTCTTTGTGACTTCATTGGAGTTTTTTTTCACAGATACTGGAGTGGTTTAACATTCCTTCCTCCTTACAGATGAGGAATTGAGACAACAGGGTTAAGTGACTTACCCAGGGTCACACAGCTAGTAAGTGTCTGAGGCTAGATTTGACCACAGGAAGCTGAGTCTTCCTGACTCTAGGTTTGGCACTTTATCTACTGTGATGCTTACCTATCCTAATGACCATTTTGGCAAGCGCTTTTATATATTAACTTACTACAACTCTGTAAGGGTACTATTTTTTTTTTATTATGCTCACTTTATAAATGAATAAACAGAAGTTCAGAGAAGTTAAGCTTATCTATATAGGTTTTTATGATGTTCTCACACAACACAAATTTCCATATTCCTCATGTTGTGAAAGAAGACATTGCACATGAAAGAAAAAATTCACGAAGGAAATAAGATAAGCAATGGTATGATTTACTCTGAATTCCTACTCTGACTGTCCTTTCTATGGTGGTGGGGAGTATTTTTTATCTCGAGTCCCTTGGAGTTGTCTTGGATTCTTGCATTGCTGAATATAGTTGAATTCTTCACGCAAAATTTCTGTTATTGTATTCAGTGTGGTTTTGCCCTAGCCCTACAATTTCCTATAGGTATTCATTTTTTACTCTAAGATTTTTCTTTGTGAGTCAAAAACAACAATATGGAATTTCATAGTAATTAAATATAAATACTTACATTTAGATTTCTAAAAATAGCCTAGAGAAATACAGAATAGGGGATATCTGTTCTAACATTAGTTTTTGTAAAAGAAAATAAGAAGTTCAACATAAGGTAACAATGAGTTGATGAAGATATTAAATAAAAAATTAATTTTAGTTTACTTTAATAGTAACAGATCAAAGGGTGGAAGTAGATCCCATTGGATTCTGGACTACTTTGGTCCTGGTTAAAGTATTGTGTTCAGGTTAGTTTTATAACTGTCTGGGTGTAATTCCAAATTGCTCTCCAAAATGATTGGATCAGTTCACAACTCCACTGACAATGCATTAGTGTACTAATTTTTCCACATCCCCTCCAACATTTGTCATTTTTCCCTTTTGTCAGTTAGCCAGTCCAATGAGTATGAAGTGATATCTCAGAATTGTGTCCATTTGCATTTCTCTAATCAGTAGGGATCTGGAACATTTCTTCATATGTCTATATATGGCTTTGATTTCTTTATCTGAAAATTTTCCCTTCATATCTTCGGTACATTTACCAATGCAGATGGCTTTTATTCTTATACATTTGACAAAGTTCTTTATATATTTTAGATATAAGACCTCTATCTGAGGGGCTGTCTAAAAAATCTGCCCCTGCCCCACATCACTTTTCTGCTTTCTTTCTAATGTTGGCAGCACTTATTTTATTTGTATAAAACCTTCAATTTATTGTATTCAAAATTATCCATTTTACATTTCACAGTATTCTCTATCTCTTATTGATGCATATGCTGTCCTATCCATGAATCTAATATGTTTCCCTGTTCTTCTAATAACTACAAAATGACTGAAGTATGCACTGAATCTTTTCTTCTCCAAGTTAGTTACACATTCTTTACTTCCTTCATTTATATGGCAAGGACCTTCACCATCCTATTTCCCTCTGTAAGGGGTAAAGAAATGTAAGCAATTTTTATAAAAGGTTGTGTTGGATTATTCAAGAGTAGGGTTGCCAGGAATTTGATTAATTTCAATATGATTTTTAAGCAATTTACTTATAAATTATAGAAAGAGTAAAAGTAAGAAAATCAGAGAGAGGATAAGGTAAGATATTTAACCTAGACACTAAGTATTTTGCTCCAGCCTCAGGCTCAACCCAGGCAGGGCTAATTAGTCCTTAGCAGGAGGGGCCTCAGCCTTGAGCCCAGGACTTGGAGATGTAGGGACCCTCTCTCAAGAGGGTAGGTCTCTCCCGAGGCTAGACCCTTCAGAAAATCCAAGGAAAGGGAGTCATTTCTTTCACTCTCCACTTGTCAGTCCAAAAGGAAAAAGTCTGAGATCTCAAGCCTGAGCTCCTCCAAAGTCAAGTTGAAGACCCAAGAGCCAGTTCACAGGAAGTTCTTGGTATTTTTAAAGATCATTCCTTTTTGTCACTTCCTTCCATTTTACATATATATCAATTACAGCTAAAGCTTTGTTTAGGACTGCCCAAGGGACAGTCAGTCAATTCTGATTTGTCACCCACTACTGCACAAGTGGGTCACAGACCTCCCCCACTCAAGCTTGAGCGGGGTATATACGTTTTTGGTGATTATATCTAAAAATTGGCAGGGGATACTTAATTTAATCTTCACACCTCTTAAATAAGATGCCCAGCTAATAATCATTGCCCTTCCTAAAATTTAGTTTCTAGAACAGCATTTCATAAGTGGACTTGGGACTCACTTTTATTCCTGAAAGCAATGGCTCTCTTAGAAAATTGCCTACAGTTGTGGAACATAATTGGTAGGCAGAGTTCCCTGTACCAATAATATCATAGGTCTAGATAAAAAAATAATGCTTCTCTCATTGCAGACCAAGATCACATTAGTTTGGGGGACCATATTATTATATAGTAGCATTTAGCTATTGACTCATTGAACTTATACTCTGCCAAAATTCCCAAATAAACTTTCATCTAATCATGCCTTTCCAAGTTGGTATTTATGGTTGATTTTTTGAACCCCAAAGTACATTTCCTCACAATATTATAGGTGGAAGAAAGCTAATTATGTTTCCCCTCCCCACCACTAAAGTTCTACATATTGTCTTCTGTGGCATCCTTAACTAAAATAAGAGAAATCATCTAAGCATATTATAGTTGAGGTGGTTGAGATGTTTGAATTTTAGTTATGTCTGATCCTTTTTGACCCCTTTTAGGATTCTTTTCAATGAGATATTTCATGTTTCCTTCTATTTTGTCATTCTTTTGACTTAGCTTTATTAGTTCTTGTTATCTTGTGAGATCATTAGCCTCTACTTGTCTAATTCTAGTCTTTAAAGACTAGCTTTTCAGCTATGATCTTTTGATTTTCCTTTTCAGTTTGGTTTATCCTTCTTTTCATGGCTTCCAGTAGGTCAGTTCTGGCCTCCAATTTGCTTATTACTTCATGTGATTTCTGTGCTTCTTTTTCCAAGTAGGAGAGTCTGTCTTTTAAACAGTTATTTTCTTTTTAAATTACTTTCATTTCTATTTCCCACTTTTCTTCTATCTTTCTTACTTGGCTTTTGAACTCTTTTTTGAGTTCTTTGAGAGCTTGTGACAAATTTTCATTTTTTTTTGAAGGTTTGGAAATATTGGCTTGTTTGTCACTCTCTGATGCTGCTTCTGTACTCTGCTCTTTTTCTCCATAGAAGTTACCCAATGTCAGAGGCTTTCTCTATTGTATCTTATTTCTTTTGGTACTTGTGGATCATAGTTCTTGGGTGTTGGTGGCCATTGATGTGTTAGTTTTATCTTCCCTTCAGCAAGAAGTCTGAGTGAGGAGGGCAGGCAGCTCTTGGTATAGTAAGCTACAGAGCATTTTTTTTGCCTGAGGTTATTTTCCCATTCTCTGTGCTTCTGCTGTGGGCAGCCCATCTTTGCCTTTCTTGGCACCCATGTTCCACACTCTTCAGTCTTGGGTCCCAAGTCTCACTGCCAAGGCCTTGTACTACCTTCAGGGATAAGACTGTGTGCCCTCAACCAGCCCTGAGAATTTAGAGATTGTCCCTATCCTTGCTCTGACTGGTATGGTAGGTGGTATGTGTTGGGGTGGTCAGCTCACATTTTTGTAGGTGTAATGTTACTCCCTTATAGTGTGGAAATGCCCAAACCCTGCCTACCTTCAAAGCTGTGCCCTGTGGTAGAGCCCTTTCACTTGCTTGATTTTGATTTTTGCCCTTTTGAGATGCTTTCTTGTGATCATTAGTAGGGAGAGTTGTAAAGTTCCTTCTATTCTGCCGCCATCTTAGCCCGAAAGTTCCCTTTTAGGTTTCTTGACAAAGATACTGGAGTGGTTTGCCATTTTCTTCTCTAGCTCATTTTACAGATGAGGAAACTGAAGCCAACAGGGTCAAGTGACTTGCCCAAGGTCTCATAACTAGTATTCTGAGGCCATATTTCATTTTAGGCTTGGAACTCTATCCACTGTACCACCTAACTGCCTCATATTACAGTGAGTACTAAATATGCAATCTTCTCTCCTATTTCTTCCTCCTTTTATATTGTCACAGGGTACAATTGCAAGATATAACCAGTTCCTTCCTTGTCCTACTTCATGATTGTTTTGAGACTGAATCCCTAAGACTGATTCCTACTGGAATGATCAGATGCAGAAGAGCCATTATATTCATATGTTGGCATCATGGAAATGGAAAATTTCTCCTCTTGTTCAGCCCTAATTAATTAAAAGCCATATCTCACTCCTTTACCCCTTTGCATATTAAGGAAACACCTTTATCCCTCAATAATTTTTTCTTAATGTTTATATTTTTTCTTCTCTTGTAAGGGCCATTTTAAAAATAAGCATTCTAAAGTATATAAATTATAAATAATAGACACATTACATATAAATATTATACTTATAAATATTATTTTAAAATCACATATTCATTCTTTTGACAGCAGCTGCTGTAATTTAAAATCTCATAAAGCTAGTTAGGAGTATCTGCAGCTTTGAGCAATAACCAGAAAGGGAGAGCAGTGGCAGATTCATTGGAAAGTCATTGGCTCTGACACGCCCTCTGTTATTTAGGGTGACTTGTTTCCAGCAGCAGGGAATGTCTGGGAGAATCAAGTTACAGGCTACTGAACATCCCTCCCTCCATCAGGCTCAGCCCAGTACAGTCAATTTGATCTAGGTGACTGCCCACATGTGAAAATGCCACACAATGAGATGTAACCAACCTTATGACGATCTGGTTACCCCTGAGACCAATGCTGGTTTCCTTTTTATGGCATTTCCCCAAAGCATATCTGGTAGTAAACATGCAGGCTTGGAGAGATTGCAAATTGGCATGGAGGCAAAGAGGAGATAACTTGAGGATGCAGAGAGGTCTTTAATCATATGGGTTCTTGCTGCATTTCACCCACGGTATCCATGGGAGGTGAGCATTTCATGAAAAGAGACCAGGAAATGTGATGTGAGCTAAGTTTAATGGGTGTGATGGGGGAACACTAGGTAGCTTTAAAAATATTAAAATTCATTCCTCCCAAACACAATAATAAATAACAGATATATTGGGGAGGGGCTAAGTTTAAAAATATTTCACTCACAATAACTCTGTGAAGTTTTGAGTACAAATATTATATCATAATAAAAGTAATGGACATTTACATAATACTTTAAGGTTTACAAAGTACTTGAACTCATTTGAGGCATCTAGGCAGGGTAGGGATAGAGTGCTGGGTCTTCAGTTAGGAAGACGTGAATTCATAACTGGCTACAGACACCAGCTCTGAGTCTGGGCAAGTCACATAACCCTGTTTGCCTCAGTTTCCTCATCTGTAAAATGAGCTGGAGAAGGAAATAGCAAACCAACCAGAACCCCAAATGGAGTCATACAGAGTCAAACACAACTTTGATGACTGAAAAATAGTAAAAAATTAACTCATTTGATCTTTATATGTTAGTGTAGTATTAAAGTTATTGTTATTTCACCGATGAGGAAATTATGTCTGGGAGAGGTTACATAATTTGCTCTGGGTCACATTTTTTTTAACTTGTACTTTCTGTCTTAGAATCCATAACAAGTATCAGTTCCAAGGCAGAATAGAGGTAAAGGATAGGCAATTGGGGCTGTGTGACTTGCCCAGGATCACACACCTAGGACATATCTGAGGTCACATTTGAACCCAGGACTACCCATTTCCAGCTGGTTGTCTATCCACAATGATGGTTAATGTCTGAAGCTTAGATTTGACTCCATGCCTTTCTGATTCCAAGTGAAGTAAATTCTAGCTACCAAACCCGTGTCATTCCATCAGATGGATATTTCTTTTGCTCGTTGGAAAGGGAAGTATCTTTATAATTTTCAATCAATCAGTCAAACATTTATTAATCACTTGCTATGATACAGACCCAGTGCTAGAGGTTGGAGATACACAAAGACAAAAATGAAAGAGTTCCCTCTCATCAAGGAGCTCACATAGCAAATGAATAAGTGGGAAATTAAGTACTTTCTGCATGCCAGACACTATTTGGGAAAATCCTGTTTGTTTGTTTGTTTGTTTGCTTATTTAAAAAAAAAAAACTCTTACCTTGGGGGCAGCTCGGTAACTTTAGTAAATTGAGAGCCAGACCCAGAGATGGAAGGTTCTGGGTTCAAATCTGACCTCAGACACTTCCTACCTGTTTAGTCCTGGGCAAGTCACTTAACCCCCATTGCCTAGCCCTTACCACTCTTCTGCCTTGGAACCAATGTACAGTATTGATTCCAAGATAGAAGGTAAGGGTTAAAATTTAAAAACAAACAAATAATAACAACAAAAACCCTTACTTTGTCTCTTAGAATCAATACTGGCTATTTTTGTTTTTAATGGTGCTTGTGGTAGAAATCATCTTAGGTAAATACACCATTTCTAGAAGTGAGAAAAGAGAAAGGAAGTGACTGGTCCATGGATGCAAGCACTGATACAGAAATAAGATTCAAACCCAGGCCTCCTGACTCCAAGTCAAGCACTTTACCCAAAATATCACAATTGCCTCTTACGCCCATTCTACTGCACTGGCACAGACCATATGTAATCAAGAGGAATCAGAATATTCTTGGGATGCCAAGTCATTGACTCACCCATCTAACATCAAGGTTTGTTAGTTGAGGGTTATTCAGACCTTTAAAGGATTAGGACCACCTGTTCAAATTTATTTTCTTTTTCTATCCTAGTGACTGTATTCACTGTCTCTGTTAAGGAATTTTCAACAACCCTCAATCCCCTTCCTTAACAAGATCACAAATGGTAGAAAATTCCAAAAGAATCTCTAGCTCTTTAAATGAGGAATTAGCATGGCATGCACCAGTCCTGTGATGTTATTGCTCAATTGTTTTCAGGCGAGTCCAACCCTTCCTGACCCCTTCTAGGGTTTTCTTGGCAAAGATATTGGGAAAGGGGGGGGGAAGGGAAGGGAGAAGAGGATGCAGTACATTGGAGGACCACTATAGGTAATTAATTGTATTTTACAGTTCTATCTAAAATAAATATAGAGCACTATGAGTAATTAATAAGACAGATTAGGCACAGACCTGATGCCCAGGATAGAGTATTACAGATCCAGTACTGGTGACTGATGAACCCATCAACAATGCAGATTCTGCAATTCATGCTTGACTAATGTTGAAACTACAGATTTTCAGTTGATGTCTAGTGCTAACTGGAGAAAAAAAAGATTTTAGAGTATGAGGGTCTTGTTTCTATTACTACCCCTCACTGCCTGTTGTATGCCCCCATCAAAAAAAGTAGGCTGTGAACTTTCTTACTGGAAGAGTCCATTATTTAATTGAGTCTCTTCTTCCCTGTCATGGACTCTGGTCCTCCATCTGCTGCTGCCTTTCATGCCTACCTTCTGAAATGTTCAAGATTGTAGCCTTGATTCTCTTTTATCTAAATGATTGAAGCAGAAAAAGGTGCATGAACTAAAATAGCTATAAAATTTTTGGACTAGCCCAACAGGAAATTAGGTTATTAGGGAGAACAGGGAGAGTTTGTAGGGTATAGTGATAGGGCTTCCTGAGAATTTACCTGGTCACACTGTACAAATAGTCAAACTTTGATTGTGACATTTAGTGCACATGATTTGGAGTCAGTACCAGTTTTAAGAAAAGAAAGGAAACTCTCTGAACAAGGAAATTATACTCTGCAAAAGAGAATATTCTCAATCTGCCCACATATGTTAATCTGGGACTTGGTGAGTATAAATACTCTAAAAATTGGGAGAAACCTTGAAGAATCTTGTTGTGCTACAATGCACATATTAGATTTTGGTCCTACTACTAGGAAGAGTTCTACCATTATTGAAGATGATTTTCTATAGAGACCAAAATTGAGTTTAAAACTATCCTCACCCTTGTTTGGGGGAGGATATATTCCCAACAAGCTTAAATTATTGCTTACTTGAGCACCAGGGTTTTAAGGTTGAACTAAGTCAGCAAGTCTCTTAAGGATACATGAAGACTTGCCCTATTTCTCTCGCATCATGTCTATAGCTCAAAAATCATGCCATTTCTCTCCTCCCTTACCCCCTTTTTTGGTAACTCTGTTGTGATTAAAATAATAAAAAAAGAAAACAAACCAACCATGCTCCAGAGAGACATATGGAGCTACTAACAAAATGTTTTATGTAAAGTTCTTTTATTTTAGCATTGGTAAAATTTGATTCTATTCTACTGAGGGGAAAAAAAGAACATACTTCAAGGCCTCATTAGCCACTTTGCCATTGTATTGAAATTAAATTAAATTAATGATCTTCTTTGCTTCTCTCCAGCCTCTTAGATAATTCCCATTTGCTTGTGATTTTTAAATGGGTTCATGGCTTGTTTTTTGTGATAAATGTTTTTTTTTCTATTATTAAAATTGGATAAATTAATGAACACCTTTTATGTCTATTGATGGAAAGAAAATTTCAATGGCTCCTACTTAATGCACTTCCACATACCAAGTAGTTTAAATGGTAATACCCTGTGAAGTATTTTTATTTATCAAAAAATTAAGATTAGAATGGGTAAACTCTCTTCTCTATCATGGGAGGGGAAATTTAATCTCCTTAATTTACTTTATGCCTTAACCTCTCTTGGCCTCAGTTTTCTTAACTATCAGGAGAAAGTGAATTAATGATCTCTAGTTATTTTCTAGGTATAGCTAGGTAGAGTAAGTAGATAGAGTGCTGGGCCTAGAGTCAGGAAGACTCATCTTCCTGAGTTCAAATCTGGCTTCATTTGAGGCCAGCTGTGAGGACAAGTCATTTAACCTTGTTGACCTCTATGTCCTCAACTGTAAAATGAGTTGGAAAGGAATCTGCTCTAGTGACTTTGCCAAGAAAACCTCAAATGCAGTCATCAAGACATATATGGCTGAAACAACTGAACAAGTCATCCTATGGTACTTAAAGATTTTGTGGCAAATTGGGTATAATGAATGATGTTCATTAGGTGTAGAGTATATGGGATACTTAACCTGGGGAAGGAAGACTTAGATGCCTTCAAACATTTGAAAAGCTGTCATGTGGAATAATAATAATAGCATTTATATAGTAAGGATTGCAGAGCACTTTACATTTGTTAACTCATTTGATTGTCATAAAAAAAACCTTTGTGAGGCAAGTGCTGTCATTGTCCTTATTTTACAGATTGCAAATAGGTTGAATAACTCACCTAGGGTCACATAGCTTGTTCTGCTCAACACTAGAAGATATAATTACCAACAGTGGATAAATGTTTCAATTTATAAGGTATATGCTTTCTGTAAAGAAAATAACAGTCTGAGCTAACCAAAGATAAAAAAAAAGGTCTCAGGAGGTCATTCATTTTCTTCACTAGAAGTCTTCAAAGAAAAGGGTAATTGACCACATTTGGGGAATGTTGTAGAGGGAATTCTGAAGCAGGAGCTAAGGAGCACTTAGAGCTTGGCCAAACGTCAAAGAGACCAAAGTTATCCATTTCATCCTGGGCTAATCATCTTGTCTTGTCCAACCACTGGATTTCTATGATTCCAAAGGAGAGAATGACCAATGCCATTGTGTAACTCTACCTCACTTAAATTCAATTCATGCACAATTTAAGACATTACCCTCGTGATGTCACTGGTCCTTTTCAACATGAAGGATGAACAACAATAAAAGAGGAATTCTTGTTAGGTTGGAATAGATGCCTTTCAAGATCCCTTCCAACTGTGATAGTTTGTGATTATATAATAAAGGTTTTGTAGAAATCCTGATTAATAGAGATTTCTGGTTGAAGAATACTGGATAAACTATCTTATATTTATAGAAAGCCTTCCCTTAGCCCCCCACTTTTTTTCTTTTTTCTTTTTATTAATTTAAATTAATTTATTTAGTCAACTTGTAACATTATTCATGGATACAAGAATCATATTATTTCCCTCCCTCCCTTACCCCACTCTTCCTGTAGCTGATGGGTGATTTCACTGGGTATTACATGTGTCCTTGATCAAAACCTATTTCCATGTTGTTGATGTTTGCACTAGGGTGATCATTTAGAGTCTACATCCCCAACCATATCCCTTTGACCCATGTATTAAAGCAGTTGTTTTTCTTCTGTGTTTATACTCCCACAGTTTTTCCTCTGAATGTGAATAGTGTTTTTTCTCATAGATTCCTCCAAGTTATTCAGGATCACTGCATTGCCATTATTGGAGAAGTCCATTACATTCGATTGTACCACAGTTTATCAGTCTCTGTGTACAATGTTCTCCTGGTTCTGCTCCTTTCACTCTGCATCACTTCCTGGAGGTCATCCCAGTTCACATGGAATTCCTCCAGTTCATTATTCCTTTGAGCACAATAGTATTCCATCGCCAACATATACCACAATACCACAATTTGTTCAGCCATTCCCCATTTGAAGGGCATCCCCTTATTTTCTGATTTTTTGCCAACACAAAGAGCGCAGCTATGAATATTTTTGTCCAAGTCTTTTTCCTTATTATCTCTTTGGGGTACAAAGCCATCAGTGCTATGGCTGGATCAAAGGGCAGACAGTCTTTTAGCGCCATTTGGGCATAGTTCCAAATTGCCCTCCAGAATGGTTGGATCAGTTCACAACTCCACCAGCAATGAATTAATGTCCCAACTTTGCCACATCCCCTCCAGCATTCGTTACTTCCATTGCTGTCATGTTAGCCAATCTGCTAGGTGTGAGGTGATACCTCAGAGTTGTTTTGATTTGCCTCTCTCTGATTATAAAATATTTAGAATACTTTTTCATGTGCTTATTAATAGTTTTGATTTCTTTAACTGAAAATTGCCTATTCATGTCCCTTGCCCATTTATCAATTGGAGAATGGCTTGATTTTTTGTACAATTGTTTTAGCTCTTTATAAATTTGAGTAATTAGTCCTTTGTCAGAGGTTTTTGTTACGAATATTGTTTCCCAATTTGTTGCTTCCCTTCTAATTTTGGTTGCATTGGTTTTATTTGTACAAAACCTTTTTAATTTGATGTAATCAAAATTATTGATTTTTACATTTTGAGATTTTTTTCTAGCTCTTGCTTGGTTTTAAAGTCTTTCCTTTCCCAAAGATCTGACAAGTATACTATTCTGTGTTCACCAGATTTGCTTATAGTTTCCTTCTTTATATTCAAGTCATTCACCCATTCTGAGTTTATCTTGGTGTAGGGTGTGAGATATTGATCTATACCTAATCTCTCCCATACTGACTTCCAATTTTCCCAGCAGTTTTTATCAAATACTTGGTTTTAGTCCCAAAACCTGGGATCTTTGGGCTTATCATAGACTGTCTTGCTGAGGTCATTTACCCCAAGTCTATTCCACTGATCCTTCTTTCTTTCTCTTAGCTAGTACCAAATTGTTTTGATGACTACTGCTTTATAGTATAGTTTGAGATCTGGGACTGCAAGGCCTCCTTCCTTTGCATTTTTTTTTCATGATTTCCCTGGACATCCTTGATCTTTTGTTCTTCCAAATGAACTTTGTTATGTTTTTTTCTAATTCAGTAAAAAAAGTTTTTTGGTAGTTCAATGGGTATGACACTAAATAAGTAAATTAACTTGGGTAGGATTGTCATTTTTATTATGTTAGCTCGTCCTACCCATGAGCAATCCATGTTTCTCCAATTGTTTAGACCTAGTTTTAATTGTGTGGAGAGTGTTTTATAGTTGTGTTCATATAGTTCCCCCCACTATTTTAAAAGCTTTTGAGATTTTAGGAGATTGCTAGTAATTCAACATCTATTAACTTGTTGCCCCCCAAACCTGGAGCTTACAGGATCAATGATTTAGAATGGAAAGAAACCTTATAAGTCATCTTGGACAATCTTCTCATTTTACAGATAAGGAAACTGGGTCCTGTAAATGCCAAACTACTGAAAAGGTTTTGGTCAAACTCTAAAGATAATTTTAGTGTTTTGACTTAAAAATATAAATAAGTGGTCTCCATGGGAAATTCCCAAATATGAAAATACCCAAGTCAACTGGGGATTTATGGAGATTTTAATTAATATAAATGAAGGAATTAAGGGAAGGAGAGAGAGAGAGAAAGAGAGAGAGAGAATAGCCAAGCAGTAGAAAAGGGCCATTTTGGCCTAGGCCTGAGCCTAAGGGAGAGCGAGTCAGTCTTTATCACTCACCACAAGATTGTCTCCTAGCAAGCTCCAGTCCTCCACTGAATCTCCTGAACTGAGTTCAGAGTCTAACACCACACTGAATTCAATTGTGAAATCCATTCAAAATGTCCTTCATTTCAACTCTGAACTCCAACCACCTCCAAACTAACTTCAATTGCCTGAACTGACTTCTCCTTTTTTAGAAATTTTCTCTTATATCACCTTCCCTAAATTTTCACGTCTACCAATCACAGTGGATGCTTTTTCCCAGGACTGCCCATTCTTAGTTCTCATCTTCTTTGGTTCTCACCTTCTCTGGTTAGATTAAATTCTCTGAGTACTTCACACCTCTTTTGTTAAGCTTGCCTTTTGTAAGTTGCTTGACCTTTTAGTGATTAATTTAATCTTTATAGGTACTTATCACCCCTTTGTATTAGATCTAAAAATAGACCTGGCTTAAGGTTCTGGCTTAAGGTTTTGGCTTTACTATAAGTATGAATTAGGGACTTTTCATTGTTTAATCATGAGTTTGCAACTTTATCTTCCCCTAAGGCACTATCTGAGTAGGGTGGAGTAATTTTAAAAGTTCTCAATACATTCCTGCTCAAGTACCTCCATTGTTAAAAATGGGGAATAGCTTAATCAAATCTTCCATGAGTAAAGTCTGAGTAGTTTTAAGATTCACACATTATACAAAGAGAAAAAGCAGATTTTATTTATGAGCTTACTCCATTTTATTTTATGCATATAATCTTAATCTTCATGAGAGTGCCAGTAAAAACTAGTTTTTGTCTATGCCAACCCTACTTCCCACATGGCTCTAAAGGAGAGTCTGTGGTTTGTGGACACTAAAGGTTCAGGATATAACCTGTATTATTTAAAGAGCTATAGCTTCTTTTGGAATTCTCTATCATTTGTTTCACTTAAACATTCCACATGATATGTCCTATTTTGTATATCAAGTTGAAATGAGTGAGTCATTTATTTCTACTGTTTGTAATATAAGTGGACTTTTTCAACCCATTCCATTTATTTTCTGTGTATAGATTTCCCAGGAAATGCAGCAAACCTGATACTTTCTCGCTGGCTTTTTGTAGTAGAAAATATTTTTCTATACAGTGATATTTAATATTGTCACAGGTATCTGGGATGTTGCTCAGATTCATCATTCCATATATGAAAGAAGAACACAGTTTTACAGATGCCTTTGTTTTAAAAGAATGTATGATTTATTTGCTGTTTGGGAACATATTTTAGTCTTTCCTTGTTAGAGCCAAGAAGGGGTTGTTTTCTTCATGGCAAGTCATCTACCGTATTGATAAATCATTTTCATCCTTTTTTGGAATTTTTTTCCCTTTCACCTGAGCAGGTGGTATTTTATATGAAGACAAATGAAAACCTGATGATACTGACTTAATGCATGAGATAAGTTTATAAGAGAGATTGGATTAGTTTGGTAAATTTTGAAAGGTTGAGAAAATATTTCTAAAATTTTACTTTCTTGCTCTGATCCTGTGGAATGTAATCTTTTGTTGTTATTATTTCTCCCCTAGGTAACCTCTTGGTTTCAAAAAACCATTAAAGATTTACAGAAGCAGCACCTAGGTTCATCACTGTCAGAAAATGAAGAATTAATCCAAAAGCATAAGGAACTATCATTAAAAGCAAAGGTAAGACATGAATCCCTGAATTTTTCTAAGTTGATAAATTGTAGAGGGGTTAAAATCTGCATTGGTGGAGGGTGGAGGGAAAATGTTTCCCCCCACAGTAATGGGATTACAGATCTTTGATGTAAATAAAAAAGAGAATTATCTCAACTTTCCTTTTAGGATTAGTATAGATGACAAGAGAATTCATGTATATTTTATCCAATATTCATATCTAAGAATATAATAAAGGATTAGTTAATTTTATTCTGTATTCTGGCATATCTTGTCTGATAGTTATACATTTCTCTTCTCATTATAGGATCATTATGACATTGATTCTGTCCTTTTCCATTATAGTAAAAGCTGCCATTGCCTATTGTTCCCCCCCCCCCACTTCCTTTTCTTCTTCAGCTTACAAGAAATTATGCCTACTAGTTCAGTAAACATATATGAGTTGCTGTGTTAGACTGGGAAGAAGAGGGGAGATAAAATTCCTAATATTTTAATAATCCTGGAGTTGATAGGTATTTCCAGAAGTACTTTGTAGGGCCTCTATAGTGCTTTAAAGATAAGAATGATCATTCCCAGTAAATCAAGCCTTTATGGCTTTTTTTTTTAAGTCCTAACTAAAATCTCATCTCTTTCAGAAAGCCTTCCCCACCCCTTCCTAATTCTAGTGTCTTTCCTCTATTCATTCTTTCCTATTTTTCTCATATATAGCTTGCTTGGTATATGTTTGTTTGCATATTGTCTCTCCCAATTAGATTGTAAACTCCTTGAAGGCAAGGGCTTTCTTTTGCCTTTTGTGTATCATTAACATTTAGCATAGTGCTTGGCACATAGATGGCACTTAATAAATGTCAATTGGTTGACTGATTGTTCCATTTGGTCCTAGAGGACCTAAATAGAAGTGATGCTTTGAAGTTCCAAGGAGACAAAAAGAAAAGACAAATAAAACTCCTGATATATGGTAAAGCAAATTCCCACAGTGTCTTTAACATGTCATATCCCATATCATATCATATCATATCAATCATATCTATCTATTTAGCCATTTCTTACTTTATGTAAGTGGATCTTTCCATAGAAGTCTACATAAAGTGATTTTTACAAAATTTGTATTTGTCTATGGATGACATGAAGAAGGGAGGAAAGCAGGTAGGAAATGAGAGAGTGTCCATGGAGGGAGGGGGCCACGTATAGTTCAGTGACATGTAGGAATCAGAGGCAGAGAAGTGAGAGCAGGAGGAGGAAATCCAGGGGCTTTGGAAAGACATGTGTTTTCAAGCATGCAGGGGTAGACATGCTGACATGTGGGTAGAGTGGAGCAAATACTCCTCTCTTGGAGCCAGATGTTTCAAGCTACATCTCTGATCCAGTGGAGTAGTGGCAGTCTTTCCAATCATCTATTTTTCTGCTTTCACTCAGAAGGGTTTTGTTTTGTTTTGATGGAGGGGTGGGAGGTAACAGATAGTTGTCTCCAGGCAAGAGAGGAGAGAGAGCACAGAAATGTACAATAAAGTCAACATAGTATTTTTTTGGAAAACAGAATTCTTTCAAAATTCTTTACCTAAAGTTGAACTTGTGTACAGTTAGAACTCTTTGTATATGTTTCTATATCCCAAGTCCTTCACTTCTATGGCAGAAGAGGGTAGATAGCTTGCTTTATCATAAATCCTCAAGAATCATGACTGGTCATTGTGTTGATCAAAGTATTTAAAGATGGCAAAGTTGTTTGTTTTAACAATGTTACTGTATAAATTGATCTATTATTCTGCTCACTTCATCCTGCATTGTTTTATTTGTCTTCGCTGAAAGCATTGTTTTCATTAAATCTAACAATATGATATTATCATGGTGGCGAACCTATGGCATGTGTGCCAGAGGGGGCACTCAGAGCCCTCTGTGGGCCTGCACACTGTCACCCCAGAAGAGCTTACCAAAGTTTGTTACTAAAAATCGAGAGGGACATGGAGCCAGGCTGTTCCCCTGTTCCTTGCCTGAGGACATTTGTCATGTCACCTGCCTCTCTAAAAGGTCCACCATCACTGTGATAGTATCCATTATATTCACATTGTAATATTTATTGGAAAATGGGTGGGATTGAAGAACCCAGAATATAGAAGGATCTGCAGCAGGGAGAAGAGGAGTTGAATGGAGAGAGGGAATATGGCTGCCAGTGAGTTAAAAGGAGAGAGATGCTCCCTGCCAAGAGGCTATTTTTGAAAAATGGGGTTCCCAAGAAATGGGCCACTTATGATAGCCTGAGGGGACATCTTCTCTATAGAATGATGTTGCAGATACCCCAGCGTATGTAAGCATGGACCCTCCTGATGGACAAGCCTCCCCCCAGACTTAGTAACCCAGCAGGGGTCCAGTAAGGATAGTTTGTAGTCGAACTGCTGTCCTGAGATTCAGTTCCCTATATGTCCCCTGAAATGTGATTGTGATCTGATTGTGATATTCAAATAAAGATAAATTTTATTAACATGTTTGGATTGGGGAGGTATCAGGGAAGAGGGAAGAGGGATTTCACTAGATGAGGTTTGAGTCTCTCTCAGCTTTTGAGCTGAGACCAGGCCTCACAGGCTGGTGGAGGGTTTCTGTTATTCATTCCTGTCTATACTAATCTGTGCTAGATCCACTAAGTTTAAAATATCAGCAGTAGAAAGCAAGATGAAGAAAAGTTCTGACTTTCAGAGCTGGTTGGGCTTGTCTCTTTAGGCTGACGGCCTAACGACCAATCTTACAGTCCAAACTGCTTCCCTTAAGTTCTTCTGTCCAATGAACACAATCACAGGGATGCAGGTAGAGCACACAGTTGGGAAATTCAAGAATAGAGGCACTTCTATCCAGATCCAGGGAGAGAGGCTCCTTCCAGTTCCAGAGACAGGAAGGAAGTGCTAGTCACAAGACCAGCTGCCAATCCAGTTGCCCCTTCCCCCACCAACTGTCAGTCTTGTCAATATCTTCTCTCTAACAATCCAACTGCTGTTGGTTCCAACTCAGTGGCAGAAAGTCCAGAACTTGCTTTAGTTTTCCTTTCCACAATCATCCCCTTTTTTTGTTGTGACCTTCCTAAGGTTACTTATTTTTATTATAGTTACCAATCTACTAAATCTAATTTCTAACTACTTCCCTCAAAATAATAAATTTCCCTCAATTACTCTATCACTATTCTATGCTAACTGTATCTACTCTAAGGAATTCTATGCAGGAAAATTTGGGTAAGTAGTTTTAGGGTTTTACAATAAATTCAGTACAAATAAATATTTGAACAAAACCATTACAAAGAATTTTAAATCTTAGTGTTAATACTACTTACTCTTGCTAAGTTAACTACAACAAATAGTTTTCCTATTTTATATATGTATTTGCAAACTATTTTATCTATATATATTTCTATTAAACACAACTTCAGCATCAGCTTTAAAATAAACAATTAAAGCATTATTATCTGCAAATGCAGTTTAAGTCTATTCCTATGTATAACTAATTGTCTATGCTATGTTTAACTTAATTTACTCCTAATCTATTCCCTACTTATTATAACTGTTCTCTAAGTCCCTAGTCTAATCTATAACCTAATCTTATGTACAACAAATATACATGCTATGCTAAATATTTACAGACTCAATCACTATATTACTAACCTAATTATAGTATATACATTATTTATAGAGATTATTTACATCTAATACCATAATATACATAGTTCTACCTCTTGATGTCAGTCAAATAGAAATATCTATTGATCTCTCTATTTGCCTAAGACCTTATGGAACTAACTATATACACATTTACATTTTGCATAAATACAATTTCAGACACTTGTTTATTTAAACAAGATCTCCCAATATGTCAGTTTGTGACTTTGTGTTTGGTGTCTAATAGTGTTGTGTTGAATTAATAATTATCAAGTTTCTTCAGATTTCCACTTCTCAAGTTGACTGATGGATCTCTTCTTTCTTCCAAGTTATGTAATGTTGCATGTTATTTCCCTAATATGTGAAATTACTTTTGTTTTATATTTCAACACACTCAGTCTTACATATAAGTCCTGTTTCTCATCTGTCCTCATATAACAAATTTACAAAGTTCAAAGTCTTAACTATCCATTAGAGCTTTTTCTCTTTGTTTCTTCTTTCTAGTAGCTATTAAACAAATTTACAAAGTTCAAAGTTTTAGCTGTCCATTTCAGCTTTTCCTCTTTGTTTCTTCTCTCTAGTAGCTATTCTTGATGCTTTTCCTCTGGGATGCTTTAAGATATTTTCCTCTGGGATGCTTTAAAATCTTTTCCTCTGGGATGGTTTAAATTTTTTTCCTCTGGGATGCTTTTCCTCTGATATGCTTTTCCTCTAGGCTGGAAAGTTATCTTCTCACTGTGGCATGCTTGACTGCTGGGATCTTGTTGTCTTGAACATTATGTGTCACTATTGTTTCTTTGTGGTGTATTTTTATGTTAGTCAGTTTTTGTTTTCATTTCTCAGCACTATCTTTTGTTTAATTATCTTCTATGTCTGTTACAGTGATGTTGAATTTTTCTGGTTTTGCATGGGGAAAAGTGGAACCATGAGTCTTTTCCTGCAATCTTTATAGCTGTTGGGGTAGTAAGAAATACTTCATGTGGTCCAGTCCATTTTATGTCTGTAGCCAATTTTCTATTGAAATTTTTTAAGTATACTTTGTCTCCTGGTTTGATGTTGTGCAAATTGTAATCCAGGAGTACTGTTTGTTGTATCAAGGCCATTTCATGCAACTCTGCTATTCTTGTTTGTAAAACTTATATATTTTTTGTTATTTGACAATCTCAACCTATCTTTGCAATGTAAGCTGGTTTACAAATCCTTCCTTGCCAAATTGCATGTAGATATAGCATCTCAACTGGAAATATGTGCAGATCTCCACTGGGTCTTGTTCTAAGATGGAACACAACTAATGGCAGAATGTCCATTTTTGTAATAGGATATGATGGCTGGAACAACCAACCTAATACCATAACTATAAATATGAATAAGATAAAACTGACCCATAAATCAGAAGAGGTTAGCAGAAGACAATAAAAATCAAATGGTCAACAAAAAATAATTTTGACTGGAGCCTGGCATCTGGACCCAAGGAGGGAATTGCTCTCTGCTTTCATATCTTTATCAAGGTTATGTTGTTCTCTTCTTTGTGACTGTGTCCTCTTCCTGATCTCTTTAGAAGGAGAGGAGAGTTGGGGGGGGATTTAACTCTTTGGTCCCCCACCTTGGTTCACTTTTGTCTTTATATTCTTAGAGCTGAGCATAATAATTATAACACATATTAGGCTATTAATAGATACTTGAGTGGCAGTTAGGTTGTTCAGTGTTAAAGTTCCAGGCCTAGAGATGGAAGATACTGAGTTCAAGTCTAACCTCATATTTCCTAGCTGTGTGTCTCTTACCCTCAGTTGCCTAACCCTTACCATTCTTCTGCCTTGGAACAGATACTCAGAATTTATTCTAAGACAAAAGGTAAGGGTTTAAAAGAAATAGGTACTTGATTATCTGATTGAAATACTTTAATGGATTTGTGACCAATTATTCCAATCAAGATGTCTCTGTCTCTCTCTGTCTCCATCTCTCTTACACACACACACAGAAGATCCACTAGAGAAGGAAATAGCAAACCTCTCCATTGATCTTGCCAAAGAACACCACAGAGAGTTGTGGTCTATGGGGCCACAAAGAATTGGGCATGACTAAACAACTGAACAACAAATTCCAGTTAAAAGGTTTCTTTTGAAAGTGATATTAGAAAGTCATTTGTAATAAGCATATCATTCAAGGAAACATTTGTATAAGTTTTCAAGCATGACATAATGGATATAACTGTCTCCTATGATTTTTCCCAAGCCTTATGATTCTATAATAAGCATTTGAAATACTTATGAGAAGATCACTGCAGAAGTAAGAGTTTTTAAATATTTAATGAAAGCTAATTTAGAAAAAATATTTTAGATAGGTAAAGTTTACTAAAGTTGATTTTCACAAGTGAGAAATAGAAAAAAGTCTGCATATAGCAAATAGTGAAAATATCATCAATTAGTATCTTCCTGAGTAAAACACATTCAAAATGAATCCAGGCAGAGAACTAAGACAGCTTTTTAAGCATCAGAGTGGTGACTTGGAATTTAGGAAATTCCTACACTTGCAGAACACAGACATAATGAGAGATGATCCAGGGAAGTAAGGGAGTCACTGGCTTCTGGGGCCCCACTTAAGTTTCCAGGATACTAATGAATTTACAAAGTTCTTTTCCCTTATTTTAAATTCACATATTTTCCTTAAAAATTCTTTTTTTCTAATGCTTATTTTAAATGATGTTGATCATACCTTTCCAGTATTTTATACTGTAGTATTTACTGCTTCATAATTTTTAACTCAAGTTTCTACTCTTTTGTTCTTTTTTTTTAACCCTTACCTTCTGTCTTAGAATTGATACTAAGTATCCATTACAAGGGCTAGGCAATTGGAATTAAGTGATTTGCCCAGGATCACCCAGCTAGAAAGTGTCTGAGGACAGGCTCCCTATGCACCGAGCCACCTAGCTGCCCCATTCCTTTTCAAATCACCTTAGGAAACTAAGTGATAAAATAACAACAAAAAAAATCAGGCAAAATGAAGACTATAATACTCTGTTTACTTTAAGAGTCAATACATAATGCTAGGGATGCTTCCTTTGGAGTATTTGTAATCAAATAATATTTCCATCTGCTTCCTCAAATAAATAATCACTAACATAAAAAGCAGCAAGACCAAGAAACATTTAGTACACTAATGTATGCACTACATGGGAATAAAAGAAACAAATGTTTGTGGATAAAAGGAGATCCAAAGCAATGAGTAACATGATACTCATATCATATTAAACAAAGATCCCCATGATGGGATACAGAGTTATCTGCTCCACTTTCTTTAGCAGCTGGAAAAAGAAAGACAGTATCACTAGGGAGAGAGTGAGACACATACAAAGAAAAAACTAGTGAGAGAGGGTACAATAAATGAAGAATCTCTTTGGATAGTTTCTTTACCCTCCATGTATAATCTAAGACTTAGATAGGATGTAGCCAGCCCTTCTCCTTTCAAGTAGTATGATACCAAACTTCTCTTGGCTAATTATTTATCTTCTCATATATAATTTATATATGTAATATGTTACATATGATAAATTAATATTTGTTTTTGAGTGCCAAATATATGCCTAGCACAACATATTTAAGACATTGTGTTTGATTTTTTAAAAAAGGAAAGAAATGCAAAAGTTAGTCCCTACTTTCAAAAGTTTATAACCTAGTTGGAGAAATAAAACCATTAACAGTCAGGTACAGTCATTCATTCAAATTATACTTAAGTATTTTCAAGGTAGGGGTATATTAGGTTATAGAGGAGGTACAAAGAAAAAACCACTATACCTGTTTTCAAGATATTTATAATCAACTTATGGGGTGAATATGGTGAGTAAAGAAGAGGAGTACAGAATGGTATATACCACACTTCTAAATGAGAGTATTAGAGGAGACTTTATGGAGAAGTTGGCATTTGTGCTGAATCTTGAAGGATGGTATAATGCCAAGAGGTAAAGATGGGGAGAAGGGAAGAAGGGAGACATTGTTTTAAGAAGAGTGGATAGTTATGAAAAGGAGGGAAAAGATGAGACATGTTCATAGCACCATTTGACTGGAGAGCAGTGTATGTGAGCAGGCTCAAAAGGCTAGAAAGATTGGTAGGAGGCAGATTATTGAAAGCCTTGAATGCCAAGCTAGTACTTTATTTAGTGGACATGGGGAGCAATTGAAATTTTTGAGGAACATAGTGCTGTGATCTGACCTGTATCCCTTCAAAGGATTAATCTGGCAGCAATATGAAGGATTGATTAAATAGGGGGAGAGACTTGAGGTAGGGAGGCCAATGAAAAGATTATTATAGCCCAAATAGTTATAAAAGTGTGCCTATTCTTTGACCCAGCAACCCCACTACTAGGTCTATATCCCAAAGAGATTAAAGATAGGAGAAAAGAACCTACCTGTACAAAACTACTTATAGAACCTCTTTTTTTGTGGTGGCAAAGAACTGTAAACTGAAGAGCTGTCCATCAATTGGGGAATGTCTGAACAAGTTGTGGTATATGATTGTAAAGGAATACTATTGTGTCATAAGAAATGACAAACAAGATGATCACACACACACACAAAAAAAACCCTGGAAAGACTTATATAAAGTATGCAAAATTAAGTGAGCAGAATCAGGAGAGCATTGTATACATTAACAACAATAATGTGTGATGATCACCTGTGAATGACTTGTCAACAAGGCAAGGATCCAGGATAACTCCAAGAGACACATGACAAAAAAATTAAAAAAAATATTTAAAAAAAGGATATCTGCTACTATAGAGGGAACAGAAGAAGTTTGGATACAAATTGAAATATATCATTCTTTCCTTCATGAATTTTTCTCTAGTGAAAATAATGTGTCTTCTTTCACAACATGGCAAACATGGAAATATGTAATACATGATGTTATCTTCCTTCTTGGAGAGAGAGAACATGGACTGCAAAATAATAGAAAATGAATATTGAAAAGTTGTCTTGACATGTAATCTGGAAAACAATATAATTTTAAAAAGAAAGACTATTATAGTAGTCCTGCAGACAAATCATAAGATCATTAGATTTCAGAGTAGCAGTGGGACAGAGAACCAAGTTAAAACAAACATAATTTTACAGATAAAGAAACCGAATGCTAGAAAGTTTAAGTGAGCTGCTCAACTACATGAAGATAATAAAACTCTTTATCTTAGATTAGAAAACAAATTAAGTCCTGATTTTTAAAATTTGACAGTTTGGGGGTTGCAAATGCTCCCACTGAAAATTTAACAATTGGCCTTTTTTAGTCTGATCAGAGATCTATGTGACCCAGGAGTTGCCTGCCCTCCCCCTTACCTCTAGTTCAGAGCAGTCAGTAGTTGACATAGCTGGCAGCATGTTCAGTTGTTTTGTCTTCCTTTTGCCTTGTTTTTCACGAACATTACTCTTACTGTAGATTCTTTTCACTCATCACTGTGGTTGGATATTGTGTTTTATATGACCATAATTTCTTATTGTTCTTTAGGTTCTGAGTTTAGAGATGAGATATGGATTCAGTAGAAACCTTTTATGTTTTATTCTTATAAATATGAAATATAATTGGCTCTTACAGTGATTGGTTATTGTGCTAACCATATATGTAGTTAAAATGATTTACCATTGCAAAGTGACCAAGAAAAAAAATATATAAACATCTTAACTTCTCTGGTGTAAGGAATTAAAATTAAGGGTTTGACTAAAATATATGAATATTATATGGTGGTCACAAATTTAAAATCTAAAATATTATGGCTCAAGTCAAAATGACTTTCAATGGTTTTTATTTACAAAATAGGTGAAGAGTGAAAGTTGAGAAATACAAAAAGAGAGTAGAGAAGATATTTTGCCTATCACACTAAATATTGCTCTGGTACTCAAGTCATCCCATCACGACTTGTTAACCCTCGACCAGAATTAATCTCTTTCCAGAAGTCAGGAAAGGAAAGTCAACTATTCACTCACCCAAGTTTCCTCCAAGAAGCAGATTGAGCTGAAGATGATGACCTGTTGAGGATGACTCTGGAAGCTGACCTCTAGCCCTAGAAATTCCAGCTTTTTATAGTGACTTCTTGTCTCTTCCCCTCTTCACAGGAGCCAATCACAGCTTTCAAATTGTCTAGCACTGCCCAGCATGGGCAGTGTCTTGCAGGATCCCCTTCTCATCCTCTGGAAGTGTAAACTCTTATCAAAAGGATCCACAGTTTCCTGACTGTTTGAGTTGTTATCCACTTCAGCAAATGACTTGCTAACACTCTTACTTAGTGTCTGGTGAGGCACTAGTAGTGGTACTGAAAGAAAGTCTGATTCATACTTCACAATCTGGTGATGTACTAAGTAGGGGCACTTAAGTTAGTGTTAACCAAATGTTAACTCAAATTAGTCAAAGAGTTCTCAGGGTTTTTTTTTTTATTTTAGCATCTTTTAGAAAGTTCCAACTATGGACATTTGGACACATAGATCCTTTTAAAATGCTTTTTCAATTGCCAAACATTTATTTTCTTTCTTTCTTTCTCCTTCCCTCAAAAAAAAAAAAGAAAAGAAAAAGCATACCATCATGTCAAATATGTATACTTAAGCAGAACAAATGCTTGCTTTTATGTCCAAAATGGTATATATCTTCTAAAGTACTTTGAAATTTTGCTGGATCTGTGGTGGCATTGATGTAGGTAATTTCATAAAGAGTGTGAATTCCATCTACATCTCATCATTTTTTCCCCTTACCATAACTTCTGTCTTAGAAATGATACTAAGTATCTGTTCCAAGGTAGAAGAGCAAAATAAAGGCTAGCAATAAAGTTGGGGGGCTAAGTAACTTGGCCAGGATCACACAATTAGGAAATATCTGAGGCCAAATTTGAACCCATGTCTTTCCCACTCCAGGCCAGACTCTCTATCCACTCTGCTACATAGTTGTCCTTATCTATATCTCATCTTGCACAACTCTTAGCAAACTCTTGTAGATGCAAAATAAGAGATCTAATCCAAAGAACTGGAGGATTAGATTTCTTGATACTGCATGCATATTGATGGCATATGCAGACTGTCCTTTGGCTATCCTTTGCTCTTACAACATGTCCAGCACACCTTGTTTTCCATCCTGTCATCTCATCTCTCTGGTGTCCTTTACAATGTTTCATTAGTGCAATTCTTAGTTGATAAAGTCTTGAAGCTCACCATGAAACTTTTCCATTGCCATCTCTCTGTCTCTGTCTCTGTCTCTGTCTCTGTCTCTGTCTCTGTCTCTGTCTCTGTCTCTGTCTCTGTCTCTCTCTCTCTCTCTGTCCCTTCTCTGTGGTCCACTCATTCTTCCCCAGGGTAAACTCCTGACCTTCTCTCCCATATCCAGAAACCTCTTCATCCTGGAAGCACACTCCATTTCCAGAATTCACACACTATAAGTATCCTCTGCCCCTGTAGCCTCTCACTCTGTGTGCTCATGGCAGAACCTTCATTTCAGGGAGGGACCCAGGTCAGCCATTTGTTATTTTTCTCCAGGCTTCACTTTGAACTTTCTCTGCTTTGACCTTGGCTGGATACCTTTTCTCTCATATTCCAGTCCCAATTCTCCCACTTTTTTGGCTTATTTTTATGTGTTGTCTTCTCTCATAAGAATTTATGCTTCTTGAGAGAAGGGATTATCTTTCTGTTGTATTTGGGTTCCTAGCATTTAGCTCACCAGTACTTGACACAGTAATGACTGAATAAATACATGTTGACTGACTATGCATACACATATGTGTGTGTTACTTTTCTCTACTCATACTTCATTATTATTTTTGAAGCCTTATTTTAGTATTATCGTTTTTTCAACCCTTTCTGTATATCTTAGAATAGATAGTAAATATCAGTTCCAAAACAGAACAGTAAGAACTAGGCAATTAGGGCTAAATGACTTGCCCAGGAATCTTATTGCTAGGAAGTATCTGAGGTCAGATTTGAACCCAGCACCTATTGTCTCCAGGCCTGGCTCTCTATCTACTGAGCCACTTAGCTGCCCCTCACTCATGCTTTGTTACCAAGTCTTGCCAATCAACAACAATATTATCTGATTAAAAAAAACCCTTACCTTCTTACAATCAATATTGTATATTGGTTCCAAGGTGGAAGAGAAGTAAGGGCTAAGCATATTGGGGTTAAGTGACTTACTCAGGGTCATATAGTTAGGAAACATCTGAGGTCAGATTTGAACCCAGGACCTCCGTCTCTAGGTCTAACTCTCAATCCACTGAGGCACCTAGCTGCTCCCTAACTGATTTTTATGGTGTACTTTAAATGCCTTTAGGTTTACAAAATACTTTAAATATACTCTCTCAGCTGATAAAAACAAAAGTAACCTAAATACTCCCAAATTTCAAGCACAGAAAATGAACTCAAATTATACCAGGTACTATTGCTGATTTAAACATTCCATTTTCCTTAGCAACAGAAAATTGACAAGTTAATCAAATGGGCTATTCATCTCTCCTCGCCGTGGTTTCAGTGTCACATTTCCTTGACTGGGGAGCTTTTGAGGCTTTGCACAAGTCCCAAGCACTTTGCAGGATGATACAAGAAGTACTGTGCTTTTCTGTTTTCCAACAGTGGTATAGTTCCCATTAGAGCTATAAAGATTATTGCAGAAATGCCCTGTATGAAGTGTATGTTGTGTTTCTGATGTGAATGATATGAGAAGAAGCCATCTTGAACAGGATGCTGAAAATGTCTCGTAGACAACTGAACTATTCCCAGGCTGATCCTATTGTCCTAAGTCAAAGCTTTAAAGAGCACCAGGGAGAATTTCTTGTGCTGTTGTGTTTTGTTTGTACTTAGAGACACAAGCAAATGAGCATCCTAGTCAATGTTGTAAAAAATGGCACAGGCTCATATTAAATGCCATTAAATTCTAGACAAGTCAGGCTGTTTGCTTTTGTGGTTGTGTGGTACTCAGGAAACCAGTAAGGTATCTCAGAAGGGAACTGTATATTTTCCATTGCACATAGTAAGCAATTGCAGAGTGGAGCTTTGGTGAAAAATACAGAAAAACTAATTTCTTTGTAGCATTCCTTGAGATCTGTTCTACACAAGAGCATGGTTTATTTTCCAAGGGGTTTCCATTGTGTTTTTTTACTATAAAACATTTTCATAGACTCATAGACTTTCATAGACTCTTAGAGCCAGAAAGGCTTTTTGAGACATCTAATAATAGAATTATAGCATGTGAGAACTTGAATGGAACTGAGAGATAAATCTCATGTTTATAGGTGACAAGCCTGAGTCCTAGAGAATTGAGGCAATTTACCCAAGGCCACGTAGGTAGTAGCAGAGCTGAGGTTAGGGCTTAGGTTTCCTAACTCCCAACCTAGTGTTGACTGTCAGTCTTATTGTAGTTAAGTTGTTTTTCAGTCATGTCCAATTCTTCCTGACTCCATTTGGGGTTTTCTTGGAAAAGATACTGGAGTGGTTTGCCATTTTCTTCTCCATTCTATTGTAAGATAATTGTAACCCTCTTTCAAGCTATATTATTTATAGTGTGGGAATTGGTTCATAGTAATTATTATATTCCCAATGAAGAATTTCAAAATAACCAGATATAAGCTTGAGGTAGATCATCTAAAATGGATGGTGAAAGCAGATGTTAAGTCTTGAGCTTTTTATGTACAAAATTTGCCACATTTATTAATGACTCAAACCAACAAATATTTATTCAGGACTGAATACATCGAAGAATAATTGATCTAAGATTGCTAGGGACTTCAGAAGCCATTTACCACAATTAGTAGATGTTGGCATGAATAGAGGATTGTACTAGTAGCCAGGAAAAGCTAGGCTCCATTACTCCTTCAGACACTAGCCAAATAATCCAGGGCAAACCAATTAGACTATGTCAACCTCAGTTTCTTAATCTGTAAAATGGGGAGGGTAGTATCACCTGACCCATGGTTGGTGTGAGGATCAAATGAGATAATATATATGAAAAACTTTTGAAACTTAAAGGTATTTTGTAAATATATTAGCTATTTTCACATCAGGAAACTGAGGCACTCTGATGCTGGGAATATAATAAAGATTATAGAATCCTTATCAAGGAGCTCGTGTTCTACTCATCTTGTAGGACCTACATTTATTTAGCCATATTTTTAAATGCCAATCTATTCCAAACCTTAGCTTTAAAATTCAGAATTACATATCCAGACTCCAAAACAATTAGACTAGGTACTAACTCTAAATTTGTACAAATAGGCGGATCCATACATATATAATATGTTATGGATTTGCATATTTACATATATAAAATGCATTTATGTATATGTGAGCGTGCCTATAGACATATATAATATATACAAGGATGCATACTTGATGACAGTAAAGAGAAGATTCCTGTTACAGATACAGTTTGGATTAAATGGCCTTTGTAGTTCCTTTCAACCCTGTGCTTCTGTCATAATGGAATTACCAATTACCAACTACATTTTGTGCTATCAAAACTACATCTAGACTTTTGGATATCATTTGAATTACCATGTTTTGAGAGCAGAATTGCTGAACTAGAATGAGCACCTTAGAGGGAAATCCAAGTATTAAGGATTCTAGAAATCATGCATTTAATGAGTGGATGACATCCAACCTGAAAAAAGAGAAGACTAAGAGAAGGCAAAATTCTTATTTTAAAAATCTGAAGGGTAGTTATATGGATGCAGAAGTAGACATTTTCTATCTTAATCAATAGAACAAGAAAGGAACAATGAATTAAAGTTATAAAGAAGTGATTTTTTAATTAATATGAAAGAGAATTCTCTAACCATTTAGGGCATCCAACAATGAAATGAATTCACTAAAGTATTAGGAAACTTCCAACTTGGATGGATGGTTCACCTGCCAGTTGTGCTGTAGAGGGGATGCCTTTATTTAAACATACAATTTATTAGATGGACTATAATGTTTTCTCTAATTCTAAGATTCTATTGACAGGCGGGATTTGCTATATGATAGCAACTGTATTATGAAATGACATTGGGAAAAATGGCTTTGATCCATTCTCTTACAACTATAATATGAGGTTGGGCAACTGGTACTTTTAATAAACTTTTCAGCCCTACTATCTCTGATTCTTATACCTGATTGGTCTTAGAAAATCATTTGGACAGCTTTGTAGTCAGCCTTCCTTTGGTAGAAAAATGAACTTCCCACACAATAAATGATAGGGCACCAAAAAATCTCACCACCACCACCACCACCACCACCACCACCACCACCACCACCACCACCAACTATATTGTACTGGTATTAATGTAAGTGCTCCAATGGAATTCCCATGTTTAAGTATCTCAGAACCTCTTCTTAAGCCCAGGGCATGATGTATGTTCAGAAAAGTACATGTACAATAAGCCATCATAGTATATATATATATATATATATATATATATATATATATATATATATATATATATATATATATATATATATATATATACTATGTATATATACTATGTATATATATATGTGTATATATATATATACATAGTATATATATATATATAACTGAGATATATATATATACTATGATGCATCATAGTATATATATACATATATATATTCATGGAAGCAGAAAAATGTTCTTCAATATTCTATACTCATCCTTTGTCCTCCAATGACCTTCCTTTCATGGGTTTGGCATGTGTCCTTCCTGTTCCAATATATACTAAAATGGAGAAACACATTTTTATTTGTGTGTTTATGTGTTGGTGGAGGGGGAAATGTTTAGGAGGGCAATGTTATTCCTTTGAATAAAGGCATAACAGAAATAAAGCAGCAAGTTGGGTTTATTTGTGGAGGGATCTGTGTGTGTGTGTGTGTGTGTGTGTGTGTGTGTGTAAGAGAAAGACAGAGAGACAGACAGAGGAAGAGGGAGAGATGGGTGAGGGTATGTGGAAGATGGAATAGAGAGAGAAGGGTACTACTAGTCTTTTAAAAGAGATAACATAGAAATAAAGCACCAAGCTGAGTGTTCATTACTGAAGCCCTTATAAATAATCTGGTAACAGAAAGAGAGCAGGTGTTTTTGCTACCCACAGCCAAATCAAGCAGCAGGGAGCTAGTTGGTATTTCTTGTTAGTCTACTAAGCAAGTTCTTTAAAAATGAACTTTTAAATTGCCTCCGTTTCTATCTTAATAGAATAAGTTAAAGATAAAAAATTCATCAACTTCCATAACTTGATAAATGTGATTGTCTTATTCAGCATATGCTGAAACAGTTAAAAGAGTGCCACTTTTGTATGTTAATAACTCATATTGAATTATAGTTGCATTACTGACTGAATGAAAAATGTTTTCCCTTTTATATATGTAACAAATGAAGAAATAGCAAGACATGGATGATTACAATCCACTCTTTGCTTTATGAACTTTGAGTACTCCCAGGGAGTATCATAAATCAACTTGGTGATCCTGAGTCTTGAATTCAGTCTTTGGATCCCAGAACTATCAGAAAGTTGTTTTTTTTTTGTGTGTGTGTGTGAGAGACATTTTCCTCTTATCTTCTCCAAGGAGACCTAATTGCTTTTTCCTCTGTGCATATGAAATAAAGTCCATTATATCTGTAACATCAACTATTTCTACAAGACTGGCTGGCAGGGCAGGATGCATGTGTTGAAAGGGAGCAAGTTCAGTAGTAGGTGATCAGGGGGCAGGGAGGAGAGAGAGAAGTCCATCTTGGAAAGTAGTAGCAGTATATGCAGCATTTGATATGATGTGAGAGTGATTAAAAGGTAGAATCTCACCAAGGCCAAAGAGTTTTACAAAGAGATTTGTCTGAGATTGTTAGTTCCTCAAAATGAGCAATTACAACATATTTCTGTACTGAAGATAAAAAAGAAAACTAATTTAATAGTCCGGTCATGTATAAATCAATAAACTTTTATTATAGTGTATTTTAATTCCCAGAGTGTAAGGTCAAAGACCTAAAATGAAAGGGTAAGAGCAGGTTAAATCAACCCAGAGAAATTTCTTGCTCATCACATCAACTGTAATATTTTGCAGAAATGCCTGATAAATGGAATTCAGAACAGAGTTTAAAAACTGGATACAATTAAGCTTCACTAATTTGAACTAATTAGGAGATCAATCAGTGAAAAATCTCAATTAAAATATCTTAAGGAGAAATACCTGTTTTATTACTTTCCAGCACAGAATTTTTTGCTTCTGCTCAGTATCTGGCATGATGCAGGTGCCCCATAAAGATTTGTTGAGTGAATTTAATGGACGAAATTTGCCTTTTTGAGAGTAGTCCAAAAAATTATTATGCAGAAGAAAAAGAGGAATTGGCCTAAAGAGATGGATGTGGTTGTGCAGAGAACTCACTGACAAACTAAGACTTTAAAAAGGCATGTGAAGAAGTTGGAGTCAAAGACAAATAATTGAGAATAAATGCCCCAAACTAACATGGTTCTATAAGAATTATATACAGGGTACTAAAAACCAGAATGAATGCAGACCAAAAATCAGTACCAAAGGTAATCAAAAGCATGTTAAAGCTCTATTAGAGAAAACTGAAAGACCTAAGAAGGGTTCACACTACTTCTTGAGGTAGGTAGGATAATAGATGATAGACAAGGGACTGAATTCAACTTCTGTTTTCTTCTGTTTCCTCTTTAAAGAAGAATATCCTTCAAATTGAGCTTGGAACAAAACTGGTTAGTAGGGAATGAAATCCAAGAAAAGTGTGGAGGCTTTTTGTCAGACAACTTTCCTTCTTTGAACTGCTTCACCGAATACCAAAACTGGCAGATAGGTAAACTGAGTAGTGAGCTTTGAAGGATCTTAAGAATGGGAGAGGTTCAATAGAAATAGAGAAGGATAAATGCTTCTCCAATTTGCAAATTGGGTAAAGGATAGAGTTTGTAAACTATGAACCAGTGAGATTAATTGCAATTCTTGACAAAATTCTTAAACACAATGTAGCAAGCAATTATAAAGGCAAATGACAATCATTAAAAGCTAAAGTAACTTCATTAAGAATAAGACATTCCAAGTTAACTTTATGACATCGTTTGAGGTAGTGAGGAGATTTCTGTGAAGGTACAGTGAAAACCATTGGTTTCATTGTCCACTGAAAGATCTAAGATGGTTAGCTTGAAAATGAATAGACAATATGGGCATGATAACTATATTCAAGGGTGTTTTGGGGTCACATTTAAATTTATTGAGGTTTTATTTTTACATTCCATACATTTACACATTGCTCCCACTTTGGGAAGTTATTTCTTGTCACAAGGCAGAGCAGTTAAGTAAGACTAACAATACAGTGACCTAGCCTTAAAGTGTAGGCAAGATTTCACAACTGCATCATACCTCCATCTCTCTCTCCTTCTAAAAAATGAACTGAAATTAATTTTTTTCTTTCTTCCACTTGCCATTTCATTGGAAAAAAGGACCCCCCACACACAATTTCATGTAACAAATAGGGATGGCCAAGCAAAACAAATCCCCCCTTTGACTATAATTAAAAATGTATGTCTCCTTTCACAACCTAAATCCATCATTTGTCTCATGGATAGCACTTTTTGGTCCTTGGAATCATGTTCATTGTATTGATCAAAGTTCTTTCAGCCTTCAAAAGTTGTTTTTCTTTAGAATATTGTGGTCATTGGGCAAATCATTCTCCTAGTTTTGCTCATTTCACTATATTTCATCATATTATCACTATAAAAGTCCTCAAGATTGCTCAAACTTTTTACTATTGATGTTATGGTATAAAATGCTTCAATTCTGCTCACTTCACTCTATATCAGTTTACATGTCTTTTCATGTCTTTATTTTTTTTTAAACCCATACCTCTATCTTGGAATCAATACCATGTATTGGTTCCAAGGCAGAAGAGTGGCAAGGGCTAGGCAATGGGGGTCAAGTGACTTGTCCAGGGGTCTAAGAAGTGGCTGAGGCCAGATTTGAACCTAGGACCGCCTGCCTCTAGGCCTAGCTCTCAATCCACTGAGCTACCCAGCTACCCAGATGCCCCCTTTTCATGTCTTTATAAAAGTCACCTATTTCCTTATTTCTCACAGCACAACAGTATTCCATTAATTCATATACTGACATTCATTCATTCCTCAATGATTGTATGTCCTCTTGGTTTTGAAATTTTGCCACCACAAAAAAGCTGCTATAAATATTTTTGCACATAAAGGACCTTTTCCTCATTCTTTCATCTCTGGGTATAAGCCTAGAAGTGGCATAGTTGGATTAAAGGACTTGAGAGTACCACACACTCTCCTTTATTAAAGGTCTTTAAGACAGGTATGTATAGCCTCTTAGACATGTTGTAGAATGGATGTTGTTCAGGTACAGGTTGGACTAGAAACCTACTTGGGAGATAGCTCATATCTCTTTTACTGAGTCTATGGATACTGTTAATACCCAGGATTTCATCAGCAGAGGTGGCCCTTTAACTGATATAGATGGTAACCCCTCTATAGATTACTAGGTATTCTTTATGAGTTGTTATGGCCAAAAAGTTCATCATTCTATGGTCAGTTTGATGATGAGGCTTTCCAGACTTAGGTATCCTGATGCTCTATAGTCTATTGCAACCTTTCTTCATAAGTGTTATTTCTTATAACAATATTTCATGCCCATTATGTTCCTGTTGTAAGAGTTAAAATAGTGGAGCCATAAACTGTGGCAGATAAAAGAGTGGTTGGCTTAAATTGTGACTGCAGAAAAAATGGTTTCAAGACAGTGTCTTGTTTTAAATCAAAAGTAAAGTGGTCGCCAGGGAAAAATTCCCAAATATTAAATATACCCAAGTCAGCTGGGTTTTATAGAGATTTTAATTAATACAAATGAGGAATTAATGAAAGGGAGAGAGAGAGAGAAAGGAAATAAAGAGAAAAGGGATAGACCAGCCTAGGCCAGCATGAGCCAGCCTAGGCTAAAAACCCTAAGAGAGAGATCAGTCAGTCTTTTATCAACTCAACACAAGATATGTCCCAAGCAAGATTCTAGTGTTCAGAGAGACACCAGTTTAGCTTCAGCTAGCTCAATCAAGTTCATCCATTAAGCCCTTCAAGGCAGCTTTGGCCAGCTGCCCCCTCCAATTCAGCTTTTCCCAGCTGAATCCCCAGAGACCTCTTTTTGACCTCCTTTTAAAGAGCATTTTCTCCTATGTCACCTCCCCTAAGTTCTCACATCTATCAATCACAGTAGACGTTTTCCAAAGGACTGACCATTTTTAATTCACACCTGAGTAGACTAAACTTTTGAGTAATTCACACCTGAGTAGACTAAAAACCTCTGAGTAAGTTCTCACCTCTTTGCCCTTTGCAAGTTCATAAGTTGCCTGACCTTTATAGGTACTTAGCACCCTTTTGTATTAGATCTAAAAATAGGCACAGCTTAAGAACTTTTGCCTTACTATAAGTATGGGTTTAAGTACTTTTCATTGCTCAGCAAGGAGTTTACAACTTTATCTTTCCCTAAAGTATGCTTAAGTAGGGGTGGAGTAGAGGTCTCACATTCCTGATCTAAGTCCCTTCATTGTTTAAAATGGGGAACGTCCTTAACCAAGTGTTCTGAAGAAGGGTCTGAGAATTTTTAAGGTTCACACTGTTAATGTGGATTTACTCTTTGCTCCTTCCTCATACTTTACTGTCTCAATCCTCTGCACATTTGCCTAAGCTGTCTGCCATGTCTGTAGTGAACATCCTTCTAACTTCGCTTCTCAGAATCATTATCTTCCTTTAAGGCAGAGCTCAGGTGTCACTTATTCTATGAAAACTTTCATGATGTTTCCTAGTTGTTCATGCTCCCTCTTTCTCTAGTTCACCTCATATTTTGTCATTTGTGTACATGTCATTTTGCCCCAGTAGAAGAACTCCTTGAGGGCAGGAACTATTTCATTTTTTCTTTCTTTGTATTCTTACATCTCATTCAGGGCCTTGCCCATAGCACAAGTTTAACAAATGTTTGTCAAATTGACCTCAACAGGTTAGATTCCCAGCCCATCTTCTTGCCAATTCATTTTATGAGTTTCTCCAGCTTCTAACTAAATTAATAATTAAAATGTTGAATAGAACTAAGCATAGGACAGAATTCTTATAGCTCTTTAAGAGACCTCCTTTCTGATTTATAGAAATCTATTAATCAATATCTGGGATATTTCTACATCTTGCACTAAAGAAACCTTGTCAAATGCTTTACTGAAATCCAGGTATGCTATGTCTATTTCCTTAACCTTCAAATAAGTCTACCAACAGTTGAAAAAGGAAATGAGGTCAGTGTGACAAGTCTTACTATAGAACACATATTAGTTTCTAGTGATCTATGCTTCCCTTTTAAAGTACTGTTATATCATTCATTTGCTTTCTAAAATGTATTTTTATAGGCAAATTCAACTACTCTTTAGCTATAAATTAACAAGTATTTTCTACATTAACATTTTATGTTATGCTACTGAAATATGCTGTGTAGAAAATGCAATTTGTAGAGAACTATATTTATTTCCTTTTCCCTCCTTTATGCCTTTTAGGTAATTTGCTAATTTTGAGTCTCTCCATAGAATGGAGAGGACAACAATAACATCTGTGAATTGAGTTAAAGTGCTTTTAAGCAATTCTGAAAGATCTGGAAAAGTGATGGTTAACACTAATGGCTAAAATGAAACAGGAATTATCAATGGATTTCAGTTATTCATGCTCTCTTTCATTACCACACGTAATCAATTCTGATCTGGCTATATAAACAGAATGTTTATAAAATCTTTGCAAAATTATAAACTTTAATACTCAGGGATAGGAGCAAACTATAAATGATATATAGAAATATAATTTCTAATGTTTAATATCATACAGTTCAAATTTCGAAGTTTTAAGATAAGAGCCATCTTTCCCGATTCATCATTTAATCCAATTTTCCAACTCATTGCAAATATTTTCCAGTTGCTGCCAAGTGATTTCATAAATTGGATTTGTGATCTGATCTTAGGTCCAAGTTCTTCTAAAGAATGTAATTTTTATTAGTGAACAATAGTTTTCAAAAGAGTCCATAGAAAGTAGAAACAGGGGGTTAGGTCAAGGTAAAGATGTATAATGTTTATATAAAGCTGTTAGAGAATAAAGAAACACCCACACACACACACACACACACACACACAAGTTAATAAAAGTAGCTTAGGAATTGAGTGGATTAGAGGACCATTGCCACAAATCCATTCTTTCAGCATGATCAGAATTCTTGAAGCATGCTGTGAGAGTATGAGACAAAGCACCAAAACACTGCATCAAATAGTACCTTATTCCCTGGCCCTAGAAATATAACTTTGAGCTTTCCAAGAGAGTGGACCTGATTTTGTAGATTTAGAATTGGACCTACCTTTCTGGTTAGAGAGGAAGAGAAGATTGGTGGGTATTCATCCCAGTCCTCTGATTTATTTTTAAATTACTTCAAGAGACCTGGGTTTCCTTCCTCTCTCTGAGATCTGTCACTCATTTACTAGATGATCAGGGATCACTACTTAATCTTTTTGGTTCTTTCTCTTTTAAAAATAGAAATATTTCCTTGGAAACAATATTTGTCAGTGACTTAAAACCAATAACAGAAGCAACTCTACAACAGAGATACTGACACATGAAAGCAAGGCAACATTTAAGAGTCCTGGGCATTCTTTGGGGAAATTTATAACCAGAAATTAGCAATTGTCAATGGCCTAGGCTGGTACCCTTGGGATACCTGAGGGATACCAGGGCACAGGTGTATATACAGGCTGGAGGTAACTGTGTATATAGCACAGATGGATTAGTCCTGCTCATTAGTTACTACCTTCTGCCCAAGATAGTGCAAAGTCAAAGTAGGTCTGTAGCCACAAACATCAAAGAAGAATCTGGAGCTAGTGATGGACCATTCCCTTTCCAAATCTGTTGAGAATTCAAAATTCTCCTCCAATTGCATATATGATTATATACATCAATTATTGATGCATTTTGTTTTAACACAATAACATCCTTCCCCTAAACATAGTATCTTTCCTTAAAGATAAATGAGCAAATATGGCAATAAATATCATTAAGCAAAATCATTAGGTATAACATTTAAGACTGATAAAACATACAACATTTTGCATTTATAATTTATCATTTTTTAACAGAAAAGAAATGTGCTTTAAAATCAGTCATCTAGGACCAATATTGAGCATTGTCCTATACCTGAATTCTATTATCTTTTAATACTGTCTTCATTTATATTATTGTAAGTTGTTCTGCTTCTGATTTCTTTCCCTCAGTACCAGTTCATCTATATCATAAAACTCTAGATTTGGACCCTGAAGAGATCATCATATCTAACATATTATAGTTAAGGAAAATGAGGCTTAGAGAGGCCAAGTGACTTATTCAGGGCCATTGAGTATCTGATGTGGTATTTGATCTAAGATCTTTCTCCAAGGCTATGATCTGTCTCCTTTATTGGACTACCTATAGTTCTTTCAATATTTATCTGAACTATTCATATTCACCAATTTCAAAGACATAGTGCCATTTCATTTCATAATATTCTATACTTTGTTCAGCCAGACCCCAGCAAATGGGTAAATCCACTTTGTTTCTAGTTTTTAGATTACCACAAAAAATACTACTATAATCTTTTTCTATCACTGCATGATTCTGCAATAAGGACTGTCATCAAGGACTAGCTAGAGGGACTTCATCTATGATGCATTTATTGGTTGTCCTGGCACTTGTCTTGCTTTGATTCAAAGCCAGAAACAATAACATAAAATAAATTTATATTATTCTCATATTAATGGGAAAATAGAATCCCCTCTTTGGAGTGGCAGGAAGAAGTCAGGGAACTTGCTTGAGTTAATTAGATTTCAAGGAGCAACAGCTGTCAAAGAAAATAGGTCCTACATTGGATTAATTTGTTTCTTCTCTGAGAGGATGGCTCTGGGACCCTTTCTTCATTTTTCTGTCACTGAGGCAAAATGTCTAGAAAAGAAGATTCTCTTGGTCTTTGTGAAATTTCTCATATGCAAATAATAATTTTTATGGACTTCATTTTTTTTGGAGATAATGTTAAAAAGATTATCAGTACTGGAGGTTTTGCCAGCCATGTGGCTTTCACACTTATCCAGATGGTTATCCAACTTTTTAAAAAGTTTTGCAATGCATTAGCCCTCAGAAGTCTCTTGATATTCAAACTTTTATTTGTTTCCAAAAATTTTTCCCTAAAGGTATGTGAGAAATTTGGAAAACTACCACAAAAGGTTTCCTTTAGCAAATCAAGCTTATATCATATGTGATGATTACTAGAAAAGAAACCACAAATGAAGCCCATTTCTTATATGTGTTTTATCTAAATTAAAAATAAAGTGAGGGCTGAATCTAAAATGTCTCAAGGAAGTCATTAAATGAGTCTCCAAATAATAATGACATCTGCATTAGTGCTCCTCAATTCCTCTGTCTTCATTTTTATGAACAATTTGTTTTTCTTGTCTATTCCTATAATAGACTTCCCAATTAAAAGCAAATGCCACTTTTTATAGCACAGAAGTTAGAAGCAATCTCATTAGTTATAGGCAAAATATGTATAAATAATATTGAATTTTCCTCCTAGCACTGAGAATAGGCAAAATGGTATAATTTATTTGCAGTGACTTTAGTCTGGACTGTCACTTGATAGAACATAAAACAATATATATATATATATATATGCATGGAAAGAGAGTTTTATCGGTCTATAGATAGATCCAAAAACTATGTATACTCACTTAGAATAGCATTTGAATTTAGTCCTTCTGAATGCTTATGATTGCACATATATGTCAATTCTTTCTTAAATTGTTGGGTTTGGAAATTAAATGAAGTTATAAGGGATTTAACAATGTGGATCTAAAATTTTTCTATGAAAGTATAACCTTGTTGTCAGTGGAATTAAAGGACCTTTAGAGTCCTGTTGTCCTTAACAGCACAATCCAGTGAGTATATGAAGTGGTAAGGGGAGGAGATGGGAGAATTATGGTATAAGAAGTCAGAAAATGGGAGGGTTTAGTTAAAATACCCAAGTTCAAAGTCAAGTCCTGCCATGCTAGCCTGCTTGCTGTTCCTCACACATGATATATATCTACTTTCTCCAAGCCTTTGGCATGGGGAATAGTCATTGCAAAGGCACGATCTTTCCTCATACTTTGGAATCTTTAGTCACCTTCAAAATTTAACTCAAGTGCCATCGTTTACATTCAATCTTCCCTGATTCCACCAGTTGCTAGTGCCCTGCTGCTACAAATTATCCCATACTCATTCTGTATTAATTCTGCGTATATTTATAAATATACCTGGTTAGAATGTAAGCTCCTTTCACTTTTTCCTTTGTATCTTTAGCACTTGGCACAGTGCCTAGAACATGATGGGTCTTTAATAAATGATAACTGATTAATTGAACAAGATTGTCTCTGTACTAACTAGCAGAATGACCTTGGGAAACTTTCTCTTCTCCCCAGTCCTGACTTTGGTCACCTATAAAATGAGGTTGTTCTAAATAACCTATAATTTCCATTTGATGACCTTCTAAATACCCTGCTCTCTCACTACCAGCTTTAATTAGAATGACTGGTTTGTTGCAGAAGATACTTGGTTGAGTTTACCTGTATCTCCATAGCCTCTGAGGTTCACGTATAACATAGTAAAAAGATCCTTGCTGTGCAAAGAGGAAAGATCCAAGATACTCCAAGTACTCAGGATATAGATTTGTTTTTGAAATTAAACCTGAACCCTGGAAATGCAGAATCAGACTTATGCATGGCTGAGTTAAGGGAATGACTGCTGGACCTCTGGAAGTGTTCCTGAAAGAATCTAAAGGACTAAAAAACACTAATATATTTTATTTAAGTGTGGCATATAACAGTGGAAAGAGTACTGGATCAGGAGCCATACATCTGAATTCAAATCTCCCCTCTAGTACTTACCACCTGTGTGTCCTGGGATAAGTCACAACTTCCCCGATTTCTGTTTCTCATCTGTAAAATGATGTGGTCTTCAATGTTTTGTTCAGCCCTAGACCCATGATCTTATTAATAACTTGTTAATAGAATTTACTAATAGAGAGCATTATTCCATTTATTTGCACTCTATATTGCACTCTATGCCTAATATATAAAGAGGGCCTTGAGTTCTTAAAGACCACATCAGGGGAACGTAGACTCAAAAAGCATATGTGATGTGATTTTAGTAAGTATAATAAAATACAGAGGAAAAAGATCAGGCAATGGAGAAGAAGATATTCTGGGACAAAGTCAGTCCTGTCTGGGCAACAGCCAATGGAACCCTAAGCTCTTTAAGATTTTCATAATTTCTTTACCTCTTCTACTGAATCAGATTCTGTGAAAGCTCTAATTTTTTATTTTATTTTATTTTTTGCTGTGGTGCCCATGGTGTCAAGACTAGGTTGGGAGTGTGTTTAGGTAGGTTGTAGCATCGATTTGCATGCACTGGTCATATAAAAATACTTTTCTAATTAGGAGATAACCTGTAAAATGTTCTTTGGCTTCATTTTATTCCAATGGAGGAATATTAAAATTTCTGCTCCTAAGGAAACTTTGAAGACTAATCAGTGATACTTTAGTAAAGTGAGAATCAATCTGTTCTATTGCCAGCATATTGAAAAGCTATACATCCACGTATTCTATCATGTAGGTGAGTCCCCATCTCTACCTCACAATGAGGCTTATTGACAGCACCTGTTAGTTACTAAGCACTTCTCTGTTACTGCTATTAAGCTGCTGCCAGAGGGAACCACACTTAAGGTACTTCTGAAAACTGAATGGATTGAATGTGTAAAGGATTTCAGAGAGCTCTGTTTGAGTTATTTCTGCCTGCCACGTATGGAGAGGAATGTGATGAACTTCACAGAGCTCTTAGAGCTTCTGGCTTTTAGGGGTTGATTGGCTTCAGTACTTCAAGGGTAATGAGTGCCCCTAAGTATGTACATCATGCATATTTCAGCATTCTAAAACATTTCATCAGAAAAGAATTCATCATTTTTCTAATTGCTAACTTATATTTTAGATTTGCCATTATCCTTTCCTCATTCCCCAGCCTCCCCCCACAACATTACTTGCATTGACTTTAATATATATTTTTCATATACATATATATATATATGGATATCTATCATCTATCTGTCTATCTATCATCCATCTGTCTGTCTGTCTGTCTATCTATCTATCTATCTATCGCTTTAGGGATCTAGGAGGCTTAGTCATTCCATCAATAAACATTTACTAAGTGTTTATTAGATACTAGGTGCTGAGAATGCAAAGACAAAAATCCAACAGTCTGGGACCTGACAGAACTTATGCTCTTTTATGGGATAGAATAATAGAGATATCTATTTAGTCATCTATCAATATAAAGCATCTAGGTACCACAGCAGGTAGAGAGCCAGTCTTGGAATTGGAAGGACCTGGGTTCAAATTTGACTTCTGATATTTCTTAGCTGTGTAACCCTGGGCAAGTTACTTAAGCCCATTTGTTTAGCCTTCTGTGTCGTTACTAGGACAGAAAGTAAAAGTTTTTAAAAAATAAAGATATCTCATAATATCACACATATTATATTATGTCATATCATTTCATGTTATATCCCTGTGATTAGATTTCAGGCTTCTTGAGAATAAGAATTTTTTTCTGTCTTCCTTGTCCTGCATGTAATAGGTACTTAATATATGTCTCATGAATTGAATTGATACCAGGCCTAACTGTAGAGGTAGTATATAGGTGGTTTGTAAGCCTAGATGGGAGAGGGCAAATGATCTCAGAAAATGATCAGTTTACCTAGAGCAGTGATGGTGAGCCTTTTAGAGACCCTGTGCTGTGTGCCCCAGCCTCTTGCACCTCCCCCTTATCTCAGACAGGGGAGAAAGCACTCCCATGGGGCTTCTGGGCAGAGAAGAAGGTGATGTGAGAAATATCCTCAGCATGGTGGAGAGGGGGAGGGGAGCAGCTCCCCCAAGTCCCTCTGCTTTTATAGTAATGAACTCTGGCAGAGGATGGTGTGTGTGCCCACAGAGAGCATTCTGCATACTCTTTCTGGCACTTGTGATATGGGTTTTGTGAAGATTGGATTTAGCTATCTCCTGATTGTAACAATGAAGATATTTAGCTCTTCCTTTATTATGAAGATTAAATTGTAATCTCATGATTGTAACAATGAAGGTACTTAGCTCTTCCTTTATTGGGAATATTGAATTGTAATCCACAATATATTTTTAGATATTAATCCCCCAAAAAGTGGTAACTCAGTATTTTAAGTAGATCTACCCATTTTTAACTACAAAAAGGTGTTAAGTAACTACAAAAGGTGAACTAACCAAAAATGATGTTAAGTAACCAAAAAAGGTATAATCTAACCAAAGAAGGTATAAACTAAAGAGTGGGCCGTCCTGGAGAAAAGCATCTGCTGTGATTGGTAGATGTGAAATTTAGGAGAGGTTACACAAGAGGAAAAAGATCTTTAAAAAGAGGCCCAGAGGCCAGAAGAAGATATATTTGAGTCAAGAGTCAAGGTGGATGGAATATTCTCTGACTCAGAGTTGGACTGGAGGAACTGGACCCCTGGAAGAACTTGTGCAGGAGACCTCAGACTGCTTTTCCATTTTAGATGGAAGGCTGACTTAGTGACCCTGCCTTTCTTGGAGGTCTAAACCTCTGAGAAAGGCCCATTGTCTTGAGACTTTTTCCCCCTGGATGAGGCTTAGAAATTCTGATATCAGAAGAAGCCAGATCTCTCTCTCTCTCTCTCTCTCTCTCTCTCTCTCTCTCTCTCTCTCTCTCTCTCTCTCTCTCTCTCTCTCTCTCTCTCTCTCTCTCCCTCTCTCTCTCTCTCTCTCTCTCTCTCTCTCTCTCTTTGTCTCTCTCTCTGTCTGCCTCTCTCTCTCTCTCTCTCTCTCTCTCTTTGTCTCTCTCTCTGTCTGCCTCTCTCTCTCTCTCTCTCTCTCTCTCTCTCTCTCTCTCTTTCTCTCTTTGTCTCTCTCTCTGTCTGCCTCTCTCTCTCTCTCTCTCTCTCTCTCTCTCTCTCTCTCTCTCTCTCTTTGTCTCTCTCTCTGTCTGCCTCTCTCTCTCTCTCTCTCCTTCCCTCCCTCCCTCTCCTTTTCTCTCTTTTTAAATATCTTCCCTCGATTGTAAATAAACTACAATAAATTCCATATACTTTAGTAATTCATTTTGGGATTTATAAATTAAATCCTTGGTGACCACCTATATAAATATCCAGAGTCCAGCCACAATACAATTTAAACAGTTCACCATCACAGCCCTAGAGTATGAAGCATGTTCAGGGTTTAAGTAGAAAGCTTAATACCAGACCAGAAAAAGAGAAACCAATTCATGAATTTGTGGATGACGTCTTAGATCTGTAGCATGTTGACACAATTTGCACAAAGCTGGGTTAGTTGGCTAATTTACTATTCAATAACAGATCAATCATTAGATACTCTTTCAATATAATTGGTATTAATGATGAAATATTCTATGGCCTTACCAACTGTAAAGCTATATGTAAAAATTGCTTTCAATGGTCATTTTTCTGAATTATACTTTAACATAGATATAGATAAAATGTTTTTTTCTTATTTGTTAATCCTAAACTTAATTCAAGAAATTGTGTTGTGCATTATCATGTGAGAAAAAGAGGAAAGTCACTTAAAATCTGATTTTTAAATTTTAATTAATTTTCTCCATTAGAAAATTCTAAGTGAGATTTTGAAGGCCCAGATAATCTGATTCCAGACTATCTTCACCAACATTTTAAGAGATAAAAAGATTTAGAGTCAGAGGATTTGGGTTCTAATTCTAGGACTACTATAAACTTTATGACCTTGAATAAGTTTCTTAACCTTCTGGGTGCTTAATTTCCCTAGATATAAAATGTGAGTGTTGGACCAAGTAATCTCTAAGATCTCTGTTTGCTTTAAATCAATAATTTCAAGATTAATTAGGGAATGTTGGTTTTAAATCACCTTGAGAAGACATATGATACATTCATCCTCTTGTCTCCCATAATTATAGCATTACTCTCAGAAAATTGTTCTCTATTGCAATTTAAAATGCTTCAAGATCCTATTTCTGAATGATTGGTCCTAAAATCACATAATCTTTTTAGTTAGGAAAGATAACTCAGTAATCCTTTGGTATTTCTCTTGTTTGGGGAGAAGAGAGAAAATGATTGTGTCCTTTGTTTACGAGGATCAAAATCATGTCTATATACTGTAGGTAAATTAGATATGGACTGAAATCTCATTTTAGTCCAATTCATGAAGGAGATACGACTCAGAATGCTGTTTCAGGTTCCCTACCAATAGCTCAATCATAGAGAAGAACTACAGGGAATCTGGCTGACTCTTTTCAACACAATATAATTTTCTTGCAATCATAGAGACTCACATAACCTCCTCTTTCTTCAGACAATGTTCTTTGAATTCCTTTTAGTACTATCACAGGATTTACTTTATAACCCTATGGAAATGATTAGGGTTTTATTAGGGTTTCCATTTTAATGTGGAATAAAATTCAACTTGGAGGAATCATTGGAAAAATCCTTAAAAAAACCTTTCCAATAGAATCCTATAGCCCTGGGCTTCAGTTTTTGTTCCTATCTCAAGAGACCATTAGAAAATAAGACAAGAGGGAAAAAAAGCAATGGAAAACAAAAGCTGTTCAGGGATCAGGGTAGCAAAGAAAAAAGCAACAATTTTGCAGAAAGATGTTTTTCAAAGCATGCATTTAAAGCTTCCATGGATGAAAAGAAATATTATACTCTAGGACACTGCAAACCTTTTTCTTTGGACTTTTTTGAAAATGTGAAAGCTTATAATGAAACTTTGGGTCCTAAATAATACCCTTTTGATTTGTTCAGCTGAGGGACAGACTGAAACCTTGCTATTGAATCACAGAAAGAAGAGAAAATTTATTTCTTGTCCAGGCTCTATGCTCTAAATTTTGTTATGTTTTGGAGCATAGTTGGTAATGATTTATTTTTTTGGTAGCCATAATTCTATTCGCCTCTGTGATATTGAGTAGTAGCACATTGAAATGTATAGCTATACTACTGGCTCCACTCTGTGGCCAAAAGATATACAAAGTGAACCAAATTAGTAAATATTAAGGGGGTGCTTCCTTTTTTCTCTTTCCCATTTCCATTTCAATTCCTTTTCCCTAGTTCTTTTCTTTTCCTTCCTTTCCCATCTTTTTCCTTTGCTTTTTTCATATTTGTTATTTTTTGAATTATCTAACTAATTAATAGGTGGAAACTACTTCATAACTGTTTGAGAATTGATAGGAAGTATGGGTCTTTCCTCTAAAGGTTCTTAACTTTTTTTGCCATCAACTCCTTTCCCAGTATGGTGAAGCCTATGATCTTCTTCTCAGAATAATGCATTTAAAAACATAAGAGAGAATATAATTGCAAAGGAAAACAATCATATTGAAATAAATATGTAATTCCCTGAAATCTGTTGACCCATGTAGCCCAGCTTAAGAACCCCTGTCTTAGAGATTTTCCATTTAAATATTAAAAATATTGTTGTTGGTTCATGGATAATAACTTTAAAAACTCATAGTAATGCTCTACCCTAAAATCTAGAACTTTGCAATAGAGACAATTTGCCACTGAAATCACAACTAGCCTGTGATGGACACAGGGATAGACATGAAGTTTTATGACCTCTATTTCCCACCTTGGGAAACAAGAAACAACCACCACCAATCTCAACAGCTTGCCCAGCTTATTTAGCATGTCCAGAGAAAGTTTGATTATTTATTCTTAGGCACCAGGTATCATTATCTCATGAGATGATAGTCTTGGGATCTGTACATCTGAAGATTCAGTAACTCAAGAGCTGGAAGGGGCTTCCAGTGCCATCTTGTCTGATTGATCTAGTCCAACATTTTACAGCTGAAGAAACAGAGCCCCAGGATAGCTAAATGACTTGTCCAATATCACACAGGTAATAGGAGGATTTAGATGTATGTCTTTGGCCTCCAGAGACAGTGCTCTGCCCACTGTTTTAGAATGAAGTCAAGTTCTTTTATCAATGTGATTCAATGGGAAGTGACTAGTCTCTGAAGTTAGAGAACCTGGATTCAAATCTTCATTTCTCTTCTGGCTGTACTATTTTTGGAACTTCTCTGGCTTTTCCATCATGTGTCAGGAAGGTTGTTCTGGGGAGATCTCATTGTCCTGCAAGATCAAATTAACTTTGGTACTCATACCTCATCATTGCCCTCTGCTCCTCAGTTTGGAGGGGAGAACCATGAACTCTACAATCTCCATTTTTGGAGGAGGTTCAAAATAGACATCTCATTTCCCACCTGGCAGCACAATTTTCGAACTTCTCTAATTTCTCTACCAATGCCCCCCTTTACCAATCTAGTACCTCCCCTTTTCCCCCTTTTCTCTTGTGTGTTATCATTCCCCATTAGATTGCAAGCTCCTTGAGGGCAGGAAATTTTCCCCCTTTTTCTGTTTGTATCACCAGCACTTAGCACAGTGCCTGACATATATTAGACTGAATTGATTATAAATTGACCATTGATTGCTTCTGACACCACTTATGTGACACTTAGCATCCTTCAGCTTGATTCCACATCTACAAAATAGGGGTCAAACTAGTTTTAGGAGTCATTTTACATTTTAGGTCTATAATTTTATAATCTTTAGTTGACAAGGAAGTGCCTCAGAAGACCACAATTTTTCTGGTTGTTAATTTGTGCCCTTGATAGAATACTTAACAGCAAGACCAGAACTTGAATTAGTTATAGTGTTATTTTCTCATCTAGAATGGGCTCAAACCCCATTATCCATTTAGGCTGACACATATCTTTATAGGTCAAGGGAGAGGCAGAAATGCTGATGGGAAACAGATACAATTCTTTTTTTTTAATAATATTTTATTTGATCATTTCCAAGCATTATTCATTAAAGACAAAGATTATTTTCTTTTCCTTCCCCCCACCCCCCATAGCTGATACGTGATTCCACTGGGTATCACATGTGTTCTTGATTCAAACCCATTGTCATGTTGTTAGTATTTGCATTAGAGTGTTATTTTAGAGTCTCTCCTCTGTCATGTCCCCTCAACCCCTGTAGTTGGGCAGTTGCTTTTCCTCGGTGTTTCTACTCCCACAGTTTGTCCTCTGCTTATGAATAGTGTTTTTTCTCCTAGATCCCTGCAGATTGTTCAGGGACATTACACCGCTACTAATGGAGAAGTCCATTACGTTCGATTATACCACAGTGTATTAGTCTCTGTGTACAGTGTTCTCCTGGTTCTGCTCTTCTCGCTCTGGATCTCTTCCTGAAGGTCGTTCCAGTCTCCATGGAATTCCTCCACTTTATTATTCCTTTTTGCACAATAGTTTTCCATCACCAACATATACCATAATTTGTTCAGCCATTCCCCAATTGAAGGGCATCCCCTCGTTTTCCAATTTTTGGCCACCACAAAGAGCGCAGCTATGAATATTTTTGTATAAGTCTTTTTGCCCATTATCTCTTTGGGATACAAACCCAGTAGTGCTATGGCTGGATCAAAGGGTAGACATTCTTTTATCGTCCTTTGGGCATAGTTCCAAATTGCCCTCCAGAATGGTTGGATCAGTTCACAACTCCACCAGCAATGAATTAATATCCCTACTTTGCCACATCCCTTCCAGCATTCATTACTTTCCTTTGTTATCATGTTAGCCAATCTGCTAGGTGTGAGGTGATACCTCAGAGTTGTTTTGATTTGCATCTCTCTGATTATAAGAGATTTAAAACACTTCTTCATGTGCTTATTAATAGTTTTGATTTCTTTATCTGAAAACTGCCTATCCATGTCCCTTGCCCATTTATCAATTGGAGAATGGCTTGGATTTTTGTACAATAGATTTAGCTCTTTATAAATTTGAGTAATTAAACCTTTGTCAGAGGATTTTATGAAGATTTTTCCTAATTTGTTGTTTCCCTTCTGATTTTAGTTACATTGGTTTTGTTTGTACAAAAGCTTTTTAATTTGATGTAGTCGAAATTATTTATTTTACATTTTGTGACTCTTTCTATGTCTTGCTTGGTTTTAAAGTCTTTCCCCTCCCAAAGGTCTGACAGGTATACTATTCTGTGTTTACCCAATTTACTTATGGTTTCCTTCTTTATGTTTAAGTCATTCACCCATTTTGAATTTATCTTGGTGTAGGGTGTGAGGTGTTGATCAATTCCTTATCTCTCCCACACTGTCTTCTAATTTTCCCAGCAGTTTTTATCGAATAGTGGATTTTTGTCCCAAAAGCTGGGATCTTTGGGTTTATCGTATACTGTCTTGTTGAGGTCTCTTGCCCCCAGTCTATTCCACTGATCCTCCTTTCTGTCTCTTATCCAGTACCAAATTGTTTTGATGACTGCTGCTTTGTAATATAGTTTAAGGTCTGGGACTGCAAGGCCCCCATCATTTGTCTTTTTTTTTTCATTATTTCCCTGGATATACTTGATCTTTTGTTATGTTTTTTTCTAAATCAGTAAAGAAATATTTTGGGAGTTCCATGGGTATGGCACTAAATAGATAAATAAGTTTGGGTAGGATGGTCATTTTTATTATATTGGCTCATCCTATCCATGAGCAGTTAATGTTTTTCCAATTGCTAAAGTCTAGTTTTAGTTGTGTGGAGAGTGTTTTGTAGTTGTGTTCATATAGTTCCTCTGTCTTGGCAGATAGATTCCTAGGTATTTTATTTTATCTAAGGTGATTTTGAATGGAATTTCTCTTTCTAGTTTTTGCTGCTGAGCTGTGTTGGAGATATATAGAAATGCTGATGACTTATGTGGGTCTATTTTGTATCCTGCAACTTTGCTAAAGTTGTTGATTATTTCAATTAGCTTTTTGGTTGAATCTCTAGGATTCTTTAAGTAGACCATCATGTCATCTGCAAAGAGTGATAACTTGGTCACCTCCTTGCCTATTTTGATGCCTTCAATTTCTTTTTCTTCTCTAATTGCTACTGCTAGTGTTTCTAGTACAATGTCAAATAGTAGAGGTACTCCTGATCTTATTGGGATTGCATCTAGTTTATCCCCATTGCAGATGATATTAGCTGATGGTTTTAGATATATACTATTTAATATTTTTAGGAAAGACCCTTCTATTCCTATGCTTTCTAGTGTTTTTAATAGGAATGGGTGTTGTATTTTATCAAAGGCTTTTTCTGCGTCTATTGAGATAATCATGTGATTCTTGTTGGTTTGCTTGTTGATGTGGTCAATTATGTGGAGGGTTTTCCTAATATTGAACCAGCCCTGCATCCCTGGTATAAATCCTACTTGATCATGGTGGATGACCCTTCTGATCACTTGCTGGAGTCTTTTTGCTAGTATCCTATTTAAGATTTTTGCATCTATATTCATTAGGGAGATTGGTCTATAGTTTTCTTTCTCTGTTTTTGACCTGCCTGGTTTTGGAATCAGTACCATGTTTGTGTCATAAAAGGAGTTTGGTAGAACTCCCTCTTTGCTTATTATGTCAAATAGCTTGTATAGTATTGGGATTAACTGTTCTCTGAATGTTTGATAGAATTCACTGGTGAATCCATCGGGCCCTGGGGATTTTTTCTTAGGAAGTTCTTTGATGTCCTGTTGGATTTCATTTTCTGATATGGGATTATTTAAGAATTCTATTTCTTCTTCTGTTAGTCTAGGCAGTTTGCATTTTTGTATATATTCATCCATATCACCTAAATTGGTATATTTATTGCCATATAATTGGGCAAAGTAATTTTTAATGATTGCCTTAATTTCCTCTTCATTGGAGGTGATGTCCCCCTTTTCCTCTTTGATGCTGTTAATTTGCTTTTCTTCTTTCCTTTTTTTAATTAGATTGACCAGTATTTTGTCTATTTTGTTTGTTTTTTCAAAGTACCAGCTTCTTGTCTTATTTATTAAATCAATAGTTCTATCACTTTCGATTTTATTAATTTCTCCCTTAATTTTTAGGATTTCTAGTTTGGTTTTCTGCTGGGGGTTTTTAATTTGATCGCTTTCGAGTTTTTTTATTTGCATTTCCAATTGATTGATCTCTGCTCTCCCTAGTTTGTTAATATATGCACGCAGGGATATGAATTTACCTCTGATTACCGCTTTGGCTGCATCCCAAAAGGTTTGAAAGGATGTCTCGCCATTGTCATTTTCCTCGGTGAAATTAATTATTTCTATGATTTCTTCTCTAACTAAACGATTTTGGAGTATCATATTGTTTAATTTCCAATTAGTTTTTGATTTGGTTTTCCATGTACCATTACTGATCATTATTTTTATTGCCTTGTGATCTGAAAAGGCTGCATTTATTATTTCTGCTTTTCTGCATTTGTGTGCCATGTTTCTGTGACCTAATGTATGGTCAATCTTTGTGAATGTGCCATGTGGTGCTGAGAAGAAGGTGTATTCCTTTTTATTCCTATTTACTTTTCCCTGTATGTCTATTAATTCTAATTTTTCTAAGATTTCATTCACTTCTTTTACCTCTTTCTTATTTATTTTTTGATTTGATTTATCTAAATTTGATAATGGTTGGTTTAAGTCTCCCACTAATATGGTTTTACTGTCTATTTCTTCCTTCAATTCTCCTAGTTTCTCCATTAAAAATTTGGGTGCTATATTATTTGGTGCATACATGTTGATTAGTGATATTTCCTCATTATCTAAAGTCTCTTTTAACAAAATATAATTACCTTCCGTATCCCTTTTGATCAGGTCTATTTTTGCTTTGGCTTTACCAGATATCACGACTGCAACTCCTGCCTTCTTTCTGTCAGTTGAGGCCCAGAAGGTCTTACTCCATCCTTTAATTTTGACCTTCTGGGTGTCTACCCACCTCATATGTGTTTCTTGAAGACAACATATGGTAGGGTTTTGGATTCTAATCCATTCTGCTATTCGTTTACTTTTTATGGGTGAGTTCATCCCATTCACGTTCAAAGTTATGACTGTCACTGGTGGACTCCCTGGCATTTTGATATCCTTCCCTAATTCTAACCTTTCTTCTTCAGCTCTACCTTTTAGTCCAGTGATTTACTTTAAATCAGTCCCCCTTGTCCCCTCCCTTGATATGTTTCCCTTTCTAGTCCCTCCCTTTTTGTTCCCTCCCCCTCCCCCCTTCTTCCCTCCCTTTTTTGTGTTCCCTCCCCCCTACTCTCCTTGTTTTTCCCTTCTCCCTTTCCTTGTTGGGTAAGATAGAATTCACGATCCCAATGGATCTGGATGTTCTTCCCTCTCAGAGTAGATTTCCCTGAGAGTAAGGTTGATCCCAATGGATCTGGATGTTCTTCCCTCTCAGAGTAGATTTCCCTGAGAGTAAGGTTTAAGTAAAAACTCTTTTCCTCTCCTTCTTATAGGAGTTTTCTTCCCGTCCCCTTCCCGTGTGAATCTTTGTGTGAGAAAGATTATTCTATTTGGTCTTTCTTTTCCCCCTATTTACACATTACATTTTACCCACATGTTAGTATACATAGATTGATATAAATGTAGTCCTTATAGAAGAGAGTTTGGGTAAAAGAAAAAGATAACATTTTTCTCCTTTTCCCTTTCCTTCATATTTACCTTTTCAGGTATTCCATGCTCTTTGATTTTCGATATCGAACTTTCCACAGAGCTCTGGTCTTGTCTTTGCAAAAACTTGGAAATCTTCTATTTTGTTGAATGCCCATACTTTCCCTTGGAAGTATATAGTCAGTTTTGCTGGATAGCTGATTCTTGGCTGAAGACCCAGCTCTCTTGCCTTTCTGAAAATCATGTTCCATGCCTTACGATCATTCAGAGTGGAACTTGCAAAGTCTTGTGTGACCCTGATTGGCATTCCTTTATATCTAAATTGTCTTTTTCTGGCTTCTTGTAGGATTTTTTCTTTTGTTTGAAAGCTTTGGAATTTGGCAATTACATTCCTGGTAGTTGTCTTTTGGGGATTTAGTGTAGAGGGTATTCTGTGAGCTCTGTTAGTGGCTGTATTGCCCCCTTGTTCTAGAATCTCTGGGCAATTTTCTTTGATTATATCTTGTATTACGATGTCGAGTTTGCTGTTTATTTCTGGCTTTTCTGGAAGTCCAATTATTCTTAAATGATCTCTTCTTCCTCTATTTTCCAAGTCTGTCACCTTGTCAGTGAGATATTTTATGTTCTCTTCTAATTTCTTGATCTTTTGGCTTTGCTTTATTGATTATTGCTCTTTTACCTGCTCATTGTCTTCGAGTTGCCTAATTCTGACCTTTAAAGCCTGCTTTTCCTTTTCAGTTTGGTCAGACTGGTTTTGTAGATGCGTGAATTTCTTTTGCATTATTTCCCACTTTTCCTCCCAGAAGGCTTCCATCTTTTTGATCCTTTTCGATTCAAATTCTTCATGGGTTTGTGGAGAGTTTCCATTTCCTTTGGAAGGTTTTGTAGCATTTTCTTGTGTTTCCTCTTCTATCTCCTCTGTATTTTGTATTTTTGCTCCATAAAATGTGTCCAAAGTCGCCCCCTTCTTGTTTTTCTTGGAATTTTGGGGCTTTTGTGCTTCTGTGGAGTTTGCCATGTCTATCTGAGTGGGGAAGACTAGCTTTTCTTATCTCTGTCTGGTGTTCAGAGGTTTTAACTCTAGGCAGATTGTCCGTTCTATTCAGTTGTTATTCTGTCTTCCCAGGGAAGCCAGGAATTGTTGGTGTTTCCATGTTACTTCCCTCCTCAGTTCCCTCCTGATGCTTCTCTGTTGCCTTACTTCCACGCTCTGAGCCTGGCCCGGCCCTTTCCTCGGGGTGTTTGTTTCTGTGCCTTAGCTGGCCAGGAGAGCCAGCACTCTGAGGGGGGAGGGGCTTCGGCTTCCCAGATCTCTGAAGACTCCTGATAAGATTAACTTTCTCTGGGTTGAACTGAGTATGCTTTGAGGCAGGGACCTTGAGACTCGGATGGAAGGATCCAGCCAGGAGGCTGCAGGCTCCCCCATCTCTTTCTGTTTCACTTCTGTCTGGGTGCCCCGTGACTGGGTCAGGTTGTTTTCAGGATGTGGCCTTCAGAGTAGCAGGCTCCCGAGGCCCTTTTGCCAGCCCTGAAGGTTACTGTTGTTTCAGGTGACCCTGCTCTACGAGGGGGGAGGGGCCGTGGCTTCCTGGAGCTCTGAGGGCTGGTGATAGGATTAACCTCAGACTGAGTTTGCCCTGAGGCAGGGACCTTTGGTGAGACTCAGATGGAAGGATCTGGTCAGGGGGCTACAGGTTCCTCCTGTTTCTGTCTGTTTCCCTGCTGTCTGGATGCCCCCTCGACTGGGTCAGGTTGTTTTCAGGAAGTGGCCTTCAGGATAGCTGGCCCTGAGGCTCTGAGGTTCCCTCTGCTGCCTCGGACTCAGCGCTCTGGGTTGGGGGGATGGGTTCTGGGACCTTCCTTCTGCCTACCCCTTAGGTCTGAGTGATCTCGTGTTCTAGCTTTTGGGGGGGGCAGTACCTTTTGATCCAGGTCCAGGTCCAGGAGGAGGATTCCTGGGGTCTATGCTCTTGTTTGTTTTGCATTTAGGTGCCTTAGGAGCATATAGTTTGAGTTTGGTAGGGAAGGGTTTCCGGAGATCTGAACTTTAGCTTTCTCTAAGCCGCCATCTTGACCGCACCAGTCAACAGATCCAATTCTTGTTGGGGGGGGGGGTGCTATGTTACAGCCAAGGGGCAATTTTTCACTTCTTGAAGCATCAATTTCTTTTAAAATCTTAATCATATCTTTTTATTATAATTTTTGGGATAGTATCCCTGATTCTATTATTTTAGGGTGTACTTGTAAGAAAACTCCCTCTCTTAAACCTATATAGTTTCAGTAAAGCTCTCAGAGGTTAAGTGACTTGCTAAGGGACATACAACCAGGATACATCAGCATTTGAACCCAGGTATTCCTGCCTTGGAGATTCATTATATGGCTATTCTAAACACCCCCTCCCAGCTCAGCTCTCTGACCACTATTCCACCATTGCTTTTCATTTCCTTCATTTAAAAAAGCCAAATGTAAACATGATTTACTTAACTATGCAGCATCCTCTGATTAGAATTGCCAAGTTGAAAAAGACAAATATGATTTTGTTAATGCAACCATGTAGAGTTCTGTAAGTCTTGTGCCAGTGAGTTAATTCTCCTTGGATTGGACATGAATGGCACTGGATGCTTAGAGATTGGGGGAGAAATGAGCTAGAACTAATGAGAGCTCACTCCAGATTATCCATGCTGCATGAACTGTCAATGAACTCTACATTGACAACTTTGCCATATCTTTCAGTGTACCAAGGACACAGAATCACTTCTGTAGCTTTAACTTTTTTGATAGTGTTACAAATGTATGCCCTGATATTGTTTCTCACTCTTATCATAGGACAAAGGATCATAGATTTAGAGAGGAAAAGGGCCTTAGAACTCATCTAGACTCTCCTACCCCCATTTCATAGATGAGGAAAACGAGGCCTAAAGCGATTATATGAGCCAACTAGATAGTACAGTGGGTAGACTGACCTAAAGTCTAAATCCTACCTTAGACAGCAACTAGTGCGAGATTCTTAGCAAGTCATGTATCCTCTGTTATCTTCACTATCCTCATCTGTAAAATGGAGATAATAATACCTAACTCAGGGTTGAGGATAAAATGAAAAAAGTATTTGTAATGCACTTTGCTAACCTCAAAGTACTTTTTGAATTAGAGTTATTGTTACTACTACTACTAACTACTTGTTCAAGGTCACATAGATGAGGTGTTAAATTACTTAATTGTGATTTGAACCCAAGTTCTCTGGCTCCAAATCAAGAATTCTTCCTATTATACACTGTTACACTTCCTCTGTGTATGATAAGGGGGAAAAATGAACAAACTCTTGTTTTCAGATTCTGAAGTCTAGTTTTGATATGGAATTTTTCATTTTTCATTATGACCAATCAGCAAAGCTGCCTGATTCAAAGCTAAGAGAAAATGTTCTAGAAGTTCTTAGCACAGTGCCTGACACATGAAAGAAAGAAAGAAGAAAGGTAGAAAGGAAGGAAAGAAAGGTAGGAAGGAAGGAAGGAAGAAAGAAAGAAACAGAGAGAAGGAAAGGAAGGAAGAAAAAAGGAAGAAAGAAAAAGAAAGGGAGAGAGAACAGAAGGAAGAAAAAGAAGCAGAGAGAAAGGAATAAAGCAAAAACAAAGAAAGAAGGAAGGAAGGAAAGAAAGAAAGAGAGGGATTATGGAAGAATGGAAGAAAGGAAGAAAAAGAAAGAGAGAGGAAGGAAGAAAACAAGAAATAAAGAAGGAAAGAAAAGGAAGGAAGGAAGGAAGGAAGGAAGGAAGGAAGGAAGGAAGGAAGGAAGGAAGGAAGGAAGGAAGGAAGGAAGGAAGGAAGGAAGGAAGGAAGAAGGAAAGTAGGAAATAAAGGAAAGTAGGAAAGGAAGGAAGAATGGATGGAAGGAAAGAAAGAAGAAAAAGAAAAGCTTCATTGGGAGAGCTAACCTAAGACTTTTCCCCCTTAAGAAAATCATTTTTGCTTTCTTGTCTCTCAGCACTAATCCTCTTAAAAATACCCTTTCAATCAGGGGATCTAGGAGAAGCTCAATTTCCCCAGCAAATGGAACACTGAAAGGCACAGTTAGAAGGGCCACTACTGTGAGAGAAGAATGAGAATAATGGCATGACCTGTGGAGACCCACTGAGTACAAGTACATAGAGTGCCTATGTGTCTTTAACGGGTCAGAGATATTCATGTATCTCTGTCGAATTGAAAAGTCAAGGTAATGGCAGGCTTTGAGTTGCTTCTGGTAGCGACACGTATGAGAAATATTTTATTGCTAAGTGACTGAGACTCTTTTAGAGATTTAACACTTGGCAGGCAGGGAGCAGCTTAGGGAAAAAGGACCAAGATTTTCTCTGTTGGGTTTTTGTTGCCTTAATCATAGTGGCAACAATTTTTTTGCACTTCAAGGACATATTAAATTCAGGTGCCTCTTGAAGGCTTTATTATTTTTTAAAGCTTTCTATGTAGAAATACCTAAGGGAACACACTGTCAAATTGGTATAGAGAACTAAAAGAAGTTTCTTATAATGTTCCCGTAATCAAAACAAAACAATTTCTTGAAAATATTGCCCCCTGGTTATGAAAAAGATCTACCTTCAACCCAGTGTGAAGTGATAGGCTAGTGACTGGACAGATTCCATCTTGTGGCTTGGATGATACAGTTTCTCCACATGAAGCTTGCTTCCAGGAGAATTGAGATGACATGTAAGGAAAGCTCTTTGGAGGGACTATGAGATTTGTGGATATTCTATAACTGACTCTGATTGCCTAATCACATATTGAAGAGGAGGCTCTTTGGCTTCAGAGATACTCAATAAAGTCTCATCAGTTCCATCTACTTTCTTTTCGCCTCATTCTCTGGATTTATATCATTCAATTACTCCTTTATCCCTAGTATCTGGTGAAAGACCAAGCTTTAAGGAGACACATCTTAGGTCTTCTTCCCTCTGAAGTCATAGACCCAACTCCAACTCCTTTCTAAAAAATAGGCAGATATGCTACATATAGAGATGAACTTGGTGGGTCTCATGATATCTAGCAACTGAGCTAAATTTTGAATCTACTATCTTTGAGACTGAGTAGGAATAGAGGAAAGTATGCGCTGGAATTTTATACCTATATGCACTGTTGATCAATCTGTGAACTGGTCTAGCCATTCTGGAAAATTATTTGGAACTGTGCCCCCAAAGTTACTAAACTATGCATACCTATCCTTTCACCCCACAATACCCACTGGTAGACTCATAATCCAAGGAGATCAAAGCAAAAGGAAGAAGTCCTATATGCACAAAAATATTTATAGCAGTTTCTTTTAAGGGGAAAAAGGAGATGCCCATCAATTGGAGAACTGGCTCAATAAATTATAGTATATGAATGTAATGGGATCCAATTGTGTTCTAAAAAATTAAGAAAAAGATAATTTCAGATAAACCTGGAAAGATTGGTATAGACTGATGAAGAGTGACATGAATAGAATGAAGAGAACAATAGGTAATGAAGAGAAAGCCTAAAGGCTGATCAACATAAATGACCAAGAAAGCTTTTTACCTCCTAATTAAACAATGCTAGAGTAATACACAAAATGAGGCACTTTTTGTGGGAGGTAGATCTAATAGGATAATTTATTTTGCTAACTATACTTATTCTTAAAAGAGTTGTTTTTAATTTTTTCTTTCTGGACATGGGAGAGAGAGATGGAAGGGAAAAAAAATAAATCCTTAACTATTAGAAAAAAGTAAGTTGAAAAAAAAACAACATGGATCCTACTATATGCCAGGAATTATGCTAGAGACTAAAGGTACTGAAAAAATCTCTGCCCTCCAGGAACATTTACTTCATTCTACTGAGAGACCAAATGTGCAAACAGGTAAGAAAATGAAGATAATTTAAAGAAAGGAGAATTAATAACTATGAGTATCAAGAAAGGCTCCTAGTAGAAGATAGTATTTGACTCATCCTTGAAAGAAGCTGGGGTCTCAGTGATGTGAGGAGTTTGTGCATTCTAGACAGGGGGGTGGAGGATAAGACATAAAATAATACATATTTTCTAATTGAATTGAAGTTCTCAAACTCCCCCTACCCCTCCTCTTTCTTCTTTTCCTCCTCCTCCTCCTCTTCCTCCTTCCCTCCTATCTTTACCTTTTTATTGCTAACTTTTAGCACAGGACCTGGCAAATAATTGGTATTTAATATACATACATATATATACATATACATATATATATATATATATAGTGACTGATTTAAAAGACTTCCACCCCTATGGAACTTATAATTTATATTAGTAGGGAAATTGAGCATTGCACGATTTACTTCATATACCAATATGCAAGACCCTGTTCTATGCAATGGGGATGCTGGGACTTGAGGATGAAAATATGCAAACATGTTTACCTTCAAGTGGGTAGGAAAACACAGATAACTATAATACATTCATGTAGTCTAGTTTCTTGCCATCTAACTAGTACATTTGTACTGAGGTTCTATCAAAATAAAATACCTTAGTATTTTAAGGATCTATGATTTCATTGATGTGGGCACTGTCTCCACTAATGTAGATTTAGTCTTTTTGTCTTTCTAGATGATTTGGAGAGTTATCATGGTTGAAACATTCATTATTCATCAGTCAATTAGTCATGAGCTTATCTGCAGTCAATTAGTCATGAGCTTATCTGAACTCTGCTAAACTGATGCTCAGATGAGAAAAGTACACCCATAACATATCAATGCCTTTGTTTTTATACCATATATACTTCCTCCTAATCTACCTTCCTATTTAGCCACACACCCCCAGTCAACTAGTCAATAAATATTTATTAAGTGCCTGCTTTCAGTTGAAGATTGTGCTAAGGGCTGGGGATACAAATATAAAGCAAAAAGACAATCCCTGCTCACTAAGAACTTACATTTTAATGGGGAAAGACAATATATAATAAACCCAAATGACACAGATACTGTGTCTCTATCTTGTTTATTTTTGCATTATTGTAGGCATATATATGTATATATATATATATATGTATTACTCTTTTAATTCTGTTTATTTCCTTCTTCATCAAAGTTTTTTTTCAAGGTTTCTCTAAATTCCTCATATTTATCATGTTTTTATGGCACAGTAATACTTCATTACATTAATATATCCCAATTTATTCAATGATTTCTTAATTGTTGGGTACCTATTTTGCTATGAATATTTTTGTCACTATGTATCTTTGTTTGGTCTTTGGCTCCCTTTGGGTATATGACTAGTAGTGAGAATATTGACACAAAGGATGTGAACCATTTAGTAACTTTCCATGCATGATTCTATATTCCATCAGCAGTATATTATGATACCTGCCTTACCATTATTGATTATTTCTATATTTTATCACTGTTGTGTCAGGTCTGTATTTTAAGCCATTACTTTTTGGTTAGAGCTAATAAAGATTCATTTCCAATGTGCTTCATGCCGTGATTAAGTGAGCATCTGATTAGAATTTTGGTGGCTTTTAAAAATATAAAAAAATAAAATAAATAAAATAGTGGACTATGAGATCATAGACTATAAAGTATATAAACACATATGTATATGCATAGATATTTACACACATGTATGTATTTGTATACATCCTCATCTATAAGTATATAATAATATTCTTTTATTTGTATCATTATTGTTATCACAGTGTTGGATACTTGCAGAATGAATGAAAGACAGTGGCAGACTATATTTTTAGTATTGTAATAAAATCCTATTGCTACACCAATGAAAAGCTATGGTTAAATCAAATTCAACTTTGGGCTTAATTTTCCATACTTTGGCAAATGAATTGCATCTATTATTTAATCCATCCTGGAAGAGGATGCAATGCCACCTTTCCACCCCAGAAGCCTCACTATCAGAACCATTGTCTTACAACTAATCACAGTTTTATTATACTAGATCTGGGAGCTTGGATTTCCCTTCAAATAGATTGAATGCTAAGATACTTGGTATACTCCAAGTGTTATTCTTTTTTCCTCTACTTATTATGTTTTTTTTTTACAACCAAATATAATAGAAAACTACCTCCTTTCTTCTTCTAGAATGTTTATATTTCTTTAAGAGTGAAAGCAACAAAAGGTGATTTTGAGGCCAGGAGGGAGAGAGTATTGCACAATAATAGTTATTAATTTTGTTGTGAATAATAAACTTTAATTTTCAGTTTCAAATGCTGGCAGACTCCAAAACAATAACCACAAGCCATAGGATGTAATTTTTATTTTTATTTTTTAACATTTTCCTATATTGGCAATGAAACAGAATTTATAGAGAACGATGTATATCTGTTTTTTTCCTTTAAGTTAAAAAAGGGGATTTGGGTATGATAAATTTGAAAATGGAGGTAAAATATATATATATTTTTAATATGTAGAAAGGTGGTGAAAAGCAAGCAAGCATAAACTAATTGATTCTTCGGTGACATCATACACCTAAGCCTCTTAGATTTTATTCCCTTTTCTTCTTCTCATTTTTACTTCCTCTATTTTAATTCTACAATTATGGAAGAGGAAACAAGACATAGAGAAGCTAGACTCCATTTGTAAAGGCCAATTTTGGAACCAGAGAACTGATGTCATATCATGCCTCCTTCCTTTCAATGGAAGGTGGGCGATGATAGATGTAGCATATGGCATATACTGTCAAATGCTTAATATACTATTAAATCCTTGGAGATTATACCAGACCCAATAGTGGATTCACAGGTACAGTCAATAATTTCTACATATTTTACTAATCATAAAGAGCTAATTAAGGGTAGGTTATGTTGAACTAGTTAAATGAGATTGATCTTTTTTAGGAATGGAATTCTGCTGTTGACAAACTGAAGAGTGAAGCCCTCAGCATCCTGCTGACAGAAGACTACATGGAGAAAGAACACCTCCAGCTTTCAAACCACAATTTGAACCAGCTTCAAGAACAGTTTACCCAACTCATGGAGGAAAGGAAGACATTCTTACAAGAGGCAAATGATTTTTTCAACAGTGTTAACAAGGTTAGTGTGAGACAAAATCAACAATTATAAGTAATCATGTGCTGCTAAAAAGATTAATTTATAAGACTGGATTATTTCAAAGGGATAGAAAATCTAAACATTTTTATCCAAACTGATATGTTCCATGTCCTCTAAGAACAATGATTTGACTTTTAAAATATCTTCTAACTGTGGTTATAAATTGCTTTAAAAAACTAAGAACTTTCAGATTAACAACATGAAAGAGTTTTGCTTTTTAAAAATTGTTTCATACAGCATTTGTTGGTTACATTGTAGAACCTTTTCTGTTTAGGAGCAAACTTGGATCTTTTAATATTTTAGTAATTACTAGAAAATACTATCATAATTAGGCTAGAGAAAGAGAATCAGGTTTCAAAAATCAACTAACAACAACCATAACAACACACTTCCTTATAATTTTCATTGATTGGTCTTTATTTCCAGAGCTCCTTGTTTTAACTGGGTAATAACAGGAATACTAAGGGTTCTGGATGACCTAGTTGAGTAAAATTTTATCACCTTATGAAAGCAGTCATTCCGCTTCTCTGCTAGAGGAAAACTTGTTTGAAGCTCCAAACAGGTGCATGAGTTTTTTCTTCATATTGTGAATCTGTCTTTTGAAATCTGGAAGAGGAAAATCTTGAGTATGGGCCACTTCCAATTCTTAATTTGAAATCTAAAGCTCTCCATATGTCAACGGGAAGTAAAATGGCATGATGCTAGGTTTGATTTCCTTTTCCATTTCTTTAGTAATCTCCTTGTTATTTCATGTAAACCAAATTATTATTGATGGCTAAAAGTGAACTAATAAAGATGTGCACACCTGGTATGTGCCAAATTGTTCATATTTAAGAACTTAATTCTTTAGATTTTCTCAATATTCAAAAGGTGAACATGTATACTCAAACTTCATTAGTAAATTTGTTTTGTGTATTAAATTCTCTTGGTAATAGGAAAAAATTGTAAAATAATCATGGAAAAAGAACTGACTGAAAAATCAGTGGAGCTAGCTATCCACAATGCATAAATTACAATTACAATTATACCTTTATGAATACTGTTTCCTAGTGAACACAAAATAGATTTTTTTCCTAATATGGAACATTTCTGTGAGTTCTACTAACTTAAATAGAAAGATCGCTAGAACTTCAACTGTAAAATTTATGTTCAGCAATCTTTTCTTTGAGAAAGACACTATTCATCTCTGATGGTAACTTCATGGAATTCAGTGACCTCCCCTTCAACTAAAATTCTTTCCTAAAAGACAAGAAATAGAATTTATTGTTTGCAGAAAATGCACTAATTATTAATCCTCTTAGACTTTCCTTAACCTTAAAACTAGGGAATTTTTGCTTCATTGTTTATCTCATTTTGAAGTTGGTAATTAATACTTTAGTGCATAAATAACTTGCATTAAGGAGTACATCAACAATGCCTGGGAAGCTTTTAGTCTTGGCAGCAGATAGATATGATTTCTCTTACTTTTTTTATGGGAGAACCAAAGAATTGAAGTTGTTTCTTGCTCAAACTTATGTTATAAATCAAGATCCGGATCCCATCAAAGAATTTTGCTAATCACTTTGCTATCATGGCATACTAACTATTTACATTATAGTTAACCCATATAGGATTCTTTATATGCATCAGAGTAGTATACAGGTATGAAATTCTCTGTCTTTTCTAATATCAAAGATACAATTTCCATATAAGATCTGTAGAAAGGTGACTATAAGTGACAAGTTATACATATAAATATACACCCTTTAAGATTAATAGGAGAAAGGCTTTTAAAAATTAAATATTTAATGTGTATAATGAAAATACCACTGAATATGGAGTCAGAAGAGTTGGAATGCCAGGGTTGTTATTAGCTACCTCTGAAACTATATATTTAACTTTCTTGGCCTTATATTCAGATTCTGTAAAATGAAGGAGTTGTACTAATGGTCTTGGAGTACCTTTCAATTATATACTTATGATTCTATGATCACTACCCATTGCTATCACATGGATATCTATATACCACTTTGGTGCATTAGAAAGTAACCAAAATTATGTAGTTAAATGCCCCCTCTAACTATAGATGAAAATACATCTTGTGATTTGTTTGTGAATTATGCAAATTTAAATCAGAGTCTCTAAATAATCCTCAGCAAAGGCATATGAACCTTACATCAGCCCCTCTAGCCCCTCATTGTAGCCCTTGATCCCTACATATATATGTGTGTATATCTACACATATATTTATTTCTCATGCCCTAGAGAAATTATGTAAAGATCTTTATGGGCACCCAATCCCAATAAGAGTCAACATGATATTCATTGAAGAAGTAAGATTAAGTCATGGCAATTGAAATTTTGATTCTAAGCTTAATTCATTGTGTATTTTTGGTTAAGGTTGTGCTTAAGCCTTTTCTATGCTCCATGGTAGTTTTGTATCTCTTTTTGTGTCCCTTCTTCATTCTTTCCTTTTCCTTTTTTTCTCCATATATCTATCATCTTAGATGTTAGGGTTACCACTATTTAAAAAAGCCAATTATGGCACATAAATGTCTTTATAAATTGAAATCACTAGATAAATCATTCAGAGCAATATTTAGAATTTCTTATTTCTGCTCTTTAGGGATAAAAATATTGATTTATTCAATTTTGTGTGGCTGAATATAACATAGTTATTATTTTATCTGTCCTTGCTGAACATTATTTTTCCTATGGCTCTAAACATAAATCTCTTTACCTTTCAGTATTACCAGGAGTTGTTCATTTCTAATGCCAAAGCTAATCATCCAGTTAGCTTAATGTTTGTATACAAGTGAATGCTCCAAAAGGTCTTGGTTGAACAATATGGTAGTTTACATATGGAGCACCAGGTGGAGCCATTATGACATGTGACATTGTCATTGGCAGTTTTTCCATGGATTAGTACTACTGGGTTCATTTGAGAACTGAGCCTAAAGGAGTATAATTTTAGATTGGATAAGAGGAAAAAAGTTGAGAAGATGGGTCTAATAGAAGGGCAAAGTGGTCAGAATTCTAGCTATAGTTATACTAGATTTGTGTCTAAAAATATGGATCTCCTTTGGTTACCTAGTTATCCATTAAACTGACTATCATACTTTAAAAAAATCTTATTTCAATGGCTATGAAAGTTGAAAAATATGCAGATTACATTCAGTTTGTTTTAGACTGTTTTTAGTTATAGAATATTTGTTATATCACTTATATCTAATCTACAAATTTACATGCACTTCATTCAATACCCACTATTTTGGTTTTGAATGCAATATTTAAGTTTTCTCCAACAAAAGTCAATGGTGCTAAATACATAGCAACAAACAGAACAATTTATGTAGAAATAAGAGGTCTTCTTGACAAGAAACTGTTCTAGGAAAGTAAGATTCTAAGTTCAGAAAGGTAAGGTTTATTTCTGGTGTCAGAAGAACACTGGAAAAAGGCAAAAGTCTGTATTATTTGTTTATTCAAAGAGATATAATATAAATAAGATGGAGAACTATCTTTGGAAACTGGATGAAATGAAGAGAGAATAACTTAATTAAATAAAATCATAGTTCTCCATGTTGATTCAGAACAGAGGAGAAAAGAAATGACAGTTCTATTTTCTCCCTCCAAAAATATTAGTTGCAGGACTATCAGATTTTATTAACAAATGGAAATGATGCATTTTTATTTAAAAAATCAAAACAATATTTTGTCATTTTATACATTAGCTCATGTTGTTAAAGATATGGAAATATCCTTCTGTGTCCCCACATCATTTTGTATCATGCAGCAAAATCTACAATTCTAAAAATTAACTTTTCTAAAAAACTAATTTTATTATGAAAGCTGGTCATGTAAAACGAGCATTTTAAGATTTATTATACCTATATGTGATGAAAGCCACTCATAAACTGCAACTGCTTACTTTTCTTTTCATGGATAATTTTGAAATCTACTAGCAACCCACCCAAAGGCTTATCAACCTTTTTTCTCTCAAAGAAATATTTTAAAATTTTATTTGTTTGTTATATTAAAGTTCCCAGATATCTCCCTCTCTCATTCTCTCCCTCCCCAAACTAGAGAAGGTATGATTTGACCAAAAAATTATGCATATATAAAATTGTCTTGCTTGTTTTTCTTTATCTTTTCTTTCACTGGAGGTGGACATACACAAGTTATTTTTCCAATAATATTTCTGTTGCTGTATATGGTTTTCTTTTAGTTCTGCTTGTTTCAGTCTTCATAATTTCATATAAGTCTTTCCATGTTTTTTTAAACCCTTACCTTCTGGCTTGGAATTAATATTAATTATTGGTCCCAAAGCAGAAGAGCAATAAGGAGTAGGCAATGGGGGTTAAGTGACACACAGCTAGGAAGTGTCTGAAACCAGATCTGAAACCTGGACCTCCCATTTCTAAACCTGGCTCTCAAGCTACAAAGCCACCTAGTTACCCCTTCACATGTTTTTTTTTTTAATTAACCTGATCATCATATGTGAGAGTCTATTTAGCCACCCCCCCCCACCAATGTACATGCCCTTAATTTCCAGATTTTTTTTGCCAACACAAAAAGAGCCAACATCAATATATTAGCACATATAATTGTTTTTTTCTTTTTTCTCTGATCACCTTAGAAAACAAACTTAATAGTGGTATTTGTGGGTCATAGGATGAACACAGTTTTATAACTCTTTGGGTATAATTCAAGATTGCTCTCCAAAACAGTTAGATCAATTCACAGTTCCACTAACAGTATATTAGTGTTTCCATTTTCCCATATCCCTTCCAACATTTGTCATTTTGCTTTTTTTCCTGATATTTATGAGCTAATATTGCAGAATTGTTTTTATTTGCATTTCTTTAATCAATAATGAGTTAGAGCATTTAAAAATATGACTATAGATAGCTTTTATTCATCTAAAAACTGTCTGTTCATATCTTTTCACTATTTATCAATTGGGAAATGGTTCATATTCTTATAAATTTGACGAAGTTCTCTTTATTTTTAGATATGAGACTAAGAAACTAATTTATAAAAATTTCCCCCTACCTTTCTGATTTTCTTTTAATTTTGGCTAACCTGTTTTTATTGTTCAAAACTTTTTTTAACCTAATGTAATCAAAATGACCAATTTTGCATTTTATGCTTTCTATTTCTTAATAATTCATAAATTCTACTCCAATTCATGTATCTTATAGGCAATATGTTCCCTGTCAAACTAATTTGCTTAGGATGACTCCCTTATGTCTAGGCCATGCATCCATTTTGATTGTGTCTTGGTAAATGATGTAGGATAATGTCCTATACCTAGTTTCTGCCAGACTGTTTATAGTTTTCCCAACAATTTTTGCCAAATAGTGATTTCTTATCCTCAAAACTTGGATTTTTACTTTTGTCAAACACAAGGTTACTATAACCTATTAATTACCTTAATCCCCCAAAGAAAGTAAAATTATATCAATTGCCAATATTGGAAGCAGGAATTAATGGGAAGAAAAAGCTCAAATGAAGCATTTTAAAAGTAGTTTTCATAGAATCATCACTCTAACCACAAGAGTTTGTGTAAATGTTATGGGAACACAAATATACACCACTTAGCATATTAAATTATCTCATATACAAATTTTCATTTTTGTTGATTCTAGCTTGGCTTTATTCTAAGAATTGTTCATTAAGATGAGTATTTTTATTGATCACCTACTTGAATCATATTGATCATTATACAGAGGTTGGGGCACTAAAATAAATCAGCAAGCATATATTAAACATTCACTGTCTGCCAAGCAATGAACTGGGTGCTGAAGATACAAAGAAAGGCAAAAACATTCCCTACCTTCAAGATGCTCACAATTTAATGATCAAACACAGAGACAGATGTTAAGAACAGAGAAAACTGGTTTATATGACAAGCACAAACTGTACCTGACACAATAAAATGTTCTTGATTCAGTCAGTGATTCAAACCCCATATATTCAGTTCCCAAGCACATGTCTACCTTAAGGAAAACAAGTCCTAGAGAATGAGACTCCCCATAATTTCAGGGACCTGCTCAGATTCTTGGTTATCAGCCAGAGAACCAAAGTCAGTCTCAAAGCCAGAGCAGCTAATAAAGCTCCAAGAAGGCAGAAAGCAATAATTTTCCTAGCAGCCACTGTTTCTACTTTCATTGTTGAAAATTAAGTGACTTTTTTGAAATGATAATTTTTTAGAAGATATTCATTTGGATGTGAAATAGCAGTACCTATGGAGATGCAAACAAAAATCACTAATTTAACAAATTCAATAAATTTTTATAGAATGCATCTTAGGAGTTCAGCTCTATGGAGGATACCAAAAAAAAAAAAAAAAGAAAAGCATTGTCTCTGTCTGCATATAGTTTATAGGCTGGTAGTAGTATGAGAAAGACAACCGTACAGAAGAGACTTTGTATTATATACTATGCATGGCTAATTCTTCTATTGTTATATTAATTCCATCTCCTTCTTTCTCCTCTGGGAGTTTCCTCCATTTGCAATTCTCTTTTTTCACCTTTAGTCATTCCCTCTCTATTCCTCTTTCCCTACTATCTATAAACATACCTGGTTCTTCTTGACTCTTCAAATGAACAAACACACTTCCCTTGTCTGCCATGTTCTCAATCTAATCATCCTATATTTCTCTTCTTTACATATTGTAAAATGGAGATTTGAACCTTGGACTTCAATCCCCAGAAGTCCTTGGTACTTCCCAGAATACCCTATAACCTCACCTGAGTCCTTACCTGAGTGTGAGAACACAATTTAGTATTTAAAGGGTTCTCTGCCTCCCAAGCTCACTCTCTTCTTCTGCTTCTAAGCACATGCATCTCTCTACTCGGGATGCAAGATGTAGTAAGTGAATTGTGAATGGGCTAATCAGCCCTAGGCACATGCTTTTCTTATTTTTATTTTCTTATTTCCTTGATTTCTAATAATCTTTAATAAACCTCATAAAAATATAATACTTTTAGTAGAGGAAACTAATTTAATTTTTACAATATAAACATTGAAAGAGACTATTCTACATTTACTGCCCCTTTTCCATCACTAAAGACTCATTCCTCAAACCCTTGAACCTTGTTTCTATTCCTACTACTCTTTTGTTGTTGCTTTTTGTAATATCCCCATTGGATCTATCTTCATCCTTTTCCTTGGCATTAGGCATGGGTATACCACAAACCTCTGTCCCCTTCTATTGTCTCCAAATCCTTCCCTATAATATTCTTACACTAATAAAATCTTTAAGAGAGAGAGGGTGAAGGGAAAGAAAAGAAACCGTTCTTTTGGTTTTACTTAAAGCTTTTACATAGATCATTCCCAATTTATATGCCCAACTTTGGGCCCTTTTTGAACTCATATCTCATATTTCAATTGCTCACCATGTAATTCTTCTTGTGCATCCTCATTAGAACCTCAAATTTATCATATTCCAAATAAACACATCTTCTCTCCATCCCTCTTTATTCTGTCAATCCCATGATATTATCATGTTCTCAGTGACTCAGGCTCAAAATCTTGGTGCCATCTTTGACTGATCCTACTCTCCCAACACCTCAATGTCTTTTACATATTTCAAAGGCTCTCTAGTCACAATGCTATGTTTTTACTTTAGTTTAGCTTCTAATTACCTCTTACCTGGTCCACTATAAAAAGCTTCCTAACTTAAATCTTTCTCTTTAGTCTCTACTCTCTCCTGGCATTTTCCAGATGAGGAATCAAAGACACAGAGAGGTAAGACATCTTGCCTAAGGGTCACATAGTTACAGAGAAAGGGCTTAAAATCATGTCCTCTGAATCCAAATCCAGCATACTTTCTATCACATGCTGCTTCCAGAACATTCAAATTATTATTATTTTATTAAATTAGAGGGGCTTATAATTAATGTCATTCCTTTTTAAGATCACTATCAATCGTTTGCCCACTACATCTGAACATATCCCATCTGCTAATTTACAGTGTATCTATCTAGTCTTAAATATGAGCCATATGTTTGTACTGAATTGGAGGAGGTGAAGTATAAAATAAATATGTAACATGCCCAAAAGACACCTGCAAATACACAAGGAGAAATTAATTGAGAGGAAAGGGCTGGAGGGAGGCATTTTGGAGTTACAGGCATAGAATTGCTCATCAAACTATTGGGAGATGAATTTACTGAAGGAGAAAATCTATAAGGAGAAGGGGGGAATTAGAAAATGATGTTCAACCCTCAGGGAAACCCATAGTGAGTGAAAGATGGAAGAGGAAGAACCATGAAAGGAGACAAGAAAGGAGCAATCTGTGAGTACTACTTGGTATAGAATGATGAGATTTTCACAGGTCTTCTGACATTTCTGTTAATATTTTAGGAGCATGTCCCCAAATTAAAAAAAAAATTCAATCTTATTTTTCATTGATTTCACCAAGTAATTTCTGGTTTGGGGAACCTGGTACTAGAAGGCCCAGAATTAAGATTATTTCAAAGAACCATCAATTGATTTGCATTATTTGCAACCAATTGCATCAATTAACACTTTCTAAATCCATTTTTTTAAGCCAGAAAGCAAAGAAAATAGAAACAAGAAGAACATTTTTTATTTCACAGTAAAATTACAATAACATTTTCCCGTCAATTGATGCACCTCCCTTCTAGTACTGGCAGGTACTGGTATAGTTCTAGAAAAAAAAAAGGATGAAAAGTTTAGAAAGCTAGAAAAATTATGTTTGCACAAAAGAGATATGTATATGACAAAATGTTGTTTTGTCTTTTGTTTAGTATAAATTTTAAAATAATTAAAAATATTGTATCTCTTCTTTGCTTTGACCCATTCTCTCTCAGTTTTAAAGCAGTCAAAATTCAAGTGTTTATTTATTTTTATTTTATTTTTTAAAAACTCTTACCTTCCGTCTTAGAATCAATACTGCATATTGCTTCCAAGGTAGAAGAGTGGTAAGTGGTAGGCAATGGATATTAAGTGACTTGCCCAGGGTCAAAGGCTGGGAAGTGTCTGAGGCCAGATTTGAACCTAGGACCTCCCATCTCTAGGCCTAGCTCTCAATCCACTGAGCTACCCAGCTGCCCCCAGTCAAAATTCAAGTGTTTAAATAGCTTACTGACATTAATTTGTTACTTAGTAAGATTGGCTGGATCCTTAAGTCCTAGTTCTATTGTAAGAGTAAATAGTGTAATAGAAAGTGTGCTGATCTTGGAGTCAAAAGGGCCTGGGTTCAAATCCTGCCTCTGACAAGAGATTAATCCAAGGAGATAATAATTATCTCTGTGGAGCTTAACTCTCAGGGCTGTTGAGAGTCAAATGATTTAATAAAATGTCCAGTATTTTACAAACCTGAGCATATTATATAACTATCAAATATTATTATTATCTTCAATGTATTTGGCTCTTAAACTTTGAATTTCTATACATTTCTGTGATTTCTTTCTGGAGCAATCGCTCTTCTAGAACAGTCTTTCCTCCATGGCCTTCCTGAAATAACTCTTTTCTTCATCAAAGACAACCTGTCTTTCTCTTGTTCCTTTTTGCCTTCTACAGTCGAGACACAGGGTGAATATTCTGTCTCAGCTGTTTTCCATTAGCCATCACACAATCTTTGTTGAGATGAAAAAATGTACTACTCCAATCTTCCTTGAAGGGGCCAGAATCCTTTGAACTACAATAATATATGTTAAATATAGTTAAACTTTCTAACACAAAATTATAAATTATACTTAAAAGGACTTGTGCATCGCATTTCTCATGAGGACCAAAGGTTCAGCCAATACTTTAATATACTAATTATAAGCACAGGACACAGTCTTATTTATTCTAACATATTATAGACTTTCCGAAATGGAAAGAACTCAGAGGCCATTTAGTTCAATCTGTTTCTAGTCTAGTTCCCTCTATAATATCCCTGAGAAATGGTCATCTAGCTGGCATCTGAATATTTCCAGTCATGGAGAAACATTACTACTTCTTTGGCCCTCCAAATACTTCTAATTATGCAAGAAAATCTTTCCCTTTATGGAGCCAAAATATACCTCCGCAACTTCCATTCATTTTTCTTAGTTCTATGCTGAGGGGCCAAGCAGAAAAAGTCTAAACCCTATTCCATATGACAACCCCGTGAAAGGAAGCTATCAATGTGATAGCCCTTCTTACCTGGCCTAATTTATCCGTCTATGATTATTATCATTATGCTATTGATCTGAATTTATACTCGTTTTTCAGTGTGTCATTACTTCCTCAACCCATTTCTTTGGTGAGCATGTACAGCCATAGCTGAACTCCTGGCCCCAGTGCCAGAATTTCTCATTTTATACATAAGGCCCACAAAGTTTAGCTATCACACAGATTAGTAGGCAGACAGAGAGGAGATTCGTTCCTATATCCTTTGGCTCCAAATCCCTTGGTTCTGATATTACTATTGTCATTGATAACAATAGATAGACATAGAAATGTTGGCAGATCTTTGTGTTGTTTTTCTGCTCTCTACTCAGAACAAGGCAATGGGACCTGATCTGGGGTTTGAAATGACCTTCAAGTAATAGACTCTCATCACTTTGGGACTCTGTTTTCTTTGCCTACATAGACTTCACACCAAATTCTCTAAAGGTTCTTTTTTTTTTTTCCAAACTGATTTTCACTCTTTCATGAGGCAATATGGCCTCTCGTTCACAGATTGTAGCTTCTGAGGTCCCTTCTAGCTCTGGAGTTAACGAATGCAACACCCTCATTTTAAAGGTGAGAAAAATAAATTCCTGAAAGGTTAAGTAACCTTACCCAGTATTACAAGGTATTAAATGTAGGATTGATTTGTATCAGAATCTTCTAGCATCATGATGGTTGAATTATGGTTAAATTGCACTGTTTTAAAAATGAGTTTATAATCTCTTGACTCTCTTATTTCTCCACTGGGTAAAAAGTTTAAATGTTTGGGGTTTAAATCAATTTCTGGGCTGTCTCCTGGTTATGGGAACTCTTTCATATGAATTTAAGTACTCCATGAAATGATGATATTCGGTGTTTTTAGCTTTGTCTGTTTCCCTTATTTTGAAGTTAACAGCTCATATAAACAGCTTAGGGTGGAGTCCACGTATCTAGTCAGATTTTCCCTCTAAGTTGTGGTTTACATTGATCTGATGGCAGTCAGATACTTATTTTGAAATGACTATTTAGTTCTTTCTGTTCAAGAATAGATTATTTCTTCTTTTTATAGTGTCATTTAGTGCCTGACCCATTTAGTACCCTTCAGTTATCTTGAAGAAAATGTACATGAGAATCCTGCTTAAAGTCTATAAGTCTATATCTTCTTTCAACTTCTGATTTTTGAAATGTTTCCAACGGTTTTCATCAACTTCCCCTGAACCCATTTTATATTGATTTCACCAAGGATCAAGGTCTATTTTGATTTAATTTAGAGATTTGTCAAATGTGTAGACTTTTTCTATTTCTTCATCCTTTTCAATGAATGTTGGTGCATTTACTATATGTATCTTCATGGTGGCTTGTTTGCTTATGTTTAACACAAATCCCACAAGGAAAGATGACCAAGTATCCCATAAAATGATGTTCTTTGTTCCCTTTGGATGCATGGATACATGATAAAGCCATTTTAAAAATTTTCCTAATTTGTGGGAGGGAAAGTCTATGAGTTGCCCTCCCATTAAGATGTAACTATTTATACTTTCTGGATTAACTTCTAGAAAAATGTTGATATAAATGTTATGTTATCCTCTTTGGTTGTTGGATTAAAATCATATATAAGATCACTAGCAGTTAAATTAATGTTGATATATGGTCTAAGAATTATTTGAATCCTAGTGACCTTGATCTCCTTTTTCTCTAGTCTACCACCATAAAGAACTGAGAGCCATTTTGCATTTTTTGTCCCTTTAATGAGTCAACCAGAACTCCCAGTTTATTGCCTAGTGACCAAACTTCTGGTGATGAGTATCTCTGTATTAAGGATTTATACAAATTGAGAGATCATGTATTAAGCTCTTACTCTAGGCCACATACTGTGCTAAGCTCCAGCGATACCAATAAAAGCACATCAGACAATCCCTGTCCTCAAGGTTTTTACATTTCCTTGGAGGAAGACAAAATATAAAAGGGAACTAGGAGAGGGCAGTGGGATTCATGATCAGTGGCAGATTAGAAATCCCTAGAGACTGCTGTAGAGACCTAGAATGAAGCAAAATAAAACTAAGTCTGGGCTATCAAAGTCAAAGGGAGGTTCCAGGCAGGAGTCCAATTTTCTGGGGGAAAAGGAGTAGAGATGATGTTCTAAAAGGAGATGGCACACCTAGAGATGGCCACGAGATGTTCTTGAAGTTTTTCCCATTCATTACAGCATGTACTCTGTTGGTATAGACTTTGGGAACCCATAATCACTTCCAAATCATAACCAGGTATCAGAGCGGTACTTCTGTATAGACTGTTGCTATAATTTTCAATAAAATATGGCATTGTTTCTTAGTAGAACAGCCCTATCATTCATGAAGAGAGACAAGAAAGAATCCTATGAAAAGGCAATTTTGTGACATTTGTTACTATTTTAGAAGTGCCTCCTTCATGGCGAATGTAGACATTTGTTTTGCATGACTTCATATTGTAATGGACATTAGATTTATCACCTTCTCTGTGTATGGAAGAGGGAGAGAATTTGGAACTGAAAATATAAATAAGAAGATATCATTCTACATTTTATAATAATTTTTATTATATTTATATTATTATATTATGTATTATAAAATTGTGTTCATTCAAAATGTTTTATTATTTTTATAGCTAACACACATAGGGTCAACTATGTGTCAGACAATGTGCTAAGTGCTTTACAAATATTATCTCATTTGATAATGATCTCATCCTCATAACAACCCTGTGAAGTAGGGTATTATCTATTTACAGATGAGGAAACTGAGGTAAACAAAGGTTAAATGATTTGTCCATAGTCACACAGCTAGTAGACACTCATTCCACCTAGCTGCCAAAATTTTTTAAAGTGTCCCAAGAGTACTTCTAAAACAAGATTAATCAAGATGAATCTTTATTTACCCTTATTATCTAATGGAGAGGGGCAGCTAGGTGGAGCAGTAGATACAATGTGTGCCCTGAAGTCAGGAGGACCTGAGTTCAAATATGTCTTTAGGCACTTACCAGCCTATGTGACCCTGGGCAAGTCACTAATCCTATTTGCCTCAATTTCTTTATCCTTAAAATGACCCGAAGAAAGAAATGATATACCATTCTGGGATCTTTGTCAAAAAAACAAACTCAGATGGGTCAGAGAGAGTCAGATATGACCAACTGACTAAATGGCTACAATAATCTAAAAGAGGGTCTTGCATATAATTGGCACCCCCAAATATTCTATTTTTAGTAATTAGGTAGGTGGACACTCATTCTAAACCATACCATTTTGGAATGCTCTTTTAATTGTTAAGACTAGAGCTAGTAGAATAGTTCAGTTGGGTGTTGTAGTTTTTAACACCTGCTAATTTCCCTCTTAGCAAGAATGGTATGCTCTGGGCTTAGGCAGCTGGAATAGCCAGCGAGGGGGAGCTGGGAGCAGCATGGGGAAGGGAGCCAGTTGCTACCTAGGGCAGCAGGAAGCAGGAGGTAACAAATCTTTAAAACACGACATCCTTAATCAGAGAATTAGTCAGGTTTCCTGTATGTTACCTCCTTGGGTTTCACTCAGGCAAGGACAGGGACGGTCACCTCTGATGATGTTTGAGAGAGTGAGCTCAGGCTTTCCGTTGTTTGTCATGAAAGCAGAGCCAAGAAGAAACCCGAGTCTTTCTCTGAGGTCAGGCCTCCGGCTATTGGCAGAGCTGGCAATGGGGGCAGTGCAGAGCCAGGGGAGGCCTTGGTGGTCATAAGGCCTAAACAGAAGGATTCCATTAACTTGAGTTCTTAACTAGGGGTCCATAAACTTAAAAAAAAAATCCCAACCCTTGCCTTCCATCTTAGAATCAGTTCTGTATATTGGTTCTAAGGTTGAAGAGTGGTAAGGCTAGGCAATGGGGGGTTAAGTGACTTGCCCAGGGTCACACAGCTGGGAAGTGTCTGAGGCTAGGTTTGAACCCAGGCAGGACTCTGGCTCTCTATACATTGAGCCATCTCATTGCCCCCAGTATGTAAACTTAGAAAACAAGTATTTGATAACATAACCTAATTTCAGTATTATTGCTTAACTTTAAAATCCTATGCATTTTATTTTCTACACTCAAAAACACCCTTCTATGAAGGAGTCCATTGGCTTCACAGTCTGCCCCAAAGTAAGACTCTCTATAGTAACTTCTAAGTTCATAAAAGGGAATATCCAGAGTTTTAGATGTATGTGTGTGTGTCTCTTCCTTAGGAATCAAACCCAGTCACTAAACACATTAGATTCTGCTCTCAGAGATGCTACACGATACCATGGCTATGCTGGACTACATTTCTTACTTAAATAATGAATCCCTTTGAAGTTCTTTAAAGAAATGAATGTGCTCGTATAAAGATACCATCTGCAGCCCTGATTTGGTACAGCTTGTCCTAGATATGCTACTTAACAAGGAAAAGGAGAAAAGATCTTTATTAGCTTCTTAGAGAAGGAAAGCCAAACCCCTCCTCTGCCTTCTAAAAGCAACTGATTTGTTCCTTTGGCATCTCAGGCTAATGGATCAGAATAATACAAAATATCTGGAATAGTCCACAGGTTCTACAATCCAGTTGAGGGTGGGACTATGGGAGGAGGAGGTTACATCTCTCTTTGTGCCTACAATCTATAATATAGTCAAAGGCTTTGATATGACCTGTAAACCCTAGCCTTTGGACACAAGGGACAGAAAAAGACTAACTAAAATCCCCATGTGCATTTAAGTGTGGAACTCAATACTCTTATTGCTGTAAATAACCTAAGCCATTCCTTGTGTGTATATGAGAAAGAGATTCCTTCCCAACTTAATCTAGCATATCAGGTTCCTTATGGATAGGGTAAGGGCTCAGTCCTATATTTGGCAAGGATTAGTGGGAAGGAATGGTATTTTTTCCCTTTGGGTATCTCTCTATCTGCTTTAAATTCTTTAACAAATATTTGCGCAGTTCACTTCATCTAATGTTTTCATTAAAATAGGAGTGTTTTAGGAAGTATTTCAAAGGAAGAGATCAATTGTCTTGTGAGAAGAAAAGGAACTGGACAGAATTTAAGTAGATTGTGAGATAATATGATTGAAAAATGACAAACATTTATTAAACTCCTGTTCCAGGCAAGAACCCTGATAGGTGCCAAGGATACCAGATAGAAATAAAAAAAGACCCTGCCCGTTAGGAACTTACACTCTAGTAGACTAAGTGAAAGAGTATTAGAGGTTTGTAAATGAGTTAATTTGTGAAAGACTTGAATTATGAAGCCTATTCTTTGGATTTGATATAAAATACAAAGGGAATTTAGTAGGAAGTCTGGAAAGAAAAGAGGGTTATAAGGTTCTTACTATTTATAATGTAATTTAACTTATAATTATTTAGGAAGCAGCATTTTGAATCAATGTATGTAAGGAAATAAGGAAGAAAGTAAAAGGGTTTAAGAAATGAAATAGGACAGGAACCCAGACCTCATATACCTTTAAAACCCTTTCCTTGTGTCTGATTCTGACTCAGTGATTCTCTGGTGGTTGCATTCCAGGACTCTGGTAGATTGAGGGCAGCTGGAAATAACTCTCCCACCTCTTTGTACCACTACCAGGGATAATATGAGCCAGGACACCTGTGGAACTAGATCCTGAGCCACTTGAGTTAACTTTACTTTCTCCAGATGGATTGACCTGAAAACTACATGTGGGCCCTTTGGGCAAGAAACCTATAAGGACTGTTCTATGGCTTAAAGAGAAAGCTTCTGAGCCTCTCCTTTCCATACTCATGGAAGCTCCATATGGGAAGATTTTATCTGAAGGAAATCAAATGTTTGGAGAAAAGTAATTTTTTCTCTGTACCTTTAAGCTCTGAATTGTCCACTGTACCATTTATAAAACTATTTCTGGGGCAAGTGTTCTTTTGAGTTACTCTTAGAGCTTACCCTTAGAGTCAGGAAAGCCAGTGGCTCTTTCTGTATCTGTTGTGTGACTTGGAGAAATAGGCTGATTGAGAAAAGAGACAGTGTTTTAGTCACCTTTCTAACCCTTACAGAACCTAGCCCAGAGGTAACTAAGAATTCACTTAATAATTATTTATACAATGAAAGCAATTTTTTTCTTCTATAATTTTTTAATCTAAATTAATTTATTTAGCCAATTTATAACATTATTCCTTGGTTACAAGATCATATATTTCCCTCCCTCCAATTGTTTTTCTAATTGTTTAGATCTAGTTTTAATTCTGTGGAGTGTTTTTGTAGTTGTGTTCATATAGCTCCTGTGATTGTTTTGGCAGATAGATTCCTAGGTATGTTATTTTGTCTAAGGTGATTTTAAATGGAATTTCTCTTTCTAGTTCTTGCTGCTGAGATGTGTTGGAGATATATAGAAAAGCTGATGACTTATGTGGGTTTATTTTGTATCCTGCAACTTTGCTAAAGTTGTTGATTATTTCCACTAGCTTTTTGGTTGATTTCTTCTATAATTTTTAAAACTATGATGCATTCATTTTTGAGTGGTCATAAGTCTTCTAAAGTTTTCATGTATTAATATATTTAAAATAATTGACCATTATGGAACAGTAGATACAAATTCCAAGGTGCATATATTAAATTATTTCAAAGTCTAGTTTATGGATTATATGGAGTCTCAAACCCCCTTCTTTATCCTTTGTACTCCAAAAAAATTCTTATAACCCAAAAAATCCAACTTACCTTTCTATCCTTATTATGTATTGCTCCTTTTAATGAACTCTTCCAATCAAACTGGATTTCCTTCTGGTCTTCTTATGACATTCTATCTCTTTTCTCCATATTTTTGTATAGGTTTTGTCTCATGACTAGAATGTATTCCTTCCTCACCTCTACCTCTTAGAATTGGGATTTTCCTTAAAAACTCAGCTCAGCTCAAGTGCCACCTCCCATGTCAAGCCATTCCTAGCCCCTCCGCTGCTAGTGCCTCCATTCATGAAAATACCTTGTATTTATTTTACATATACTTTGTACATAGTGGAATGTATATATATTGTTTCCCTGGGAGAATGGAAGCTCTTATTTAATTTTTGACTTTGTATCCTTGGTCTAGCAGAGTACTCGATGCATAGTAGGCACTTAATAAATGCTTGTTGACTGATTAGTAAGGCATTTTTAAAACACTTTCCTGCTTACATTCTTTTTTCAATGAGTTACTACATAAGCAACTCATTAGAGGAAAACTTTAAAACACTACTGCATTGGGACAGCTAGGTACTTCAGTGAGTAGAGAGATGAGGTCTTGAGTTCAAATCTGCCCTTAGATAGCTTCCTTGCTGTGTGATCCTAGACAAGTCACTTAACCCCAATTATCTAGCCCTTACAGCTCTTCTGAATTAGAAACATACTTAGAATTTATTCTAATACAGAAAGTAAGAGCTTAAAAAAATCACTTTGTATTTTCATAAGTTGAAAGATCTTAAGCTTAGATCCAAGGACAAATACCTAAAAGGCCTGTGCATACTTTCTAGGGTTTTGCTGAACTTGGAGTTAAAAAAAATTATAATTTTTCATTTACCTTTAGTTTCATTCATATTTCTATGTATTTTAATTTATGCCTTTGAAAACATTACTCATGAGGAGGGGCTCATTGGCTTTAGCAGACTGCCAAAGGAGTCTACTACATAGAAAAAAGTGAAGAATCCTTATCATAAAGGATCTGATCCCATCCCATCAAACCCTCTTGGAAAAGTCAGTGCTAAACTCTCCTTTCAACTTCTCTTTAAAATCAAGTTGTTTCTGAGACATTCTTAATAATTGTTGATTCACTATGAATTTGGGGGTATAGGGGGAAGAATGGGGCTAGGGAAGAAAGCTTACATGAGATACAACTTCTGCAGAAGCAGAAAGTGTAAGACACCACCATGAGAAAGATTTTGCAAACTGAAAATTCTGATCCTGAGTACTTCCTTTCCTTCCTCTCCCCCTCCTCTCAGACCTGTTGCTAAACAATTACCAATGCATCTCTAGGTTTGAAGCATGTTTTAAGAGTTCTTTTGAAAAAGCTCGAGACATTTGTAAGACATCTCTCTAGGCATTACTTTATTTGTGAACAAGAAACATGGAGAAAGTTTAATTCTTTTTTCTTTGTATCCCCAACACCTAACAATACTTGGCATGTGATGCCATGAATTGAATGTGGCTAGATAATTTCATAATTCCTTTACAACTCTGAAATCCAGATTCTATAAAATTATGTACATCTCGTTTCCTCAGATTAAGGTTGTCTCCTTCCCTGCCATTTATAAACATATTTATGTTCCCTGACCTAAAAATTAAAAACAAAACAAAACAAAACATCTCATTTGATACTACCATCTCTGCTAGTTACAGTTCTATATCTTTCTTTCCTTTCTCATCCAAACTCTTGGAGAAAGTCATCTACATTTGGTCTATTTTCTTTCATCTCTTTCTCTTCTAAACCCTTTGCAATCTAGCATCTAGCCCTATGATTCAAGTAAAATTTCTCTTTCCAAGGTTACCAGTGACTTCTTAATTGCCAAATCTAATGGCCTTTTCTCTATCCTCACCCCCCCCCCTCCCAATTTCTCTATAGCATTTAACACTGTGGATCACCTTTTCTTGATGCGTACTCTTACCTCATGAGGTTTTCTTTCTTCTGGTCTCTCTTCCTGTATATCCTATCCTTCTTTCTGCCTTCTTGGTTTTTCATCTAGGTTTTACTTACTAAGCCCACGTGTCCCCCCAGGCTTTGTCTGGCCCCTCTTCTTTTCTCCCACTATATTATCTCACTTGGTAACTGCATCAGCTCTAAAGGGCTCAATTATCATCTCTAGGCAGAAGTTTGGGCAGTTAGCTGTGTGACTCTGGACAAGTCACTTAAACCCTGTTTGCCTCAATTTCCTCATTTATAAAATGGCAAGCCACTCTAGTATTTTTGCTAAGAAAAACAAATGATAGCAATGAAGAGTTGGACATGACTGAACAACAAAAAGTCCAACCTTATTTTTCCTTCTAAACTCCTTGCCTTTCAGAAATTTTGAATCTGGATGTCCCATAGGCATCTCAAAGTTGACATATCCAAAAGAGAACTCATTATCTTTCTACCAAAACTTTCCCCTCTTCTAAACATCCCTTTTATTGTCCAAGGTGCTACTATCATTCCAGTCACCCAGGCTCACAACCTCACCATCATCCTCAACTTCTGTCACCCCATGTATATACCCAATCTGTTTTCAAAACTTATTGTTTCTATCTTTACAACATCTTTACTGAACATTCTCTTTCCTACTTATATAATCTTGTGCCCTCTCTCCTAGACACTACATTTCTAATTGGTTTTCATGCGTCGTCTCTCCCTAATCAAATCTACCCTCCACTCAGCAGCCAAAGGTGATTTTTTCTACAGTTTAGAAACCTCTGACAATTTACTAGGTTTAGTGAGCTCCAGTGGCTCTCATTGCCAGGTACTTACCTCCTGATTACCTCTCAGATCAAATATAAACTCTGCTGGCATTTAAAGCTCTTCTTCCCCTGGACCTTCCTATATCTCCAGGTTTCTTATGCATTCTTCTTGTCCATATGCTCCTGACTTACTCTTCCTCTAATTTTTGTTCTTCAGTTGTTGCAGTCATATTTGACTTTTCATGATGTCATTTGGAGGTTTCTTGGTAAAGATACTAGGAGTAGTTTGCAGTTTCCTTCTCCAGCTCACTTTACAGGCAAGGAAACTGAGGCAAACAGGGTTAAGTGACTTGCCCATCATCACCTGGCCAGTAAGTGTCTGAGGCCAAATTTGAACTCAGGTCTTCTTGATACCAAGCCTAGCACTCTATCTACTCTACAACCTAGTCTTCCTCCAGTAAGACACTCTTTCCTTTTTTAAGCCTTTGTCCCGACTGTCCCCCATGCCTCACACATTCTGCCCTTTCATCTTTCTGCCTCTGACTTCCTTCAGGTCTAAGCTCAAATCACTGCTTCCCTACACACCCTAGTTGCTAATTCTTTTCCTCTCAAAGTGCCTTCCATTTACTTGGCATGCACCTTATATTTAATCTGTAGTTTACAAATTGCCTTGCTTATTATTAGAATGCTAGCTTCTTGTGGACAAGATTAGCTTTGTATCTCTAGAACTCAGTGTAGTTCCTGGCACATAGTAAGCTTTATCAGATGCTTATTGGCTTCTCCAGAGTATCTTTATGTTTACAGAGTAAACTAAAAGATAATTTTGTTCAAGGAATTGAGAGAAACCAGGAATATGTAGTTAGGAAAGGCTTTGGCTTGAACTTTCATTCATGCTTAAAGAAAATATGTTATATTAAAATAAGTTATTGGTAGGCAATATTTCTTTGGTTTCACTGGGAAGTAATTTGCAGAAAATGCAAAACCAAGAGTAATACCTGAAAAATTCTACAGTGCCTAAATATGCACCACAAAATTAATGTGTTATTCACTGAAGCGAATTTTATCCTACTTTGTTTTAGGTTCAAAATGGAATTAATCTGACAGTTTCCTTTTATAAATCTTAGTGAGACATATTTCAAGTTTTGAAAGCTCCATTAACTCTTTTCAGGCCACAAGGGTACTATTCAGTACAGGGTTGATCAGTTGCTACCAATAAAAATGAATTCCTTCCTCACCGATGCATTTTATGTAAGCCATCTAGAAGGTGCAAAAGTACTCATGGTCACCCTCTCATCCTGGCCCATTTCTATTAATCTGTACATTTTTGCATCATGTTACTATAGCTTTAGGTCTACAAAAAGCAGTGAGTCTTATGGCTTGGAGATTCATCTTTGCAGTCCGGATCTAAGGCCATATTCTCTCAGGCTGCTGGATGCTTCTTTGAGAACCGTAATACTTCTTTTCAAAGTGACATTATTATGTTCAGTTCTGATCAAACTAATACATTTATCAGCTTAGATTATTTTTTTCTGGTTGTATGTACACGGTATATGTAGATTTTAAACCAGCAATGCTGAAACTGAAAGTATGTTTTCTCTGGCAGGCATTTGATATACTTGGAAGAGTTGAGGCTTGCCTTAAGCTCCTTAAATCAGAGGGTTTAAGCCTGCCTGTCTTGGCAGCGAGGCATGAGGAATTACATAGAGAAATTAAAGACTGCACGGAAGATGCTTTGCAAAAGGGACAAGCCTTAATCAGCCAAGGAGATTCCTGCAGGTGAGTCAAGCCTGCTTCTTCCTCAGTGTGACAGGATTTTTCACAGCTTCTACAGAGTCATTTAAAAAATTAGCTGGTGTGATTTTGCACATTTCGAATATTTTGCTGCATTATGATATGGCTTAAAAGGATTCTATTTAAGTATGGTCAGCTCCATTTCTGGGAACAGTACATCTCATTTGAGCTGGAAGCCAGCCTAAGAACCTGTAGGCTGATGTCAAAGCTTGAATTGTCTCCTGAAGAGTTTCTGAGAGGGGGCAAAAGACATGGAAATAGAGCAGGATTTGTTAACTCTTCACTTTATAGATTTATAGCTTCACTTGACCTTAAAGATTTGGACCTGGAAGCAACCTTAGAAATAATATAGGCCCATTCCCTTATTTTATAGTAAGTAAGGAAACAGAAACCCAGAAAAGTTACTTGCCTAAGTCTATACCAGTAGAGAAAGGATCAAATTTGGATCCAGGGTGAAACCAAATTTCTTTCCACTATATCATGTTGATATGACCCATACTTTGGTCTTTTCTTTACATTCTTTCTATAATTAAACAAATGAACCAGCCAAAAGAGTGTAGTAGAATTTTCTCATGAGGTCCAGTTAATGGTTCCATAATACATGTTTAGAAGAATTATGATGGAGGGGGAGTAGATAAATAGAGGTTCATTATACTGGAATTATCTTTTACTCTTTGTAAAGGTGGGTCACTAAGAATAGACCCAAGTACAAAGAAGAACTAGAGAAAAAGAAGACCTCATTTCATCAGGCTTAGAGAAATGATAAGAATTTATAATATAAAGAAATTATAAGAAGGTAGGAAGAAAATTATAGAAGAAATTATATACATATGTGTAAATGAAAAAATTATAAAAAGTAATTCAACCTAAAAAGTTTATTACATGTCAACTATACACTATGTTGGGTAATAGAAGAGAGACAAAGTTGAAATATGCTGTGGTCTTCATGGAGCTTATAATTTCTTAGGGGATAGGGCATATAAAGAGTGTCCCAAAAGTCTCAGAGCAGTTTTAAGTTTCAACATTATTTAGCAAACAGACTTTTGGGACATTCTGTATTTAAATAACCCTCTTTACTTAGTAGTTCAAGTAGGAAGGATTTTTATGGACCCTCTCAGACTTGCCTTCAAATTATGGGATTCTGGATGGTTATACACCATACTAATCAAGTTACAACTTAGGTTACTTCTACAATTAACTTTTGTCGAAGTATTTAGTTGTTCTCCACACTAACACATCCAATAAAGGGAAAACAATTAATAATAAAAAACATTTTTTTTCAAGAAAGTACTGCATAGCAAAGCAACAAAAAAATCTCAGCAAAAATTTCCCGATAGGATCCCATCTCATTGTCCTCTACACTATATAACTATATTGCAAATGAATACCTGTAACATCTACATTGCTCTAGCAGGTAAGTCATTGAAAAAGTCTATTTCTAGCTGGAATGAGTAGATTGGAGCCATCAATATGGATAGCCATGGTTTCTCTACTACTGCTTCCCCACCCTTTCCTTTTACTCTAAAAACAAAACAAAACTTTGTTATATGGAATGGCTAAGTGGTTAAGGAAGAGGAGGGATATTTTTGGAAACAAAAGTGATAAAAATAAGGACAAAATAGATAATTTTTCATTGTTCCTGCAAGTAGTTTCAGGTTTCTATTCATTGCTTGCCTGCCTGCCATTGTCTCCATGCTGCTTCTGGCTTGACATGCCTCTGGAACTACTTTCTGCTGCCCAATGTCACAATGTCCAGGAGAGCCACCCTCCTCCCCCATCATTTGTTCATTTTCTCAGAAACTGTCCTCTCTTCTCAAGGGCACAGTGAGTAAATGGCACAGTAAGAGGTCCTTTAATCCTCACATGATCTCCCATCCTCTCACTATCCTGGCAACCTTTCTCTGGATCTGCTCCAATCTTTCCCAAATCCTTTCTAGAATGTGCTCCAATTAAATATCATGCTCTAGGCATAGTCTGAGCAGGGTATGATATACAGTGTTCTGTACTGGGAATTATTGCATCCCTTTTTCTAGGAACCCCATTTTTATTAATGTAGCCAAAATATCATTAGCTTTTTGGGTTCCATTTCATGCTGTGAATTCAAAGTCAAGTTCATTGACTTATACTTTTAAAACTTTTTTCTGTTTTTCAAAATTGGGATATCATCTCTGCTGTTCTTAGATCTTTTGTAGCTCATCAGAGCACAGAACATCCATTACTTCTGTTCAGGATCCCCACATGCCTTTGTGGACCTTATGATTTGAACTCAGCTCTCTCTTGCCATCGGCCCTCTTGCATTTCAATTCATTGCTAACCCTTTCTTGTTCTTTCCTTCCTGTTTCAAAGATTTTTCTCTTGTATAGAGAAAACAGAAGCTAAATTTGAATTGTCTTCTCTTTATGGTTTGTTACTCACTTTGGGTCTGTCCCTCCTTTGATATTCTTCATAAACCGCTTTAAAAAAGTTCCTCTTCTTTTTTTTTCCTTTTCAATTCATTAGCAACCTTAGCTCCTTCTGAGTATTAGTACTCTAGACAATTATCCTTATGTGCCTCTCTTTTAAATTAGTTATCAGGTGTTTGCCCTTATTTCCATCTGTTATATGTATTCCTTCTCGTTCTAAATCTGTGCTCCTATGTTACTTTTAAAAATGCTATTTTAAAAAGGAACCTCATAAATTCTTTTGTGAATGGCCTTTCTTATGAAGATTCTTTTTGCCTTTGCTTCTCAACTATATTTCATTTCTTCACTGTCCTTTTGACAAGTAATTTTGTTTGCAAAACAACATGTTTAACCCAATACTGACATGACAATGCTACAGTAAAAGCTATCAATTCACTGACAAGCTCTATAAACTTGCATTTGGTATATTCCATGAAATTACTTCAATTTAGAACCTGTGACTGAAATAAAATATAATGCAAATGAAAGCTTAAACAAACTCATACCTGGCAAAAATAATAAGAACTAACATTTTCTTTTGTACCTTAAGGTTTGGAAAGCACTCCACACATCTGATTTTTTTCCTCCCCAAAAAGCAAAGGTAATTGCTATCATCCCCATTTTATAAATGGGAAAACTAAGACAACCAGACGTAATTATTCAAGTTAGGATTTGAACTCAGGTCTTCCTGAGTCTAGGTCCAGCTGTCTATCTACTGTGCTACCTAGCTATCTCCTAAAGAATAAACAATTACTAATGATGAGTTAATCTCAAAAGTAAGCCTAATCTCATCATATTAATCAGTATTAAGTAAATCATATAACACATGTAACATTATATATAATAAATATAACATAATATAATATAAATAGCTTACTCTCTTAATTACAAGCTTCATCTTTGCTCTAAACAACAAATAGTAATTTTTTAAAATAATATTTTATTTGATCATTTCCAAGCATTATTCATTAAAGACAAAGATCATTTTCTTTTCCTCCCCCCCCCACCCCCCATAGTTGACGCGTGATTCCACTGGGTATCACATGTGTTCTTGATTCGAACCCATTGTCATGTTGTTAGTATTTGCATTAGAGTGTTCGTTTAGAGTCTCTCCTCTGTCATGTCCCCTCAACCACTGTAGTTGGGCAGTTGCTTATCCTCGGTGTTTCTACTCCCACAGTTTGTCCTCTGCTTATGAATAGTGTTTTTTCTCCTAGATCCCTGCAGATTGTTCAGGGACATTACACTGCTACTAATGGAGAAGTCCATTACGTTCAATTATACCACAGTGTATTAGTCTCTGTGTACAATGTTCTCCTGGTTCTGCTCCTCTCGCTCTGCATCACTTCCTGGAGGTTGTTCCAGTCTCCATGGAATTCCTCCACTTTATTATTCCTTTTTGCAAAATAGTATTCCATCACCAACATATACCACAATTTGTTCAGCCATTCCCTAATTGATGGGCATCCCCTCGTTTTCCAATTTTTGGCCACCACAAAGAGTGCAGCTATGAATATTTTTGTACAAGTCTTTTTGTCCATTATCTCTTTGGGGTACAGACCCAGCAGTGCTATGGCTGGATCAAAGGGTAGACATTCTTTTATCGTCCTTTGGGCATAGTTCCAAATTGCCCTCCAGAATTGTTGGATCAGTTCACAACTCCACCAGCAATGAATTAATGTCCCTACTTTGCCACATCCCTTCCAGCATTCATTACTTTCCTTTGCTATCATGTTAGCCAATCTGATAGGTGTGAGGTGATACTTCAGAGTTGTTTTGATTTGCATCTCTCTGATTATAAGAGATTTAAAACACTTCTTCATGTGCTTATTAATAGTTTTGATTTCTTTATCTGAAAACTGCCTATCCATGTCCCTTGCCCATTTATCAATTGGAGAATGGCTTGGATTTTTGTACAATAGATTTAGCTCTTTATAAATTTGAGTAATTAAACCTTTGTCAGAGGTTTTTATGAAGATTGTTTCCCAATTTGTTGTTTCCCTTCTGATTTTAGTTACATTGGTTTTGTTTGTACAAAAGCTTTTTAATTTGATGTAGTCGAAATTATTTATTTTACATTTTGTGACTCTTTCTATGTCTTGCTTGGTTTTAAAGTCTTTCCCCTCCCAAAGGTCTGACATGTATACTATTCTGTGTTTACCCAATTTACTTATGGTTTCCTTCTTTATGTTTAAGTCATTCACCCATTTTGAATTTATCTTGGTGTACGGTGTGAGGTGTTGATCAATTCCTAATCTCTCCCACACTGTCTTCCAATTTTCACAGCAGTTTTTATCTAATAGTGGATTTTTGTGCCAAAAGCTGGGATCTTTGGGTTTATCGTATACTGTCTTGCTGAGGTCTCTTGCCCCCAGTCTATTCCACTGATCCTGCTTTCTGTCTCTTATCCAGTACCAAATTGTTTTGATGACTGCTGTTTTGTAATATAGTTTAAGGTCTGGGACTGCACAGCCCCCCCCCATCATTTGTCTTTTTTTTCATTATTTCCCTGGATATCCTTCATCCTTTGTTATTCCAAATAAACTTTGTTATTTTTTTTCTAAATCAGTAAAGAAATATTTTGGGAGTTCCATGGGTATGGTACTAAATAGATAAATAAGTTTGGGTAGGATGGTCATTTTTATTACATTGGCTCGTCCTATCCATGAGCAGTTAATGTTTTTCCAATTGCTCAAGTCTAATTTTAGTTGTGTGGAGAGAGTTTTGTAGTTGTGTTCATATAGTTCCTGTGTTTGTCTTGGGAGATAGATTCCTAAGTATTTTATTTTATCTAAGGTGATTTTGAATGGGGTTTCTCTTTCTAGTTTTTGCTGCTGAGCTGTGTTGGAGATATATAGAAATGCTGATGACTTATGTGGGTTTATTTGGGATCCTGCAACTTTGCTAAAGTTGTTGATTATTTCAATTAGCTTTTTGGTTGAATCTCTAGGATTCTTTAAGTAGACCATCATGTCATCTGCAAAGAGTAGTCTCCTCCTTGCCTATTTTGATGCCTTCAATTTCTTTTTCTTCTCTAATTGCTACTGCTAGTGTTTCTAGTACAATGTCAAATAGTAGAGGTGATAATGGGCATCCTTGTTTCACTCCTGATCTTATTGGGAATGCATCTAGTTTATCCCCATTGCAGATGATATTAGCTGATGGTTTTAGATATATACTGTTTCTTATTTTTAGGAAAGACCTTTCTATTCCTATGCTTTTTAGTGTTTTTAATAGGAATGAGTGTTGTATTTTATCAAAGGCTTTTTCTGCATCTATTGAGATAATCATGTGGTTCTTGTTGGTTTGCTTGTTGATGTGGTCAATTATGTGGATGGTTTTCCTAATATTGAACCAGCCCTGCATCCCTGGTATAAATCCTACTTGATCATGGTGGATGACCCTTCTGATCACTTGCTGGAGTCTTTTTGCTAGTATCCTATTTAAGACTTTTGCATCTATATTCATTAGGGAGATTGGTCTATAGTTTTCTTTCTCTGTTTTTGACCTGCCTGGTTTTGGAATCAGTACCATGTTTATGTCATAAAAGGAGTTTGGTAGAACGCCCTCTTTGCTTATTATGTCAAATAGCTTGTATAGTATTGGGATTAACTGTTCTCTGAATGTTTGATAGAATTCACTGGTGAATCCATCGGGCCCTGGGGATTTTTTCTTAGGAAGTTCTTTGATGTCCTGTTGGATTTCATTTTCTGATATGTGATTATTTAAGAATTCTATTTCTTCTTCTGTTAGTCTAGGCAGTTTGCATTTTTGTATATATTCATCCATATCACCTAAATTGGTGTATTTATTGCCATATAATTGGGCAAAGTAATTTTTAATGATTGCCTTAATTTCCTCTTCATTGGAGGTGATGTCCCCCTTTTCGTCTTTGATGCTGTTAATTTGCTTTTCTTCTTTCCTTTTTTTAATTAGATTGACCAGTATTTTGTCTATTTTGTTTGTTTTTTCAAAGTACCAGCTTCTTGTCTTATTTATTAACTCAATAGTTCTATCACTTTCGATTTTATTAATTTCTCCCTTAATTTTTAGGATTTCTAGTTTGGTTTTCTGCTGGGGGTTTTTAATTTGATCGCTTTCTAGTTTTTTTATTTGCATTTCCAATTGATTGATCTCTGTTCTCCCTAGTTTGTTAACATATGCCCTCAAGGATATGAATTTACCTCTGATTACCGCTTTGGCTGCATCCCAAAAGGTTTGAAAGGATGTCTCGTCATTGTCATTTTCCTCGGTGAAATTATTAATTGTTTCTATGATTTCTTCTCTAACTAAACAATTTTGGAGTATCATATTGTTTAATTTCCAATTAATTTTAGATTTGGCTCTACATGTACCCTTACCGATCAATATTTTTATTGCCTTATGATCTGAAAAGGCTGCATTTATTATTTCTGCTTTTCTGCATTTGTGTGCCATGTTTCTGTGACCTAATGTATGGTCAATCTTTGTGAATGTGCCATGTGGTGCTGAGAAGAAGGTGTATTCCTTTTTATTCCTATTTATTTTTCTCCATATGTCTATTAATTCTCAATTTTTCTAAGATTTCATTCACTTCTTTTACCTCTTTCTTATTTATTTTTTGATTTGATTTATCTAAATTTGATAATGGTTGGTTTAAGTCTCCCACTAATATGGTTTTACTGTCTATTTCTTCCTTCAATTCTCCTAGTTTCTCCATTAAAATTTTGGGTGCTATATTATTTGGTGCATACATGTTGATTAGTGATATTTCCTCATTATCTAAAGTCCCTTTTAACAAAATATAATTACCTTCCGTATCCCTTTTGATAAGGTCTATTTTTGCTTTGGCTTTATCAGATATCATGACTGCAATTCCTGCCTTCTTTCTGTCAGTTGAGGCCCAGAAGGTCTTACTCCATCCTTTAATTTTGACCTTCTGGGTGTCTACCCACCTCATGTGTGTTTCTTGAAGACAACATATGGTAGGGTTTTGGATTCTAATCCATTCTGCTAGTCGTCTACGTTTTATGGGTGAGTTCATCCCATTCACGTTCAAAGTTATGACTGTCACTGGTGGACTCCCTGGCCTTTTGATATCCTTCCCTAATTCTAACCTTTCTTCTTCAGCTCTACCTTTTAGTCCAGTGATTTACTTTAAATCAGTCCCCCTTGTCCCCTCCCTTGATATGTTTCCCTTTCTAGTCCCTCCCTTTTTGTTCCCTCCCCCTCCCTCTCTTCTTCCCTCCCTTTTTTGTGTTCCTTCCCCCCTACCCCCCTTGGTTTTCCCTTCTCCCTTCCCTTGTTGGGTAAGATAGAATTCACGATCCCAATGGATCTGGATGTTCTTCCCTCTCAGAGTAGATTTCCCTGAGAGTAAGGTTTAAGTAAAAACTCTTTTCCTCTCCTTCTTATAGGAGTTTTCTTCCCGTCCCCTTCCCGTGTGAATCTTTGTGTGAGAAAGATTATTCTATTTGGTCTTTCTTTTCCCCCTATTTACACATTACATTTTCCCCACGTTAGTATACATAGGTTGATATAAATGTAGTCCTTATAGAAGAGAGTTTGGGTAAAAGAAAAAGATAACATTTTTCTCCTTTTCCCTTTCCTTCATATTTACCTTTTCAGGTATTCCATGCTCTTTGATTTTCGATATCGAACTTTCCACAGAGCTCTGGTCTTGTCTTTGCAAAAACTTGGAAATCTTCTATTTTGTTGAATGCCCATACTTTCCCTGGAAGTATATAGTCAGTTTTGCTGGATAGCTGATTCTTGGCTGAAGACCCAGCTCTCTTGCCTTTCTGAAAATCATGTTCCATGCCTTACGGTCATTCAGAGTGGAACTTGCAAGGTCTTGTGTGACCCTGATTGGCATTCCTTTATATCTAAATTGTCTTTTTCTGGCTCTTGTAGGATTTTTTCTTTTGTTTGATAGCTTTGGAATTTGGCAATTACATTCCTGGGAGTTGTCTTTTGGGGATTTAGTGTAGAGGGTGTTCTGTGAGCTCTGTCAGTGGCTGTATTGCCCCCTTGTTCTAGAATCTCTGGGCAATTTTCTTTGATTATATCTTGTATTACGATGTCGAGTTTGCTGTTTATTTCTGGCTTTTCTGGAAGTCCAATTATTCTTAAATGATCTCTTCTTCCTCTATTTTCCAAGTCTGTCACCTTGTCAGTGAGATATTTTATGTTCTCTTCTAATTTCTTGAATTAAGGCTTTGCTTTATTGATTCTTGCTCTTTTACCTGCTCGTTGTCTTTGAGTTGCCTAATTCTGACCTTTAAAGCCTGGTTTTCCTTTTCAGTTTGGTCAAACTGGTTTTGTAGATGCATGAATTTCTTTTGCATTATTTCCCACTTTTCCTCCCAAAAGGCTTCCGTCTGTTTGATCCTTTCCGATTCAAATTCTTCATGGGTTTGTGGAGAGTTTCCATTTCCTTTGGAAGGTTTTGGAGCATTTGCTTGTGTTTCCTCTTCTATCTCCTCTGTATTTTGTATTTTTGCTCCATAAAATGTGTCAAAATTCGCCCCCTTCTTGTTGTTTTTCTTGGAATTTTGGGGCTTTTGTGCTTCTGTGGAGTTTGCCATGTCTATCTGAGTGGGGAGGACTAGCTTTTCTTATCTCTATCTGGTGTTCAGAGGTTTTAGGCAGATTGTCCGTTCTATGCAGTTGTTGTTCTGTCTTCCCGGGGAAGCCAGGAATTGTTGGTGTTTCCATGTTACTTCCCTCCTCAGTTCCCTCCTGATGCTTCTCTGTTGCCTTACTTCCAGCTCTGAGCCTGGCCTGGCCCTTTCCTTGGGGTGTTTGTTTCTGTGCCTTAGCTGGCCAGGAGAGCCAGCACTCTGAGGGGGGAGGGGCTGCGGCTTCATGGAGCTCTGAGGGCTCCTGATAAGATTAACTTTTTCTGGGTTGAACTGAGTATGCTTTGAGGCAGGGACCTTGAGACTCGGATGGAAGGATCCAGCAGGGGGCTGCAGGCTCCCCCGTCTCTTTCTGTTTCCCTGTTGTCTGGGTGCCCCCTCGATTGGGTCAGGTTGTTTTCAGGATGGGGCCTTCAGCTCCAAGGCCCTTTTGCCAGCCCTGAGGGTTACTGTTGTTTCAGAGGACCCTGCTCTCTGGGGGGGGGGGGGGGGGGGAAGGGCCATGGCTTCCTGGAGCTCTGAGGGCTTCTGATAGGATTAAACAATCCTTATTAGGATTGTTTTCAGGAAGAGGCCTTCAGGATAGCTGGCCCTGAGGCTCTGAGGTTCCCTCTGCTGCCTCGGAGTCAGAGCTCTGGGTTGTGGGGATGGGTCCTGGGACCTTCCTTCTGTCTACCCCTTAGACCCGAGTGATCTCGTGTTCTGGCTTTTGAGGGGTCTCTACCTTTTGATCCAGGTTCAGGTCCAGGAGGAGGATTCCCGGGGTCTATGCTGTTGTTTGTTTTGAATTTCGGTGCCTTAGCAGGATATAGTTTGAGTTCAGTAGGGAAGGGTTTCCGGAGATCTGAACTTTAGCTTTCTATAAGCCGTCATCTTGACTGAAAGTCAGTAATTTTTTTTTTTTAAGACTCAAGGTTTAGTTTGGAAGTAAAGTTCCAATCTCTGCACAGTCTTTGTGTTTTTTTTATGCTAATTTGGGTTTTGGAAATTCAGGCTGGAGTGCAAAACTTTTTTGTTTGACTCATTAGTCCCTTTCTTATTGTTTACTTTGCCCTATTTCAACTCTATGACCATCTTTACTTTTATGTTCTCTAAATAGCCTTCATTACCTGCTTTAGACTGCAGTTTGAGAGGAAGCTAGATACTGACCTGGTCTTAAGAGAGAAAAGAAAGAAAGAAAGAAATACAAGGAGATTTTAGAAAATGTCAGTTAATGCTTAGTTAACTGGAATTTTGTTCTTTCTGGACATCTCAATTCCCTACCCTTCTCCCAATACCAAATAATACAGCTTTTTCTATAGTTCCATACTGTATTTTTATTTACCTTGGGACTTTAAAGTACTTGTCAATTCTGGACTGTTACTTTAATTTTGCAAAATAAGCTAAAGGCAAAGTAAAATGGTTAATTACCAAAGGATATATCTTGATTCAGAGACTAGACTAGAAATAGAAAAATCCATTAGAAATTCAATAGAAATCCATTAGAGACAAAGTTGAAGCTCAAAACACATATTGTTTTTAATACTATACATTGCCTGCATGCAGTTTAATTCTGTCCTGTCATTTACCTTACATGCTCTAGGCAGTGTTCCATAACATGGCCAATGCTGGTCTTTGAGTCAGGCTTTGGTAGTATTTCCTGTCATATAACTGTGGGACCTTGGGCAAATAATAGCTCCTGTCTGGGCTTCAGAGACCTCATCCAAAAATGAGAATAATGATCTTTCCGTTACTCCATTTTTTGTGGTTTAGATATTTATAATTAATATATATTTATACACATATTTTCATACACACATAAAATTTAACAGCCTAAATATAAGCAAGTTTCAGCTTCCAAACAGGTTGTGTTGCAAAATGACATTTGTATATCAATTCACACTTGGAACATTTCCATAAATATAATGTTATACATACATGGGAGTTAGGTTACCTAGCAAACAAATAGCAGTAGTTAATAATAATAGCCACTTGACTCATCAGAGGAAGGAAATATGGCCAAACAAGGAAATGAGCTCAAGTTGGAATTACAAGAAAAGTGAGTGATGAGTTTAGAATACACAGCACAAAGGAGAAACAACTTTCAGTTCTATGGGAAATGGCAATCCATGGTGTGATGGTTGTTCACTCCTTTTATTTAATGCCAGAAAGTCTATTAAAAATGTCACACTCTTGCAAGTTCAATATCCCTGGAATATTTTGAATGCTACTACAGCTATTCAAAGATATTAAAAGGGAGGCTATGTCCAACATTTCTAAGGGTCATCATTTCCATGAGTTTGGGATATTGCTACGGATGACACTTTAATAATTAGGATGCCATGTATTTCAAGAAGGGCTAGAGATTATTTTGTAGTTAAGTGAAGTTAATATCAAGAGGTAAGTAGAACTAATTAGTAGGAGGTTCCACTCATGCAACAACAGTAAACAAGTTATCTTCCTAGTTTCAATGTTATTTACTCTGCAAAATGAGATTAATTATTGACAACTTGTAACACTATATTGAGGAACATTAAGTGATTATACAATTATCTATTTAAGGGACACGTAGGTATCTCAGTGGATAGGGTGACAGTCCTGGAGTTATGAGGATCTGAGTCCAAATTAGACCTTAGATACTTCCTAGGTCTGTGACCCTGAGCAAGTCACTTAACTCCAATTGCCTAGCCTTTATTACTTTTTGCCTTAGAATGACTACTTCGTATTAATTCTAAGACAGAAGGCAAAGGTTTAAAAATTATCTATTTAATAACAATAATGTCAGGCAATTTTTTATGCTCATGAAATAACTTAGATTGCTGTGTCCTACATGATATTGTGGGCTAGCTGGGTGGTTCAGTAGAGAGTTGGACCTGAATTCAGGAAGATATGAGTTCAAATTTGGCCTCAGATGCTAGCTGTGTGACCCCAGTTAAGTCATTTAACCCTATTTGCCTCAGTTTCCTCATATGTAAAATGAGCTAGAGAAGGACATGGAAATCCACTCCAGTGTTTTTGCCAAGAAAACCCCAAATGGGATCACAAAGAATCAGACATGCCTATAAGAGGACTAGACAATACTGTTATCACACAAGAAAGCAGTTATTAAAACCAGCATGGTACCTGGAATGTAATTAATAAATGTTTGCTAAATTAAATCAAACCTATTTTAAATCTTGCATCTGTTTGCTATGCTTTCAGTGACCTACATAAAAATATAGTGCTAGGTCCTGAGTAGTGAAAATAATGAACCCCATTATTTTAATTCTCATATTTCCAATGGGCCAGCACCATTTACCAAAATTTACCTAATTATAGCTTCTGTGTATTATATAACACTATGTAAAATATATAATTTTTGTTAATATAAATATAAAAAATGTTACCTTTTACATAATTGGAACTTCAAATAGAGTCAATTTGCACTAGTCAAAGATATAACTATGTAAACTATATAAAAATGTAAAAAATGGCAACTGATATCAGTGCAGTAGAAATATTCTGTGAAAATTTGAATAATAGGACTGCTTCATGGGATTCTTTAATGCCCTAATCAGGATCTAACTACATTTCCATGAAAATGTTGCAGTTTGAAATATTAAGAGTGCCTGACCCTTGGACGTTTCACGTTCTTACTTTTTGTCCAGAAGTCTAATAGGAATTAGAAATTCTTCCCAACTCCACAGCCTGGCTGATTTCTTTTGCCCCAATGGCATGACCTAGAGGGGATGGATGTCCTGACAATCAGTTAGCACTACTAAATTTATTGTGAGGGCTATGCAGAAAAGAACTCAGTGTTTGTGCCTTATCCAGGGCACTTGAATTAGAATGGTAGTTCAGGGAATTTGAATATTTGTATGGAAGCCTTTATACTGCCCCCACCATCCCAATCCAATCTTTGTCCCATGTAATTCAGTTCTTTTTCTTCACACTCCTGTGTTAATGCTGTTCCCAGCCTTGTGACCAAATAGGTAATCAACGCCTTCTCAGACTGTAACACTATTCCCTACATGCTTTCTTTGGACTTGGCTAATGCTGGGTGCAAAATCCTTCACACATCCATCTCAAAAAGCAAAATGTTAAGTGTCTCATGGTTGCCCCAAGTGATAAAATAACATGAAGTCAAACAAAACTGAAATGCTTCACTAAAGAGATGGGGAAGGTAATCTTGGAAGTTTGGATGGATGAACCACTTTCCAAAATATTATAATAAAAAGACTTAAGAGAAGAGATAGGAAGTGCAGGTGAACTCAGATCCTTTAAAAAAGTTCCTTCAAGTATAATAATACTTATTATTATTATAAGAATAAAAGCAGCTAGTATTTATAAAATGCTTTACAGTTTCTAAGCACTTTACAAGTATTTCATTTTATCTTCATAAGAGTCCTAGAAGATAGGTACTATTATTTTCTCCATTTTACACATAAGAAAATTGATACAAATGTAAGTTAAGTAACTTGTCCAGAATTATGCAGCATGTAAGTATGTGTGACCAGATTAGAATTCTGATTTTCTTAATTTCAGGTCTAGCATTTTGTCTCATGTGTAACCTAGCTGCCTCTAAGCAGAGACATACCATGTTTTGATGTTAAAAGTTCACTCTACTGCAAATATGAATAACATGGAAATAGCTTTTGAACAATGATACATGTAGAACCCATTGGAACTGCTTGTCATCTCTGGGAGGGAGGAAGAAAAAGGGGAGCAGAATCAAGAATCATATAACCATGGAAAAATTTTCTAAATAAAAAAAGGGGAAGAAAGTGTACCATGACTTATTGTTGAACAATGGAAAATCTGGTACTTTTATTATTTTTTTACCCTCCCTTTCATAATATTCAGCAATTTAATAAGTATTTATTAAGTACCTACTCTGTGCCTTCAGGCACTGTGCTAGGTCCTGGGTCAGCAATGAAAAAATGAAACAGTCCCTAAATTTGAGGCACTTATTATTCTATAGGAGGGGGAAATTATGAATCTTTGAAAAAGAAACATTATTTTGAGAAGGAGTCCATAGGCTTTATTAGACTGCTAAAGGAATCCATGACACAGAAAAAGTTGAGTCCTTGCTTCAAATCAACTATATTTAATTGGATAGCTTAAAAAATTTGCATAGTCTTTTAGAAAATAAATATTTGTCATTTGCATGTCTCTGTATTTCCTGTTTTCCTGTCTAAAATGAACTGCCAGTTTTACATAATTTTAATCTTTTCTGTGTCATTCATAAGGCATATAATTCTATTTGGGTGCATTGAGTCACACTAAATCATTCTGAAATATTCTTGCAATATGATATAATTATGATCAAGTAGGAAATTATGTTGAAGTTTCTAAGTGAATAATGCTTTACCATACATCAGAACTTCAACATTAGCTTTTAACCCTGGTTTCAGGCCCACTCCACCTATTCTAGACCCTGCTTGCTATCACTCTAAAGCCTTGAGCCTAAAAATAGACTAAATACTGCTTCAGTACCAAGCAGGCAGACTACTTTAGGAGCCTATGGGATCATAGGAAATTGATGGTAGAAGTGAGTGCTGATTTAGTGTAATGATGTTTTATATTATGAGTATAATAAAAGAACTCAGAGTCTGTTTGGATAAATTGAATGGAAAGACCCAAAGACTTGGTTCAATTAATGATTCAATGTTCTGAGCTATTAATGGTTCAATATCACCTGGGAAAAATTCTCTGGTGGAGGATCTATATTGGAATATATATATATATACATATATATATATATTCAACCTCATTATAAGTGGTTCTGAAAAAGTCAGAGATGGCAGGCTTATAAAATTTGCATAGTTAGGAGGAAGGGAAAGCTAGTACATTAGAAGGAAATCAAGATCCAAAAAACAAATCTTAGAAGTCTATAAAATGAATTTGAATTTAATTAAAACAAAAAAGAATACAGATTAATGTAAAATCTTGGATTCACAAAATCAACTCCATAAATACAATACTGGGGGAAGCATGACCAGATAGTTCATCTGATAAAAATCTTGAGGTTTTGGTGAACTGCAAATTCAATATGAATTGACAGTGTGATATGTTAGATCTGGGATTGAAAAGATGTGGTTCCTCCCTTCAAAGGTACAGGTAATAATCTATTTATGCTTTCTCATCCTGTGCAACTCTTCTTCGGGTTCTTCTTAAATCTTCCACTAGGGGCCTCTACTCAATGAGGGAGGATCTTTTTTCATGTCTTCGGACATTGTATAGGTAGCAATGGAATGTGTGGGCTGCCAACACTTATCCTTTAATAATATCACAGATTCATATCCATCCATATCTATATTTCCCCCATATTGCATTTTATGCTGTTTTTATTGAGCAGTTCTTTGTTAATAATATGGTATTGCCTGTTGATGCGCACCATGCATCTCTCCATTGTCCTAGTTGAATGTGCAACTTTAATAGTCTTCTAGGTTTTGCAGTCATATAGCATCACCAGAGAGAGGCTGATATTAAACATATGAGCCTTCGTTTCAGTACAATTCAATTAACATTTATTAAACTCTTCCTACATGCCAAGCTGTGCTAATCACTGGGGATACAATTAATAAAAAGACGTTCCCCTGCCTTCAAGGAGCTAAAGTCTAATGGGGGAAGACAACACAAAGAAGAAAGCAGGAAAGGATGGGGGCATTTTGTTCTGTAGTGGGTAAACCAGGTGGAGCAGCAGATGCAGAGTAGAATAAGCCAAAAAATCCAGTTTCTGCATTCCATGAAGCAGGACATTGGAAGGAGTATGGTATTTCATGTTCCAGTCCTCTAATAAGAGGGGAAAGGAAGCTAAAAGAGGTGGTGTCAATCAAAAATTTGAATTAGCATTCCAAAAAATATGGCAGATCAAATGATGAAGAGAGGCATATTGGAGATCTTGGCAACAAAGATGGTGTGGAAACAGTGTCTATCTCTAAAGATTCTCTAATTAATTTTTCAGGACAATGTTTTATCACTGACTGCACTATGGGCGTCCATGAGAAAGCTGAAGCCTTGGAAAAGGGGGAAAATAGAGAGCAAAAAGATGAGAAATGCCAGACCTTAGCTGTGGTATACTTAGGATTGCTAAGTAAATTGTAGCTTAGGCAGCTTAGGTACTTAGGAACACACAGATATTGATGATTATATATAGAAACATACCTGGCAAGACTGTTAAATACTAATATTAAATAAAAATAAAAAAAAGATTTCAAGGAGAAGCTTGGGATCATTAAAAGTACTTGTAATCCAGCTCACTTCCTGCCTCCCCTTTTCAGTTCTGGGCTCAGTTCAATATTCATTTACAGTTTATTTCTAAGATATATGTGTTAAGGGGCTAGTATTATGGGCTTTCCATCCTGTGAAGTATAGTCTTATCCCCTCAGTTTTTTTTTTGATGTGGATAATTTTATCAACTTGTGATTATTATTATTGTTGTTCAGTCATATCTGACTTTTCATGACCCCATTTGGGCTTTTCTTGGAAAGATACTGGAATAGTTTGCCATATCCTTCTCCAGCTCATTTTACAGATGAAGAAACTGAAAGCAAAAAGGGTTAAAGTGACTTGTTTAGGGTCACATAGCTAGTAAGTATCTGAGTTCTTCATGGTCCAGGCCCAGCACTCTAAACACTATCCTACCTGGTTGACCTATAAGTACTTACATACCTCACATAGAAGGCTCTATGGAGTGCTTGTTGCAAGCAAAAAAAATCCACTGACAAAAGTGTCAGGAGATTTCACCAACTACATAGAGAATTTTTCTTCCATTTGGTCTCTTTGCTAGACCTTCCCATGACAGTGCAAGTGCCCTTAGCTGCACTGTTTAATGCCTCACTTGATATGAATAATCCTAATCATGGAACATGTATTTCATTTCATTTTTTGATGAACTTTGTATAATGACCAAAAACGTAAAGGAGATACTTTGTTGGAGACAAGCCTTTTACTTGGCATATAGATGTAATAAATGAAATGCCCTTTGATCATCAAAAAATCAACAGTGAATTTTTATATTTGTCACATTTCAGACATTTCAGGCATCTTGGTATAGTAGATACTAGCTGCTAGACTTATGCTCAAGAAGACCTTGGTTTAAATCCACCACAAACACTTACTAACTGTGGGATAATCTGCAAAATGGTTATCTTCTCTGAACCTCAGTTTTTTTTCATCTGTAAAATGGTGATAATTGTACCTACTTCAATATACATGTATAGTGTTTTGCGAACTTTCAAATGCTATATAATTGTCTATTAATACTACTACTACTAATTATGTGATTATAAGGATGTTGGCTACTATAGAACAGTATTTGGGAAATTCAATTTCCTTGTCATACATTCATCATGAAGATTTTGCAAAGGTGGTAACTGTCAATGAGCATTTATGATACATTCACCATTGCCAGGCACTGTAGTAAACACTGGAGTACAAAGACAGTCAAAAGACAGTCCTTCCCCTCAAGGAATTCTGAATCTAATGGAAAAGACAACATGCAAACAGCTATACACAAACAAAATACAGGCAGGATAAATTGGCGTTAGTCTCAGAGAGAAGTCATTAAGATTAAGGATAGCTAAGAAAGGTTTCTTGAAAAAGATGAGACTTTGAGTGAGACTTCTCTAGGATGTAGAGACTATGAGGAGAAAGTTCTAGAAATGGAACCCAGCCAGTGAAAATGCATGGAGTCAAAAAATGGGATGTTTTATGCAAGGAATATTAAAGTCACTGTTATTGGAATAAAGAGTAAGTTGTAAGAATATTGGAAAGGTAAGCACATGGACCAGTAGTTATGCATATTCTTTAAATCAACATAATTGCATCTATGATTTTTTCCAAGCATTGGTATGTTCCCCTTTGGTAGATGTTTTGAGAATCTTATCCTCAGTGCCCTGAAAAAATGCATTGCATTTAGCTTTGACCTTCCTCTCTTTTATATTTGGATCTAGTCCTGATGCTCTTTTTACTCTTGTTTTCTTTAGTGCTATTCCTTTTACAGAATATAATGGGTTCTGACACTGGAATGCCAACATTGTGACTTCCCTACAGTGATAAACAGAGCAGTTTATTATTGAACAAGCTATTCATTTTTCATCTATTTCCACCTTCCAGTTTCCTTTTTATATGCTCAGAGTGACCTGGTTTAATTGGGTCTTTCACCAAATTTTCTGTTAAATTTCCAGGTTTCATAGCATATCTTGTTCTTGTTTTTAGTATTTCTCCCAATTTATGTTTGATTTTGATCTTTTTTTTTTTTCTGACCACTTGCATCGTACAAAGGGTGATTTGGAAATGACCCCTTTATTGCTATTTGCTGTCCATTTAGAATGGATCCTCTCCCTACCTTCTGTTCTTTCTCCTCCCTTCCTCTCTCTTTCCCTTCTTCCCTTTTCCTCTCCTCCCTTCTCTTGTCTGTCCTTCCTTTCCTTTCCTTCTTAGGCAAGGTTATTCCGGTCTCACCATGTCTTAGCACCAACTGTCTTTTCTTTTCCTTCAGAATTCTCAGAGACTAAGAATATGTTTGTTAATAAAACAAATCAGTAATGGAAAGTATTTATATCAGAAACAACATATTTTAAGAATATTTATCAACATTAATATTTCTTTTAAAATTCTACATAAAATGTGTGCAGGTGGCAATGGCTTTTATATATGACAATTATTCTAAAAAGCTTTATTGATCACTATTTTTATTATTATATTATTATAACATATTTATATATAATAATAAATTATTATAATAATTTATAATTATAGCATAGTCCTTTCTTCTACTCTCCTTCTTGAATTTCCCATCCCTCTTTTTAAAAAAGAAAAAAGTGAGCAAAATCAACAAACACAGGGACTATATAAAATAATTCATACCACATCTATACTCTTCTACCTTTTAAATAAGAAAATGGAGATGTATTTTTTAAATAGTTCTCTGGGATATAAATGGGTCATAACAATCAGTAATTGACTGTTGACTTGCTTTCATTTATATTATTGTAGCCTTTATGCATACTGTTCTGATTCTGCTTACTTGGTTGTACATCAGTTCATACTGCTGAATTTCTTAGGTAAATATTCATGACCTATAGGCATGAGACTTCTTTGTGGATGACATGCCTTTGTTTTCATTTCTTAGTCGTGAACTATATTCTTTAACATATATTTCAATATTCTCCTATAATGACATTAAAGTCACTAATACTAGAATTTATGTTAATTTAACTTGGGGCATCTTATCTAATTCTTGATAGAATGTCTCTTTTCCCTCATCTTCTACAATCAACATTGATGTATATGTTTTCACATTTGAGTGCTACCATATAAGATGACATAAAATGATGTTTCCTATGCTATTGGGCACATGATGAAAGCAATTCCACCAACTTTTTTATATGCTTCTCCAAGGAGGTCCTATCAACTATCCTTCCATTTAATTATATTTATAATTTTCTCCATTCATTTATAGTAAAAATGCCAATATTTATATGATTTCATTTCTTCAGTTGCTGTCTGTAGATGGTATAAAATTATTTCATGTTTAGCCTCCTTTGTCCTTTTTCTCCTTTATTCTGCCAACATTGATGTGGGAGCAAGACGGGGTTACATGAGGCTGAAGACCACTTGATATTTGTCCTTGCTTTGTGAGTGGATGTGATCAAAGAATTTATCTCCAAGGGATGATCCTCTTTGTAATTAGACATTTTGGTCTTCAGGAAGTGACACAGCCCAGCCTATCATCATTATGTGATAAACAATAAAAAAAGCAACAGGCATAAAAATACACTTAATGCTTAGGACTAAAGAAGTGATAAGTTCCATTGTATTGTGCTCTGGTCAGACCACAACTGGAATGTTATATTCAATGCTAGCCACCATGTTTGAGGGAGGATTTTGAAAAACTGGAGAGCATCTATGGAAGGGAAACCAAGAAGGTAAAAGTATCCAGATGCTGCCAAGTCAGGGTACTTGACAATATTGTGGAATGTTCAGCTTGGAAAAGAGAAGATTTAACAGGGTCATTCATTATAGTTGTCTTCAAATATTTGGTACCAGAAGGTACAACTAGGAGCAGTGAGTGGAAGTTACAGAGAAGCAAATTTAAGCTTAATGTAAGGAGAAATTTTGAACAATTAGAGCTATCTGAAAATGGAAGAAGATACCTCAAGAGATAATGAGTTCCTCCTCAATGGAAGTCTTCAAGAAAAGATTCCATGTTGTTAAGAGAAATCTTGCTAAGATGTGGATTGGAATATTTGACCCCCAAGGTCTTTTCTAATTCTGAAATGATATGGCTCTAACTCTGATATCTCTTTTGTTGTTCAGTCATTTTTCAATCATGTCTGACTTTTGAGTTTTTCTTGGCAAAGATACTGGAGTGGTGTGCTGTTTTCTTCTCTTAACTCATTTTACAGATGAGGAAATTAGTAGATTTGCCCATGTTCACATAGCTAGGAAGCATCTGAGGCCAGATTTGAACTCAGGAAGAAGAGACTTTTTGATTCTAGGTCCCACACACACTCAATTCACTGTGCCACTTAGCTGCTGATATATCTCGAAGAGGTGTTTTTTTTACACAATTTAGCATAATGCACTGATACCTTTCATTTATCTGTTTCCAAACAATTAACAAATTGAAACAAATTACAAAACAATTTATCATGGGCATTTTCATGGCAGAAGTCAAATATGGAAATTTTAGGAAAATTGTAAGATTCTCAGTGACAGAGAAGTCAGGCCAAATACTATCATGTCTATATTAAGGCTTTTAAATTTTTTTATGGACTATGTCAGTAGCCTAAGTGCAATCTGAGTCAACTCATATTAGTAAGCTTTTATAATTCATGGAGTTAATCTGAAAGATACCACAAGTTCACATTTTTCATTAAACTCTCAAACTATTTTAAAAGTATTTTAAACATCATGTTAAAAGTAATTAGTAGAGGGCAGCAAGGTAGCACAGTAAATAGATTACTAGGCCTAGAGTCAGGAAGACCTGTGTTCAAATTTGACCTTAAACACTTCCTAGTTACATGACTGTGGGCAAGTCATTTAAGCCCATCTGCCTACTTCTTGCCCTTCTGTCTTAAGAGTTATTGCTAAGACAGAAAATAAAGGTTTAAAAAAAGAAAAAGTAATTTATATAATAACTTATAAAATTTGTATGGTTGTGGGTGAATTTATTGACAAATTGCTGACCTCAAATGACTAGACAGTGCTTAATTAGTAACTATATTAATCGTTAACTTAGGAAGGGAGTAGTATATGATCATATTGCCAAATGACCTTGATGATTGGAAAAACAAGTCAATTTGAATCATCTTTTGTTTTTTTTAGTGCATTCATTCTCTTTGGTAAGGTCAAGTGACTCAATGATAACAGTGTAATATTGCCTTGTTACCTTCTCAAAATGAATCCATGGTTTTATTCCTGAAAATTATATACTTTATGGCTAGGAAGAGATTGATCTAATAACTTTCACCTAATTGTGAGTCTTCATGATCTTACTTAAAAGTATAAAGTTATCTTTAAGAGTGAGAAAGGTATAACTCAAAGAGGTTATGGCTTGGTCATTGATCACTAGAGAGTAAAGAGACCCTAGAGATCATCTAATCCAAATCTTTCCTCTTAAAGATGAGAAAATTGCTCTTGAGAGATGGGATTGCCCAAGGTGTTGAAGTCAGTTAATTAATAGCGGGCTAGGACTAAAACCCAAGTCTTCCACAGTTAAAATCCAGAGCTTTTTCATTACTGTTGGAAAGTATCTTTTCCAGTTCTCTGAAATATAGACATCATCATTTATTTGATTTTTACAGGGCTCTCTAGTTTTCTTATTCTGAATTTTCCTCTCCTTCATCTGCCCTTCAAGTCTGCCATTTTTATCTGGTTTTCCCTTGTCTCTCTTTTTTTTTTTGCAGAGAAATTATTTTAGTTTATTTTTCCCATATTTGACTGTGCCATATAAAATTTTGTTCTCTATTATATTATTTTTGCTCTTAGTAATTTTCATTAATGTTTTTATATTCTTCATGTAGATTTCTACACTGAGAAGTTTCATTGTTTTATTTTCCTAATATTCCTTAACTGATCCCTGTTACCTTTCTTCCCCCAATTCCTCTCACAATTTCTTCTTGAGAGGGAGGAGATTTCATTTTTTCCTTTAATTCCTTGAGTACGTCTATTTTCATTTTATTCTTATCCTTTGCCATTTCTTATGTTGTTCTTAACAAACCTTCTGATGGTATTCAGAGATATTTTTCTAATTTCCTTCTTTGTTCTCTTATGCTATATTTTTTCATAATATCTGGACTCTTTAAATTACTTATTTTCTCAAGATAAATTCTAGCAATATTATTTCTTTTCAGTTTAAATTTGTGTATGTGAGAAAGCCAGTTACCTCATAGCTTCTCATTCTACCATCTTTCCTGAAGTCCCATTTCAGTATTCTACTACCTTATCTGGGAGAGACATCATATCTAACATAATGTGAGATTGTGTTATTGGCTTCTGTTCATACATTTCATGCAGACCCCTAAAGAATAATGACATATTGGAATAACTTATCCTGACTTAAGCAGCATAGAATTTCACAAAATCATAGGATATTAGATGTAGAAAGGCCCTCAGGAATGAATTGTTAAAATTTATTAACATGTTAAGATTATAAGATTACAAGATTTTAAGCTGTATGGAACCCTTTAAAGGTGATAAACTTAGGTTTAGTGAGCCAAGTCATAAAGGGAATAAGTAGCTTTATCGTATGGTCAAACTACTTGGATCATTTACACCCTTTTCCCACCAGTGTGGATCTTAATCTCTACTTATGTCTGGTTTTCCTGTTTAGTTTTTGTCTATGTGCTTCCAAGAATCATTCCATAGAGAAGATATCGAATTCTCTAATAGTTCACTTGTCTCATTAAATGCACAGTGCTTCAGAAGTCTTAGTATTATTTTTTAACCTATTATACGCTATATTTCATAAACAGTGATGTTACAAATATTTGGGCTATCTGTTGTCATCTCTAACTCAATGAAAATCCCCTTTTCCATTCATGCTTATCCTTGATGTCTTTTATGTCATTTTATGTATATAATTCTTCATTGGTAATATGCTACAGCTTACTTATATCCATCATGCCTCCACAAAAATCATATTCCACTTTGGTGTGGTATTGAGCTTGGGTTCCTAAAGGCTTTAGCAGATGAGCATAATTTCTCACAGGTTCTACCAGACTGTAAAGAATTTGAGTTTGGTACTGGCAATAGACTATCCATTGCCTAAGGACCAAAATAGCAAAGTTAGGAGAGACTTGTCACCAATAGGCTGGGAACTAAGGGATGAATTCTTTAGTCCTAGCAAATTATAACATAAATAAGTAGCTTGCTTTATTTTTCAGAGAGGGAAAGAATCCTATTTTGAAATTTGAAAATTCATTATGGAGAACCAGTTATGTATTAGAGTTCAGTACTTTAGAAACCCTTAAGTATCATGCCAGTCAACTGAGAGGTGAATTTCTCAATAACCTTCTCTGACTGACTTCTCCATCATGCCTCAGGAAGCTAATCATTGGGATTACCTCATCATCCTGTAAAATCTCTTCATCTTTGGTACTCCACCTCATCATTACCTTCTGCTTCTCTGATTAGGGAATAGAGGCATGAACTACAAACCTCCATTTAAGGAGGGATCTCAGCTTAGACATCTAATTTCTCACATGGCTACCTCACTTTGGAACTTCTCTGACTGATGTCACTATGTCCCAGTTGGGCAACTATACCCACCCCAATTTCTAATTCCATTTTCAATTTCCTTTTCTATTTTGTCTTCCCTCATTATATTGTAAGCTCCTTCAGGCAAGGATAGTCTTTCTTTCTTTCTCTTTTTGTATCCCTAGGGCTTAGCACAGTGCTTGGCACATATTGTTCAGTTGTTGTCAGTCATGTCCCACTCTTTGTTGACCCCATTTTGAATTTTCTTAGTAAAGATACTGGAGTGGGTCATAATTTCATTTTCCAGCTCATTTTACTGATGAAAAAACAGCAGTAAATAGGGTAGAGTGACTTGCCCAGGATCACATAAAAGAGCCTGAGGCTAGATTTGAACTCAGGAAGATGAGTTTTACTAGCTCCAAGTCTGGCTCTTTATTCATTATGCCACTTAGGTTGGCACATAGTAGGTGCTGCTTCATAAATATTTATTGCCTGAATGACTGACAATCGGTCATATTTCTCTTACCTACTCAAAACTGTTTTCATACTGCCTAGATGATTAGGTTCACTGGTAGATAGTTATGGGGTGGGGAGAAAGCATAATAATCCCCAAGGTGATAGAAAAGGGTCTATGGATCAGGATAAAGAATCATAGGATAAAGAATAAAATAACCCTCAGAGATCATCTAATGCAACCTCCTCATTTTATAGATGTAGAAACTGAGATGATAGAAGCTTGGTGACTTACCTGAATTGAATAAAATTAGAGTAAAGTCATAAGATTATACATTTAGAGCTGGAAGGAATATCAGAGACAAAAATCATTCAATCCTTTCTATAAAAAGATGAAGAAGCTGAAGCCCAGAGGAGTTAAGTGACTCATCCTGCTGATACTGTTGATACATGACAGAATCGGGATTTGAGCCCATTCCTCTGAACCCAAATTCATCGTGCTTCCCATTGCACACCAAGAAAATAGGTGACAGAGTAAGAATTTAACAGTGGGGTCTGAGGACCTGAGTTCCAATCCCACCTATATTGTCAACTACCTGTGAGACTTTGGATAAGTCACTTACCTTCCTTGGGCTTCACTTTTCTCATAAGTAAAATGAAAAAATTGGATTAGATCTCTTTATCTGTGATCTGACAGTATTAGGACTCCATTTTCAATGGGTACCACAGAAAGAAAAAGCTGATGTGTTTGCAATATTTTAGCTTTGTGGGAAGGAGAGTGTGCAGCGGATAAGAGGAGAAATGACCTTTTTCCCTTGATGGAAGAAAATGATATAGAAGTCTCAGAGCATCTGCTGCCTACAGTAGGTACCCATGCATATCAGTTAAAAGGACAAGATCTGGGTCACTGGGAGAGATTGAAGCAAACCATGGGTAAGAGAAGACATTTTCCCATTTCCAAAATGCGACTTGGCCATAAGACAGAGAAGAAAAATGTAATCAGCTGATGCTTTCTGATGAGATGGAGTAAGTTGTCAAGTGCTTACCATCTGGTACAGCTCTTAATCCAGATGGGCTGCCAATAGTAATTTATGAAACATTTGAAAGCAACTTCCCATTCTCCAGGAAGATGCCTTAGAAGACATTATCATTAGACTTCCCTCCTCCCTTCCTCCATTCCAGATTCGTGACAGATCCAGTGATAGGGAAGCCAGCATGTTTATTAAAAACCCAAGTCTATGTTTTAGGCTGAAGTCAATAAAACCCTGTTCTTTGGAAAACATTTTAAATCCATTACTTCCCTTTGTTTCTCCCTTGCTCCCTGCAAAGAATAATAAGGGGAACAATGTCCCCTAATGGTATTCCTAGTCATCTAGTGATTGACTTCTCACAGTTTGGAGTGCATGGTATCTGAGAGGAGGGAAAAATTCACCAGAAACTTCAGAAATGAGAAGAGATTGTCCCTCATGCCATTCACTGCATAGAAAGCACAACTTCCCTGGGCTCCCTGGGTAAAAGCCAAAGGTGACCATCCATCCTCGGTATCTGAATAGTCTACAGCCTGAATGCACACAACAGCTATCTCTTGGATATATGCTGTAGAAATATGCTGGAAATGTGTCTCAAATGGTGTGTGAGAGACCTCTAATGGTATTTGTGCAATCTGCTGATCCAATTAGGCTAATTGCAGGGACTGTGAGAGACAGAGGGATCTATAGTCTTCCATTTTTCTCTTCAGGGGAGCTACTATTAAACAAATGACAATAAGGTATAATTTGGTGCAGTCAATTAAAGACAGGTAGCATCCACATTAGCAAAAAAAGAAACAGGGAAATGAGGGAGATTATTTTAGAGCACGAGCTATTTGCTAGGACATAGGTCTGAAGTCAACCCCTCTCAATGCATCCCTGAACCTTTTTTCACTTCACCCTTTTCCCATTTCTGATTCTGTTACACATTAAACATAGCTCAAAAAGGTGGTGAGGGATGAAAATAATTTCTTTGTGGCTCGGGGAATTCATATTTTGACTTCCTGGTCACATTCACTCATATTCCAGCTACCTTCAGAGAATAAGAATATTTTCTTGACCAAATCAAATTATTCTCTATTTCAAACCATGGGAGGGTATGTTTGAATATTCATTTGTATGTTATTCATAGTCAAAATATGTTTGGGAAAAAAGGGGTGATTATTTTCCACCTATGCATACACACATACACATTTTTTTTTGTAGAAAAAATGCTTTTTCTATTTGTAAAGCTTATGGCAAATGTCCTGAATTGCTGGTAGAAGTCTCAGAGAGAGGCAATTGGTATCTAAAGGACATGTTTAACCAATCCATTCCCATATTCAATCCTTTTCAAACAATTGTCTCTAACCCTGTCACCCTCAAATACTCCCATGTCTCCTTTATCCTTAAAAACCACTCACTTAATCCTACTATCTGCACCACCTATAGTCCTATATAGTTCTTTCTTGGCTAACACTTGAGAACGTTCACTCCTTTACTTCCTCTCTTCTCATTCTCTTCTTAAACCTATGCAATCTGGCTTCTAATCTAGTTCAATTAAATAATATGGTTTCTAATTTGCCAGATTTATTGGCCTTTTATCAATCTTTTTCCTCCTTTACCCTATTGTATCATCTGACACTGTGGATCACCTCCTTCTGGACTCTCCTTGCTAGGTTCATCTCCCAAGAGATGGTTCACAGATCAATACAACAACCTCCCTGGCTCTCTTCTGAACTCTACTCATATCACCAAATGTCATTTGGATATCTTCAGCTGGGTATCCAGTAGGCATCTGAAGCTCAGTATTTCCAAAACAGAGGTCTTTGTCTCCCCCATCCCCAGACCTCTTCTACATTTCTGCAGTTCTATCATAGGTACCTTTATCTTCCCAGTTGTTGATGCTTCCAACTTCAGAGTTTTCTTCTTACATTCAACTGCACACGTCCAGTCTGTTGTCAGATCTTGTTATTTATTCCTTCACAATATCTTTTCTGTATGCCCCTTCTCACAGAGTCACCACTCTTGTGGAGGCTCTCATTTTACTTACATTATTATGAATTTTTTTAGCTGGTCTCCCTGCCTCAAGTCTCCCTCTGCTCTAATTGATCCTCCACTAATCTGCCCAAGTGATTTTTCTAAAGTATAGGTTAGACCCAGTCTCTCCCTGATCAATAAATTCCAATGGCTCCCTATTACCTCCAGGCTAAAATAGAATGCTGTCTGCTCAGAATATTGAGTCCTCATAGTCTGGCCCCTTTTACCTTCCCAGGCTTCTCTTATTTTTTCTCCCCTTCACACACTCTATGATTGAGCAACACTGACCTTGCTATTTCTTAAAAAATGACATTCTCTTTCCTTGGATTCCTTTAAGACAACTCAAATCCCACCTTCTATCAGAAGTTTTTCCCACTCTTTGCTCCTCTAATGCCTTTCCTGTGAAATTGCCTCTCATTTCAACTATATGTACCAGGTATACACATAATTTCATGTTTTTATTCACATTAGAACTTGGACTTTTTGAGAGCAGGAATATGTTTGTCTTTTTAAAATATATTTTTTCCTTTTTGATCTGTGGCATTTACCACAGTGCAAAGCACAGAAAAAATGCCACAGCTAGGTGGTGCAATGGATCTAGAGCAGGTCCTCAAGTAAAGAAAAAAATCAAGCTTCAGATAATTAATAGCTTTGCAACTCAAGACAAGTCACGTATCCTCACTTTGACTCAGTTTCCATAACTATGAAATGGGGATAGTAATAGCACTGATTTCCCAGGATTGTTATGAGGATCAAATGAGATAATATTTGTAAGGTACTGGGACTAGTACACAGTAGGTTCTTAATAAATGCTTATTTCAGAGGCAGCTAAGTGGATCAATGGATACAGACAGATCTGGAAATAGGAAGTCCTGGGTTCAAATGTGGCCTCAGTCACTTCTTAGCTGTGTAAACCTCGAAAAGTCACTTAACCCCAATTGGATAGTCCTTACTTCCATCTTGGAACTGATGCTTAGTATGGATTCTAAGATAGAAGGTAGGGATTTTTTTTTCTAAATTCTTGTTTCCTTTCTTATTGTTAACTATGTTAGTGATGACAAGTATTTCACAAACAGAATTTAGTTGAAAGTCAAATTCTCCCAGGCTCAAGAAAAGATTTTTTTAATTTTAAAATTTATTTTTTAAGTAGAATGAAAACTTGAACATCTTTATTGGTGGCTAGGAAGAAGGATCAAGAGTGTGATGGAACCAGCTCTAACAGGCTTCTGAGAGCCCACTGTTCAAATTTCCTGATGAGCATTCATCCTTATCAGTCAAGGCTTGATTTATTATTGTTGTTGTTTTTTACAGTCTTTATACATAAAAGTATTAATAATGCAGATTAAACCTTAAAATAAAAATTATACTGATTCCAAAGCCAGGCAGATCAAAAACAAAGAAAACTACAGACCAATCTCCTTAATGAACATAGATGCCAAAATCTTAAATAGAATACTAGCAAAAAGACTCCGGCAAGTGATCACAAGGGTTATTCATTATGATCAGGTAGGATTTATACAAGGAATGCAAGGATGGTTCAATATTAGGAAAACCTTCCACATAATTGACCATATCAACAAGCAAACTAACAAAAATCACATGATTATTTCAATAGATGCAGAAAAAGCCTTTGACAAAATACAACACCCATTCCTATTGAAATCGCTAGAGAGCATAGGAATAGAAGGGTCTTTACTAAAAATAATAAACAGTATATATCTAAAACCATCAGCAAACATCATCTGCAATGGACATAAACTAGATGCATTACCAATAAGATCAGGAGTGAAACAAGGATGCCCATTATCACCTCTATTATTTAACATTGTACTAGAAACACTAGCAATAGCAATTAGAGAAGAAAAAGAAATCGAAGGTATTAAAATTGACAATGAGGAGATCAAGCTATCACTCTTTGCAGATGATATGATGGTCTACTTAAAGAATCCTAGGGAATCAACCAAAAAGTTAGTGAAAATAATCAACAGCTTTAGCAAAGTTGAAGGATACAAAATAAACTCACATAAGTCATCAGAATTTCTATAATACTTCCAACTCATCCCAGCAACAAGAGTTAGAAAGAGAAATTCCCTTTAAAATCACCTTAGGCAATATAAAATACTTAGGAATCTATCTGCCTAGACAAACACAGGAACTATATGAATACAACTACAAAACACTCTTCACACAATTAAAACTAGATCTAATCAATTAGAAAAACATCAATTGCTCATGGGTAGGATGAGCTAACATAATAAAAATGACAATCTTACCCAAACTAATTTACTTATTTAGTACCAAAGTACCAAAATTTTTTTTTACTAAATTAGAAAAAACAATAACAAATTTTATTTGGAAAAACAAAAGATCAAGACTATCAAGGGGAATAATGAAAAAAAGGTGGCCTAGCAATACCAGATCTCAAACTACACTATAAAGCAGTGGTCATCAAAACAATATGGTACTGGCTAAGAGACAGAGAGGAGGATCAGTGGAATAGACAGAGAGGAGGATCAGTGGAATAGACTTGGGGTAAGTGACCTCAGCAAGACAATCTATGATAAACCCAAAGATCCCAGCTTTGGGGACAAAAATCCAGTATGTGACAAAAGCTGCTGGGAAAATTGGAAAACAGTATGGGAGAGATTAGGTTTAGATCAACATCTCACACTCTACACCAAGATAAACTCAGAATGGATGAATGACTTGAACATAAAGAAGGAAATTATAAGTAAATTATGTGAACACAGAATAGTATACTTGTCAGATCTTTGGGAAAGGAAAGATTTTAAGTCCAAACAAGAGTTAGAAAAATTATAAAATGCAAAATAAATAATCTTGATTACATTAAATTAAAAAGTTCATGTGCAAACAAAACCAATGAAATCAGAATCAGAAGGGAAGCAACAAATTGGGAAACAATCTTTATGACAAAAACCTTTGACAAAGGTCTAATTACTCAAATTTATAAAGAGCTAAATCAATTGTACAAAAAATCAAGCCATTCCCCAACTGATAAATGGGCAAGGGAAATGAATAGGCAATTTTCAGTTAAAGAAATCAAAACTATTAATAAGCACATGAAAAAGTGTTCTAAATCTCTTATAATCAGAGAAATGCAAATCAAAACAACTCTGAGGTATCTCCTCACACCTAGCAGATTGGCTAAAATGACAGCAAAGGAAAGTAATAAATGTTGGAGGGGATGTGGCAAAATTGGGAATTAATACATTGCTGGTGGAATTGTGAATTGATCTAACCATTCTGGAAGACAATTTGGAACTAGCCCAAAGAGCACTAAAAGACAAAGAGAGAATAAGGAAAAAGGCTTATATAAGAATATTCATAGCCATACTGTTTATGGTGACAAAAAATTGGAAAATGAGGGGTTGCCCTCCAACTGGGAAATGGCTGAACAAATTGTTGGTATATGTTGGTGATGGAATACTATTGTGCTCAAAGGAATAATAAAGTGGAGGAATTCCATGTGAACTGGAATGACCTCCAGGAATCGATGCAGAGTGAAAGGAGCAGAACCAAGAGAACATTGTACACAGAGACTGATACACTGTGGTACAATCAAATGTAATGGACTTTTCTAGTAGTAGCAATGCAAAGATCCAGAACTATTTGGAGGAACATATGAGAAAGAACACTATCCACATCCAGAAGAAGAACTGTGGGAAAAGAAACACAGAAGAGAAACAACTTCTTGCTTGCATGGGTCAATGGGGATATGACTGGGGAAGTAGACTCTAAAAGATCACCCTATTACAAATATTAATAATATGGAAATAGGTCTTGATCAATAACACATGTTAAACCCAGTGGAATTGTGAGTCAGATACAGGAGGGGTGGGTGAGAGGAGGGAAAGAACATGAGTCTTGTAACCATGGAAAAATATTCTAAATCATCTAATTAAATAAAAATTTAAAAAATAAAATATTCATTCCCCACTCTACCCCTTGGAAGAGAACTGAGTTGCTAAATATTTATTAGCACACCTCTGTATTGCTCAAAGAACATAGCTTGAACTTAGCAGGAAGAGTGGAAGGTTCAGGAAATGAAGTCATCACCAGACCAGAGTCCCTGTGACTATAGTCTAAAAATAGTAACAATCATAATGGAATTTAAAGGGCACTTTAAGATTTGCAAAGTGTTTTACAATCATTGTCTGGATTGATCCATACAACCCTGAGAAGAACTGAGTAGAAAGGAGAGATGGGATATGAAAGAGAAGGGGACATGATTGTTACCAATCAGGTTATGGGATTGAGGGTACAGGTGGAAGGGTTAGCTTTGGCAAGAAAGGAGGATCATTTCTTTCACTGAGACTGGAATGTAGGAGAGGATAGAGAACATTGAGATGTTTAGAGGAAGAGAGGAATTAGATGATAAGAGACTGTTTTGGACTCAGGCCCAACAGATTTTAACCTTTTCAGTATATAAAAATCTTGAAGATCTATCTAGTCAAAATTTTAAAGACCAATTGACAAAGTAGAGTATATTTAGAGGAAGGTCAACCAAGATGATGGTCAGTCTGGAAACTATATCACAACTGGTTAAAAAAGGATGGTTAGCATGGAGAACTGTCCATGAGGAGAGAGAGAAGTGGGAGTAAACTTGCTCTATTACTCCAGAGGGTTGAGTTTGGATGAATATATGGAAGTTGCAGTAGGGCAGATGTTTGCCTAAACCTACAAAAGAATGTTTTAAGACCTTAAGTGGTGTAATAATAGAATGGACATGAGATAATGAGTTCCTCATCTCTGGAACACTCAAACACAGACTTGATCACTATATTCTAGGGATGTTGTAGAAGAGATTCCTCCATGTTGCGTTTGACAACCAAGAAGATGATGAATAACATACTTTAAGAGTTTATGATAAGTACAATTACTGCAGTTGTCACTGTTTCTGTATAAAATTGTCTTTCTTAAATTGAGTCCTCATGTAACTGCCTTTCATTTTTCTTGTAATGTCCTTAACTGTTTCCATAGAATTCCCATAGATCATTACATCTCCAGAATAATATTTATTATTAGTACCCCTCTCCATTTTAATTCCACTAGTTGGAATATCAGCTGCACTATAGAAAATATTTATGTTCTAGCTACTTTTCATAATCCTGAGGGTAAATTTGCAAATGACTAATGGTTCTTTGTCTTTTTCAGAGTCCTCATTTTCATTTCTATCTGTGCTTGCTCTCATTTTATTACTGATTAAATTAATTTTTACAGAGGCATAAATTAATTATTAGATATAAAGGCAGTAAAAATCTGTAACTCTTGGCAAGATTTTTTTTAAACTTGGATTAATCAAATTCAAGAGTTGTTATCTTAATCTTTATTATGTTTGAAAGAATTGACTGATTAGGGTTTTTTTTTAAGACTAGAAATGTTAAAATAGTGGCCTAGGTCATGCTTGTGAAACAGGAGGCTATGTAGTGAAATAAAATCTAGAATTACACAAATAAATTGATTTGGGGGATAGCTGGGTGGTTCAGTGGATTAAGAGTCAGGCCTAGATAAGGGAGGTACTGAGTTAAAATTTGGCCCAAGAAACTTCTTAGCTGTGTGACCCTGGGCAAGTCACTTAACCACCATTACCTATCATTCTTCTGCCTTGGAACAAATACACAGTATTGATTCTAAGACAGAAGGTAAGAGTTTTTAAAAAATAAAAAATAAATTGATCTTATATGAAAAGTTTCAAGCAATAAGTTGTATAAATACAGTAATGTCCACCTAATCAAATTGAGTTCCTAGTAAGAAGTAGCTGAGGCTGGTTAGGAACCATAGTAAGATAGTTGCACACATCAGGAAGAACAAAAACAAATTTGACTCATTTTTTAAAGGTCCTCTCACTCTATAACTCTTCCAGGTTAACCAACTCACCAGAAATTAGTTAATTCTGAGCTCCACTGAATAACAATACCTAATTGATGGTCATTGCTTGTTTGTCATCTAATGAAAATAGCTTTGAGCATTATTATTGCTGAGAACTGGCATGCCAGTGTTACTTAAACATTGTATATTATTAGACAAGTAAATGCTTTGTTGATTGATACATTCCCATTTCTTTTCAGAGACCATTTCATAGAATCTCTCCCTAGCACCCCACAAAAAAAGTTATTTCCCTCTTGGTGTGGGTTGTCGTACCACAAATTTTTTGAAATATGAGAGCAACATTGTCTTAAAAAAAGATCAGTCCTTGTGGCAAACCAAATAATTCACTTTTCATTTTCACGAACTTTTAACCACAGTGCATGATCTCTTTAGTTGGTCTTTTTCTATTTTAACAATATTTTGCTACTTTCACAATTGGTTGATTTTTTTTCCCTGCCAGATTGGAAACTTAAAACTTGAAGCTTTAACTCTAGCCAGAGAAAGCAGATCTGTTTTTCCACTGTCACTGTCAGTTGAATGCCTACATCAAGGCAGAGATGAACTAACAGCTGGTTTGTTCCCATTTAGCTCCCGGATGGCTGGCATTCATGAAATGATGGGATGCATTCAGAGAAGAGTGGATCAACTAGCCCAGCAGTGTTCTGCTCATAAGGAACTTGCTCTTAGGAAACAGCAATTAACTGCCTCAATGGAGGGATACCTAAGGAAGGTAGTATCATAAAATGCTTCCTCCCTAAATTAATGGCTTGGAATCAATTGTACTAATTGCTTCACCAAAGGTGGCTTTAGGTATGCTTAATTCAGTGCTACTGGCTGTGTGTCAGCGACAGTAAATGCTTTGGGGGAGGGGTGCCATTTCATCAAAAATTCCCCTTAATTAAGAGTAAATTCATCTCACACCAGGTAGTCTCCTGTTATGCTTCACTTTACTTTCTCCACAAGACCTATAAGCAAAGGACAGGCAGTAATTATACATGTAAACCAGCATTGTCTCTTCTTTTCCCCAAGGCAGACATCTAAACATCCCTATCCATCTCTCAAAAGTGACATGAACAGTAAATAGCAACCCTGTTAGACCATATTAAAGATTTATGTTAGTGGCCACTAGAACCAGTAGTTCTTTTTGTTTCTGTTGTTGTTTAGTCATGTCCAACTCTTCATGACCCCTCTTGAGGTTTTCTTGACAGAGATAATGAATTGATTTGCCATTTCCTTCTCCAGCTCATATGAAGAAATAGAGGCAAATAGGGGGTAAGTGACTTGCCCAGGATCACACAGCTAATAAGTATTTGAAGCTGGATTTGAACGCAGGTCCTCCTGACTCCAGGACTGGTGTTCTGTCCATTGCGTTACCTAGCTTTTCAATTGGCAAAATGGTAGGAAAAAGAAATGTCATTAATTTAGTGCTTCCCATGCATCATATCAGGTGATCTTCATTTTTGAAGATAAAGGAAGTTGAGGCTTAGGTAGATTGCCCACACTTACATAGGTGTTAAGTAAAAGAACCAGAAGAACCCAGGTTTTGTGAGTTTTGGGCAACAGAGAGTTTTCTCATACCACACGTGTTATTTAGGAGGTTAATGCAAAGCATATGCTCTTTGTATTTACATTTAGAATTGTTTTAGTGAAGTTAGCTGTATGCTTTCAGTTCTCATGCTTAGAACTGGCATGATGTTCACAAGCCATTGTGTCAATCCCCTGAATTTAACAGATGGGGAAACTAAGGTCCCAAGGAAGGACTTGAAGGCCAGCTGCTCATACTCTATCTGTTCATTCACTGATTCACTAAATCATGGACACATTTATTCCATTACCTCTTGCGCTTAGAAAAATGACCAGGATACTCTCTTGACTAAATAGCAGAAAAGAGACACTATTCCATCTCTCCTGTTTTGAGGGATTCCTGATGTCAACAATCTTCTTTTCATTTGTAGAATCTCCCACAATAGATGATAAATATGTTGAAAATCCAGTAGTCTCAACAGCGTTGTTTACACAAAGGACACTTGCTATCTGAGATAAATCCCAAATAACAAAATGAATAGCATTTCAAGATTGTCCTTACATGATACAAAGGCTATCTGAATCTACACTTAAACAGAGAGGACATGGAATTCTCTGAAAAGGATATATCTGTGGAGAAGCACAGATTTTATTTCTGCAACTATCAGGATGGATGAAGCATATGCCACTTCCTAGCTTTCCATCCTTTGCTATTTATCAAGGTGATGTAGAACCACTGTGGAATAGTAGAAGAAATCCCGAATGAGGAATCAAGGGACTTATTGCCCACTCAGAGACCTGAGTTTAAATTTAGTCTTAGATGCTTATTAGCTGACCAAGCTATTTAACCTCTGTTTGCCTTAATCCATTGGAGAAGGAAATAGTAAATCACTCCAGTATCCTTACCAAGAAGAAATCCTTGGCATGCTATGATCATGAAGAATCACACACAACAGAATGACTGAATAACAATTACTCACTAAATTGTTGTGTCATCTAAGGCAAATTACTTCATTTCTCTGAACTTTGGTCTCTTAATTTGCAAATTAAAGACATTGGACTAGTTGATCTTCAATATTACATCCACCTTTAAAATTCTCTGATTCTAGTTCTTAATATGATGTCTGGAGCCCTTGGGAAACTCAGAATATAATGGCAGTACTAGGGTCACATTCCCAGGGATACAGCATTGTCAAGTTTGGGCAAATTTAGTAGGGGTCAGAAGGCATGGAAGCAGCTTAAATAATTGTTTTCATATGTCAACTTGCAAAAGTTATTGCTTATACCTCTGCATTTCTGAAAGCCTATTATCTTGCCTACCAGGGAAGAGACTTGGGTGGGAGGAAGAGAAAGATAGAGAGACAGAATGACAGAAGGAGACAGAGAGATAGATATAGAGATGGAAATAGAGATAGAAACAGAAGGAGAGACAGAGGGAGAGAGAGAAAATGAGAATTCAGAATACCTACATCTTCAAGCCCTTCCCATTACTTTGTTCTAGTCATATCACATGGAATTGTTTTCCTTCTAAATAGTCTCTGTTGCCTGATCCTCACCACCCTTTTTAGGGCCAGAGAGAACACCATACTTTTTGCATTCTGAAAGAATTACAATTTTAAGATTATTAATTGTATTGCTTCTTTCAATGACATATTCAAGTAGGTTCAACCCAATCCCCCCCCCCCATACACACACACACACAGGAAGTTGTAATGCCTTTTATTTGATTTTTAAATTAATTTATTTAGTCAATTTAGAACATTATTCCTTGTTTACAAGAATCATATTATTTCCCTCCCTCCCCAAACCCACCCTTTCCCATAGCTAAATTGCAATTTCACTGGGTATTACATGTGTCCTTGATCAAAGCCTATTTCCATGTTGTTGGTGTTTGCATTAGGATGTTCATTTAGAGTCTACATCCCCAACCATATCCCCTCGACCCATGTATTCAAGTAGTTGTTTTTATTCTGTGTTTCTACTCCCACAGTTTTTCCTCTGAATGTGGATAGTGGTTTTTCTCCTAGATTCCTCCAAGTTGTTCAGGATCACTGCATTGCCACTAATGGAGAAGTCCATTACATTCAATTGTACCACAGTGTATCAGTCTCTGTTTACAATGTTCTCCTGGTTCTGCTCCTTCCTCGCTGCATCAATTCCTGGAGGTTGTTACAGTTCCCATGGAATTCCTCCACTTTATTATTCCTTTTAGTACAATAGTATTCCATTACCAACATACACCACAATTTGTTCAGCCATTCCCCAATTGAAGGGCATCCCCTCATTTTCCAATTTTTTGCCACCACAAAGAGATCAGCTATGAATATTCTTGTACAAGTCTTTTTCCTTATTATCTCTTTGGGGTACAAACCCAGCAGTGCTATGACTGGATCAAAGGGCAGACAGTCTTTTAGTGCCCTTTTGACATAGTTCCAAATTGCCCTCCAGAATGGTTGGATCAATTCACAACTCTACCAACAATGCATTAATGTCCCAACTTTGCCACAACCCCTCAAGAATTCATTACTTTCCATTGTTTGCATCTCTCTGATTATAAGTGATTTAGAACACTTTTTCATGTGCTTATTAATAATTTTTATTTTTTTAACTGAAAATTGCCTAAACATGTCCCTTGCCCATTTATCAATTGGAGAATGGCTTGATTTTTTGTACAATTGATTTAGCTCTTTATAAATTTGAGTAATTAGACTTTTGTCAGAGGTTTTTATTATGAAGATTGTTTCCCAATTTGTTGCTTCCCTTCTAATTTTGGTTACATTGGTTTTGTTTGTACAAAAATTTTTAATTTGATGTAATCAAAATTATTTTACATTTTGTGATTTTTTTTCTGACTCTTGCTTGGTTTTAAAGTCTTTCCCAAAGATCTGACATGTATACTATTCTGTGTTCACCTAATTTGCTTATAGTTTCCTTCTTTATATTCAAGTCATTCACCTATTCTGAGTTTATCTTGGTGTAGAGTGGGAGATGTTGATCCACACCTAATCTATCCCATACTGACTTCCAATTTTCCCAGCAGTTTTTATCGAATAGTGGATTTGTGTCCCAAAAGCTGGGATCTTTGGGTTTGTCATAGACTGTCTTACCGAAGTCACTTACCCCAAGTCTATTCCACTGATCTTCCTTTCTGTCTCTTAGCCAGTACCAAATTGTTTTGATGACCACTGCTTTACAGTATAGTTTGAGATCTGGGACTGCAAGGCCTCCTTTCTTTGCATTTTCTTTTCATGATTTCCCTGGATATCCTTGATCTTTTGTTCTTCCAAATGAACTTTGTTATTTTTTTCTAATTCAGTTAAAAAAGTCTTTTGGTAGTTCAATGGGTATAGCACTAAATAAGTAAATTAATTTGGGTAGGATTATCATTTTTATTTGTTAGCTTGACTTACCCATGAGCAATTGATGTTTTTCTAATTGATTAGATCTAGTTTTAATTGTGTGAAGAGTGTTTTGTAGTTGTGTTCATATAGTTCCTGTGTTTGTTTCAGCAGATTGGTTCCTAAGTATTTTATATTGTCTGGGGTGATTTTAAATTTTCTAATTCTTGCTGCTCAAATGGTTTGGAGATATATAGAAATGCTGGTGACTTGTGTGGGTTTACTTTGTATCCTGCAACTTTGCTAAAGTTGTTGATTATTTCAACTAGCTTTTTGGTTGATTCTCTGGGGTTCTTTAAGTAGACCATCATATCATTTGCAAAGAGTGATAGCTTGGTTTATTCGTTGCCTATTTTAATACCTTCAATTTCTTTTTTTTCTCTAATTACTACAGCTAGTGTTTAGAGGTGATAATGGGCATGCTTGTTTCACTCCTGATCTTTTTGGGAAGGCTTCTAGTTTATCCCCATTGAGGATGATGTTTGCTGATGATTTTAGATATATGCTGTTTATTACTTTTAAGAAAGGCCCTCCTATTCCTATGCTTTCTAGCGATTTCAATAGGAATTCATGTATTTTGTCAAAGGCTTTTTCTGCATCTATTGCAATAATCATGTGATTTTTGTTGGTTTGCTTGTTGATATGGTCAATTATATTGATGTTTTTCCTAACATTGAACCATCCTTGCATTCCTGGTATGAATCCTACCCAGTCATAGTGAATAACCCTTGTGATCTCTTGCTGGAGTCTTTTTGCTAGTATCCTATTTAAGATTTTTACATCTATGTTCATTAGGGAGATTGGTCTATAGTTTTCTTTCTTTGTTTTTGATCTGCCTGGCTTTGGAATCAGTACCATATTTGTGTTGTAAAAGGAATTTGGTAGAACTCCTTCTTTGCTTATTTTGTGAAATAGTTTGTATGATATTGGGATTAGTTGTTCTTTGAATGTTTGATAGAATTCATTTGTGAATCCATCTGGACCTGGGGATTTTTTCTTAGGGAGTTCTTTGATGGCTTGTTCAATTTCTTTTTCTGATATGGGGTGGTTTAGGTAGTCTATTTCTTCCTCTGTTAGTCTAGGTAATTTATATTTTTATAAATATTCATCCATATCACCTAGATTGCCATATTTATTGCCATATAATTGGGCATAATAGTTTTTAATGATTGCCTTAATTTCCTCTTCATTAGAGGTGAGGTCTCCATTGTCATCTTGGATACTGTCAATTTTATTTTCTTCTTTCCTTTTTTTAAATTAGATTAACTAGTAACTTATCTATTTTATTTGTTTTTTTAAAGTACTAGCTTCTGGTCTTATTAATTAATTCAATAGTTTCTTCACTTTCAATTTTACTTATTTCTCATTTAATTTTTAGGACTTATATTTTAGTTTTTATATGGGGATTTTTAATTTGTTCCATTTCTAGTTTTTTTTTTAATTTGCATGTCCAATTCATTGACCTCTGCCCTCCTTAATTTGTTAATATATGAACTCAAGGATATAAATTTCCCTCTGAGTACTGCTTTGTCTGCATCTGATAGATTTTGAAAGGATGTTTCATCATTGTCGTTTTCTTCAATGAAATTATTAATTGTTTCTATGATTTTTCTTTAACTAACTGATTTTGAAGAATCATATACAATTTATAATTATTTTTTGATTTGCCTCTGCATGTACCCTTACTAATTATTATTTTCATTGCATTGTGATCTGAGAAGGTTGCATTTATCATTTCTGCTCTTTTGCACTTGTTTGCAATGTTTTTATGCCCTAGTGCATGGTCAATCTTTGTGAATGTACCATGTGCTACTGAAAAGAAGGTATATTCCTTTTTGTCCCTATTTATTTTTCTCCACATATCTACTAACTCTAATTTTTCTAAGATTTCATTCACTTCTCTTAACTCTTTCTTATTTATTTTTTGGTTTGACTTATCTAGTTCTTATAGAGGAAGGTTCAGGTCTCGCACTAGTTTAGTTTTTCTATCTATTTTATCCTTGAGCTCCACTAGTTTTTCCTTTAAAAATGTGGATGCTATGCCATTTGGTACATACACGTTGATCAGGATATAATTGCCTTCCCTATCTCTTTTAACTAGATCTGGTTTTACTTTGGCTTTGTCAGATATCATGGTTGAGACTCCTGCCTTCTTTTTATCAGTTGATGCCTAATAGATTTGGCTCTATACTCTTACTTTTACCCTATCCCTGACTACCTTCCTCATGTTTATTCCTTATAGACAGCATATGGTGGTGTTTTGGTTTGTAATCCACTCTGCTATTTGCTTGTGTTTTATGGGTGAGTTCATTCCATTCACATTCAGAGTTATGATTACCAGCTGTGTATTTTCCAGCATTTTGATTTCCACTCCTAGTCCTGCCTTTTCTTCTTTTACTATTTCCTTCTTCACCAATGTTTTGTTTTTAATCAGTCCCCCTAATTCCCACCCCATTTGACTTACCTTTCTACTCCCCTTTCTTATTCCCCTCTTATTTTCTTTACAATCTTTTTATACTACCCCCCCCTCTCCCTCCCTTGTACTGATTCCCTCCCCACCAGTCTGTTACCCTTCTACTTCCCTATAGGGCACAAATCAATTATCTGCCCCAACCTGATTAACAATAGATAGATGCTTCCTTAGTTCAGACATATGACTTACCATGTCAACAGGCAACTTTCCCAGGGTTTATTATTCAGTTACAGCTGATTTGAGAAAGGGAGAGTTATTTAACCTCCCCTAATAGGATCACTACTAGAGATTGTGCCACATTGACAAAACCATTTAGATCCCAGAGTTACCTCAAGGATACAGTGAAAGATCAGAATAGGAACACAATAGAAGGCTTTTAAAAAATATTTTCATTTAATAGTAAATTCACTGGTTCATCTCCTGTTTCATATTATACTACACCAGGTTGTTATTGTTGTTGTTGTTGTTGTTTTTAAATCACATGTCAAATTATGCAGGGAATTATATTCATTTGCTCATTGATTCATTCATTTATTCCACACAATAGCTGTTGAAAATCTATAAATCTAAATGACTTTTAGGCAATGTGGGAAAAAAGGTGCTGCCCTCCATGAATTTATATATTAACTAGGAGAGATAACATAGAGATAAGTTGGCTTATTAATTAAATTATTGTCACCTTTTCTCTTTCAAATGGACTATGGAACAATTAAGTTTTATCTCTTTAGAGTCATAGAAACATCTAGAAGTTGGGTGCTACTTGACCTTGGTGGTGCTAGGTGTTAGGTTTTTTTGGCAGTTGTGGTTCCAATATCAATTTCATAATGTTTCATAATAAATCATACAGATAATTTATTATCTTTACAATATTTCAGTTATCAATGGATGAATCATTACCTTCTAGATCTGGAGACAGGTTGGTTCCATGAAAAGGATACTAACTCAATAGTGAAAGGACTTGGGTACAAATCCAAACCCTGACATATTATGCCTATGTGAAAATGGGCAGATCACTGAATCATGTCACTTCATTTTGGTCCCAGGGCTTTTGGACTATCTTTTAACACCATAATAATTCCTTTTTAAAAACCCTTACCTTCTGTCTTAGAATTGTAGTCCCATAATATTCTAAGGACACATGTTCACACTCATAAATTCAAGCAAGGAAAGCTCTACCAAGCATGAAGCCTTAGACTGTATTATTTTTCAAAGGGCTTGTATATGTGTGTGTATGTCTTTGTATAGCAAGTTAGCATGCACATAATGATGGCACCATCATCGTGGTTTTGATTGCCACACATGCCAGTTAAATTTCCATGACCTAGTCTCAATTCTGGCCAACTGTCTTCAAAAATGCATACTGTTGGTCTCAAAAGAGAGCCGGTAATAAGATTGTGAATGGAGGCATATACTTCCATACCACTGCAAAAATAGGGTATTTACAATTCACTATCAAATTATTTTTTTATTCTACTGTTTTCATGTACTAAATATGTATATTTTTCTCTATGGATAAATCGCTAAGATTATTGTCTTTTATGTCTAAAGGCAACACTGTCAGTTCAGAAAATCAGTCCAGTACTTTCAAGTAGTATGGATCTTGGCTCTTGTCTTTCTGATTCAGAACAAATTTTGAGCAAATATCTGGAACTAGATAGTCAAGCTAAGGTAAGTGATATTTTAATAATATTTTGCTGTGGTTACAGTCAGTGTACAAGTGGTGAAGAATCTATATAAATCTTCATTTTTGCCCTTGGTAGTTGCATGTACAAATGAGTATCATTGCATCTAATGTTCTTAGTTTATGCTTATCTAAAAATGTTCATATCTCTAAACTTAAGAAAAATGTTTGAGCTTATTATAGTATTCAGAATTTCATCCTTTGCTCAGGTACTTTGTGACTCCTCCTGTCCGCTCCTTCATGGGCAGGCATTAGCGATATTTTAATAATGATACCCTGTGGGGGGATAGAGGTGGGATCTGGGAGGGCTTTTCTTCACCCTCATTTACAATTATCTATTGTGAAGGACTACAAAGAAAATTACTACTCCAGGAAGAATCCAAGAGGCAAGACAAGTCCTGATGGCCTACAAAAGGAATCTTTTTTTTTTTTAATAAAGAGCTGGCATTCATGTTTCCTTCCCACAATAATCACTGCCCCATTTTAAGTTGGACTTGTGCACTGAGGGCTTCAACCTCTTTCACTAAGAAACAATGGCTATGCCAGGTCATGACTGTTTCTCTTTATATACCTGTCTCCTTCCTTCACAGACTTCCTCATTTCCTCTGCTCAGCAAGTAAAATAGAGAGAATTTGGTTCCATATGTACACATAGATATTTATATGATATATACATACAACCTTTAGAGCACAAATTTTAACCATTTTTCTTTCATGGACACTTTTAGCAGACTGGTGAAGTCTATAGACTCCATATCAGAATAATGTTTTAAAATACATAAATTAAAACATATAAAATAAAAAAGGAGATCAATTATACTGAAATACAATGGTCAAAATATATTTTTCAAAGCTCATGGACCACAAGTTAGTAAATTCTACATGGAATTATAGATTATATATGTTAATAATATAATAGATTTTTATATATGTTAACTATGTATAAATATGTAAGTATACTAATATATCCCTTCTGTTCAATTAAATAAAACACTTATTAAATGCCAGAACTTAAAGCACTGTGACTTTGTTTATTACTGACAGATCTCAGAGTTGGAAAGACCTAGGTTGAAGCTTTATGTTTGAACACAAACAGATTTCAAGACCTGGACAAGACACTTATAGCCTAAGAAACTCACCAAATGCACCCAGGAAAATCTTACTAAGACTAAGTTGCAGAATACATTTTCAATGATGGAGAGGATTTTCTCATTGAGAACTTTCTACACCAATAAAATTATAGGTCTAGGCCAATAGCTTTCCAAGCATGAGGACCACAAGCTCAAAATTATAATTTATATTATGGCAAATGTTCATAGATATAACCCACCTGAACAGAAGCTCTTAGGGGATTCCACAATAATTTTTAAGAATATAAAGAAGCTCTGAGATTTTTAAAAAATTTGAGAATTCAGATGAAGAATTAAAATTACTTCTATTCAAAATGAGGAAATGCTCCAAATCACTATTGATTAGAGAAATTAAAATTGAAATAACTCAGAGACACCACCTCATACCTATCAGAGTGGCTAATATGACCAAGAAGGAAAAGGAAAAGGGTTGTGTGGGAAATTGGGACATTAATGCACTTGGTAGAACTGTGAACTGATACAACCATTCTGGAGAGTAATATGAAACTATGCCCAAAGGGCCATAAAACTATGCAGGCCTTTTTACCCAGTAATTCCACGACTGGGACAGTATCCCAAGGAGATTAGATATAAGGGAAAAATACCTACTTGTCCAGAAATATTTTTAGCAGCTCTTTTTATCATGGCAAAGAATTGGAAACTGAGGGGGTGGCCATCAATTGGGGAATGGCTAATGAGGCTGTAATATAGGGGTGTAATGGAAAACTATTGTGCCATAAGAAAAACCTGGAAAGATTTATATGAACTGAGGCAAAGTGAAGTGAGCAGAACCGGAACAGTATATACAGTAACAGAAATATTGTAAGATGATCACTTGTGAAGGGCCAAATTATTATCAACAAAACAAGGTTCCAAGATCACCCCAAGGGCCTCATGTTAAAAGACAAAACCAAACAAAATAAGACAAAAAAAAACCTGCTATCCATAGCCAATGAAGGAACTGTTGGGATCTGATTTCAAATAAAAGCACATCATCCTTCACTTTACTACCTTCATGATTTTTTGATTTTATATGTGATATATGCCTTCAGTCAAAACATAGAGAATATGGAAATACATATTGCATTAAAGCACTTATATAACCTATATAAGAGTTTATATCACCTCAGGGTGGGGTAGGGGTAGGGGGAAATCCAAATTGCAGATGTCAGAAAACAACTGTCAAAAATTATTTATCCACAGAGTTCTCCATATAATATTTCTCCAAAATTGAAAATGATTTCCCCATATAAAAGAAATACAATTTAAATTTTTAAAATGGAGAATTGGGGGCAGCTGGGTAGCTCAGTGGATTGAGAGCCAGGCCTAGAGACAGTAGGTCCTAGGTTCAAATCTGGCCTCAGACCCTTCCCAGTTGTGTGACCCTGGGCAAGTCACTTGACCCCCATTGCCTAAAAAAAAAAAAAAGAGAGAGAGAGAGAGAGAGAGAATTGTTGGTATAGACCAAAAGAAAGAACCCCTCCCAAACATAAAGTATTCTGTTGGGTTCTAGAGATACAAATATGAAAAACAAAATAATTATTGCCCTTAAGATGCTTAGAGTATAGACAAGAAAATGAGATGTATACCTGAGTAACTGTTATAATATACGTATAAAATAGTTTGGATAGTACAATAGCTTAAACTCTGGCTTCTAGGAACTGAAGCTGGACCAAAATGCAAGAATATATTTTAAAAGGGTGGCTAAGAGTTCCATGTCCAGGAAGATTGTAATTTCTACCATTGTGGAGAGTAGGATGAGAGCCTTGGATATACCATACTAGCAAGGGAGGAACTTTTAAGACCCAGAACAGCTGTGGTTGGATGTTGACTCCTTTACTGTCCTAGTTCTAAGAAGAGTAATGGATTTCATTTAAAACTACATCTTATTCTTTAGATATTTGTTGTCATAGGAGTATGATGGCTGTTTTAAGGAATTCAGAGTAAAAACTACATTCTCTCAGTCTCAAGAGGAAAGTAATAATACTCTACTAGAGCTTTAATAATAGATGTACAATGAGAGTACAGACAGATGGGGTCCTTTTATCAAACATTGGTTCCGTGCATGGGTGCACATACACACAATTGTGAGTAGCAAGTGGTCACATTTATTAGAGCAAACCAAGAAGCAGAAGTCAGAAGTTATACAGATTAGAGGAGAGTATTTAATATAGAACAGAAAATCAACCTTTCTACTCAAGAACAAGACAAATCTATAAAAGTGAGAACAATCTCACTGAGGCAGTCTATTCTTAGCAGTCTCTGGGGATTGGGCATTGGAATTCAAAGGACATATTGTAGGACTGACTTATCCCTTAAATGTTTATGGCCTTCTTGCTCAAATTCTACTTCATACTCTTCTACTCTGCAGTTTCTCCATACTTATATCATCATTGGCTCAAATGTCTGTCAGGTATCATGTCTCCCTATGCATAACTAGCATTCAATATCTCAGGATTCTTTCAGAGAACTGAAGAATTCATGTTTTATTTTTTCCAATTACATGTAAAATTTTTCTAACATCTATTTCCTAAAGTTTTGAGTTCCAAATTTTCTCTCTTCCTCCCTATCTCCTCCTTGAAAAGACAAGCAATTTGATATAGATTATACATGTGTATTTCATGCAAACATTTGCATATAGCAAAAGAAACAAGACCAAAAAAAGTTTGTAAAAAGTATACTTTGATCTGCATTCAGATATTATCAGTTCTTTCTCTGGAGATAGAGTTTTTTGTTATAAGTCCTTCAGAATTGTCTTGGATCATTGTATTGCTGAGAATAGCTAAGTCATTCATAGTTAATCATCATATGATATTGCTCTTATTGTGTACTGTGTTCTCCTGGTTCTACTCACTTCATTTCCTGTCAGTTCATATAAGTCTTCCCAGGTTTTTCTGAAAACATCCTGCTTGTCATTTCTTTTTTTAAAAATAATTTTATTTTTAAAATATTTTCCCATGGTTATAAGATTCATATTGACTCTCTCCCTCTTCTCTTCCCACTCCTAGAACTGACAAGCAATTCCACTGGGTTATACATTTTTTTATCACTCACCTCTTTTCATATTATTCATTTTTGTAATAGAGTAATCTTTTAAAAACAAAACCCCAAATCATATACTCATATAAGCAAATGATAAATCATATGTTTTTTCTGCATTTCTACTCCCACAGTTCTTTCTCTAGACGTGGATAGCATTCTTTCTCATAAGTCCTTCCAGATTGTCTTGGATCTATTAGTAGCAAAGTCTACTACATTTGATCATCCCACAGTGTTTCAGTTACTCTGTATAATTTTCTCCTGGTTCTATTTATTTCACTCTGCATCAATTGCTGTAGGTTCTTCCAAGTTTTTATAAAAATCAAGCGCTTCACCATTTTTATCTGCTTGTCATTTCTTATAGCTCAATAGTATTACATCACAATCCATACTACAGCTTATTCATCTATTCCTCAATTGATTGGCATCTCCCCAATTTCTAATTCTTTGTCACCACAAAAGAGCTGCTGTTATAAGTATTTTTGTCTGCATAGGTACTTTTCTTTAAAAAAAAATCTCTTTGAGATACAGACTTAGTGGTATTTGCTGAGTCAAAGGGCATATATAATTTTGTATCCCTTTGAATATGTTCCAGAATGGTTGGATTGGTTCACAACTCTACCAACAGTGCAATAGTGTGCCAATTTTTCTAAATCCCTTCCAAAATTGGACATTTTCCTTTTTTGTCATATTAGTCAATTTAATAGTTGTGAAGTGATGCCTTAGAATTGTTAGATTTTAATTTGTCTAATCAATGGTGACTTAGAGCACTTTTTCATATGAATATAGATATCTTTGATATCAAACTGAAAGATTCAATTGGGGGTGATTAGGGTGTATTATATTACAATTTAGAACACTATTAAATGCAAAGGAGAATTCATACTAACTTAAAGCATTGTCACTGTTTTTACAAAATAGCTTTAAAAATGTAAGATTTTTTCCTGTGGTATATTATTTTGCATTTGGTGTGTACTTTTAGAGGCTTGTGTCTGACTTCACCATATTTTTAGTGGGGATAAGAGAGTAAAGGAGGTTGGGAGGGACTAGTCTTGCACCTGTTTCTTACAAAATGCCATTGTGAAGCAATTCTTATAATGAAAATTACCTTTCTTCAAGTGAGTACTAGAAAAGAATATTAAATAATCAGAGCTACTCCTTGTGGCAAATAAGAGTGAAGCTTTTGCCTGCTAAGAGATCAGGTTGTTTCTTAAGGGGTTTTTTCCCTTCCTGAGAATTAGTTCTTGGCTACTATTTTCTTTCCAGAGGAAGCGGGAGATTCCTGATGGCAACAATATCTATTTATCAAGCCTGTCATTCGGTAGATTTCACATGCCAGACATACATTTCCCTCATTGATGAGTGTTACAAGTAAATATAGCTCACTGTTGTCAGCAAGTCTGTGAAATTGACTAAATGTTTTAAGCTATATTAGACCTATGAATTGATATGTAACATTTTCATCCTACAGTTGTTTAAAATCTTTCTTTCTCTGGCCAGCTCCAGTTTCAGATAATGATTACAGAGGTAGGAGAGACTCTGAGTTAATCCCAGAATAAAAGAACAATTCTTGGATAGAAATTAATAAAAATAAAGCAATTGTTTAAAACAATGTTAGGTCTATTTGAAGGGAGTGATCATAATGCTACTATTTTATATTAAAAGGGCTAGTAGAGTTTAGTACAGATAGGATCCAGAGTTTCACACTATAAATAACCTTTCTTTTATCAATTATATAGACAAAGTATGGGGGGGGCACTGAATAGAGTTACAGACAAATTATGGCTATTTTATTTCATTATTTTAAAAATGTTTATTTATTTTTCTATGGTTACATGATTCATGTTCTTTCCCTTCCCTCTCTCAAAGCCAACAAGAATTCCACTGGGTTAGACATGTATTATCATTCAATACCCATTTCCATATTGATCAGTTTTGTAATAATCTTTTAAAAACAAATTATGGCTATTTTAAAAGTTGTTTTAAAGTTGTACCTTTCACAGCAATGATTCTGGGTATAAACTCAATTGCCTATAAATGCAATATTCTGGGCTGGTATATTCAGAAACCATTCATATGTACAGTTTCCTGAATTTCATTGTCAGTCTAGGACTACATATTCATACTTATGCCTTTGTAGGAGACATCACATGAATTAGAAGCTGCTATAAAAATCATGAAAGAGGAAGATACTTTTGAGGCTTCTGAGGAAGCATCCCTGTTCACAAAAGCTGCATTAATAAAGGATGAACTGGCTGTGCTTGTCAGAGACATCAGCTCCAAGGTGCAAGTCCTCCAAACCTATGTGGCATTTCTGAAGTCATCAGAGAAGGTATAGTACTTATAAACGGTGGCTCTTTATATCCTCTAAGAAAATCACTTTCTACCTCTTATGCTTTCCCTCTGTGGATACTTAGAATTGTGTTTACCTAATGGAAATCCTTCTTCTTGGAGCATGTGCACAGTTATATAAGCTGGTTATATTTTCTTTTGAGAGCCCCAAGCATATGTCCACCAATCAACAGAAGAAACCACAGGGGGTAAGTTATTTTATTATAAATAGATAATATAATCTATTCTGAATAACTTCTCTGATTATATATTTGAATATTTTAACAAACTATGATTTTCAGGGTGAATGTTCAGGGTCCTGATACCATTAACAATAGTTCAATGCCAGGAAAGTCAGATATTCCTTTTAGCTAAAAAAATTCCACAAAATAAAGTATTAAGACTGTTGCTAATCACATTCCACAAATAATTAATTTAAACAAAGCATGGTATAATGAAAAGAAAGAGGGACACAGAGTCAGCTGAGCCATGCCTCCTTCTGACATTTACCACTGGAAATTATCATTTAGCCTCTCTTCGCCTATCCTTCTTCATCTGTAAAAAGGGATTAGTACTTATCTATAATACCTACTGAGGCTCAGAAGGGGGTTCAGTGACTTGCTCAATGTCACGCAGCTAGTAAGTGTTGGAAGCAAGAATCAAATTCAGGTTTTCTTGACTCCAAGCTCAGCACCCTTATCTATTGTATCATTCCATGGCACATTATACATATGCCTCACATTTGGCAAATAGCATGATGCTACTATGTATTTTCCCTTTTTCTAAGGCATTTATGACTTCTCTTCCCATCTTAAAGGCAGGTTCTTTATAGAATTGGAATTTGTCTCCTAAATGCTTGTATGCCCAGGACTGTTTTGCATGTAATAAGCACTCAGGATGGTTGTTATTGATGCTAAGAATGATTTTTGAGCTGATTTTTTAAAATAAGCTCTTTCACATTAGGGCTAGTGATTATTACAATCTGGGATCTATCAGGTCATGAGGGTCAAATGGGAACATAATTGTAAAGTGATCACCAAAGTGTGTGGCACCTAATAAATGCATGTTCATTTCCCTCCCCTCCTCCCTTCACTCATACCATAAATAATTAGTAGAGAAACAGATAATAGACCTTTCATATATGTGGCAAGGAGACAAATTCTTAACCGAACAAGAGATAGAAGCAATTACAAATGATAAAATAGATAATTTTGATTATGTGATATTGAAGAATTTATACAAACAAAATTAAATCATTTAGGGAAGTGGTTGACTCGGGAAAAATCTTTGTATCAAATTTCTCACCTAAGGATTTGGTGTACAAGATATAGCAACAACTAACAATTATATATGGCCCCAAACCATTCCCCATTATGCCAGTGATCAAAGGATATGAACGAATACTCCTGAAAAGAACAATCACCAACTAGTAACAACTATATGAAAGAAAACTCCATACCATTTATAATAGAGAATGAAACTTAAGAGAACTTTTAGGTTTTACCTGTCACCAAGCAGATTGGCAAATATGACAAAAGATGGGAATGTTGAAAGGGCTCTATAGAGATTTAGGCACACTCTTCATTGTTGGTGGAATCAGAACAACTATTCTGAAAAACAATTTGGAATTATGCAAATAAAGTTAATAAAATGCCCACATCCTTTGACCTAAGAGAGATTATCTATTGGTAGGTATATGCCTCAAGAAGGTAACTGACAAAAAAAGTCTCCATATACACCAAAATATTTATAGCATGTTGTGGTGGCAAAAACAGACCAAAACTGGAATAAATAAATAGAAAATCACTGAACAAATTATGGTACATGAATATAATGAAATATTACTGTTTTGTAAGAATGATGAATCTAATGAATACAGAGGAATATAGAGGGATACAGGGAAATCTAGGCAATATAAAACTAAAATAAATCAATAAAATCTAATTTTGAAAATACATTGGTTCAAAAGAACCAATATACCTGATGCTCATAAATCTCCTGGAATGTTTTTCCTTCTTAGAATCACTCTAGTGCTCTGATCATTTTACTGAATCTTGTCCCATTAGCTTTAATGCTTCACCTAAAATTAACAGGCATCTTTGTGTTAGGGCCTTTAGGTTATAATTTTAGCATAAAATTCAATGCTAATGTGGTTCTTATGGCACTATTGATGTCAGCTTCTGGTAAAATAAGATGATGCCCAAGAATTCACCACCATTTACATGGGGTTTTGGTTAGCATGCAAAGCAATTCAGAAAATTAAGATTTATTTTCACTACTTTTCATTGTCTTAACATTTATTGAGCCAGCCATAGGGATTTCTAAAGTAATGTTCTTTTACTTAACATTCATTTTTTCTCTTCCTCTGGCTTTCCTACGTTTGTATTTCTGCCTCACTCTAAATTATATCACACCACTTTGTAACATTAAGATGATCTGTGACAGGAATTGACCAAATTGCTGACAGTTTTTTAAAAAAAACTCACTTAAAAAATCTTTTTTGGCTGTTCTCAGAAGGTCTTATGGGGTAATAAACTTGTCAGCTCCATCCGTAGCCCACAAGCAGTCCTGTTTGCTAGCTGCCTAAATAGGTTCCTGAGCCACTGCAGTTATTTGACATATGCAATAAGGATACAAATGTTGTTGAGAAGGATGCAGGTCTGAAATGTGTCATGTTGATTTGTTTTTCTTATATAGATGTGTTTGAATTTGAAGGATTGTTTTTCCTTTTCAAAAGAAGTTTCAGTGCCTCAATTTTAAAAATTTCCTTCTTTTTCAGGTAGAGGAACTGAGCAGGAGCTTAAAGGAGTTTTTCAAAACTGAGGTGACTCAACAGGAAAAAGGAGAAGCTGAATTCCTGTCTTGTGTGGAGTCTCCTGATACCCAGTGGCAATTGTTTTTAAAGGAGAGTTTTTCAGCTCAGGACCTGGGGCTTGAGTTTCTTAATTTAATAAATATGGTGAGAATGCATTATGTGAGCCACAGCTTCTGTGAGGATTATTTGTAAGAGTCATTAACGTAAAGGAAGTTCACTCCTTGTTCAATCCATGTTGGATTTGAGAATGTGCTCGGATGGTTTTCCACCCTCGTCCACTGAAGCATCCCCAGAGGCTACTTCTGGTAGTGTATGTAATCCCAGGCCCTTTGTTACTTTGCATTCAGTGGTTCAAATTTTTAGTAAGAAAGGCATTCTGCAAACCAAAACTTCATCATCATCATCACTACTACTATTACTAGATATCTGGCTATATAAGGCATTTGTTAAGCTTTTACTTTGTGCCAGGATCCAAATACAGGAAAGCAAGGCATCCCCAAATAAAGGGTTATTAGAAAGGGCAGAAGTGAACCTGCAGAGTGGCATGGCAGGGAGATGGCTCAGAAACATTATGGAAGCTTAGACCCTACAAAAGCTCACCTATCAGGATGGGGATCCAATAGCATGTCTTGAGCTCTGCGAGAGAGAAGGTAGAGAGAGTTTGAGTAGAGATTCATGGTAGACAGACAAGCAGAAAATTTTGTTTAAAACATGAATGAGAATAAACATTATTATTTAGCAGTTATGTCCAAATTCCTTCCATAAGATATCACTGAAATTGTCATACAAGGAGCTTTGGCTAGAACATTCAACCCTTGGCACAAAGCCTCAGATTAAGTTACTTTATGCCAAATTCTGTAACGTAATAAGTTACCTTGTAGCAGCTTCTGAGGTATTAATTTATCTAAATAGGAAATGCCCTATAGGAAATATTGGAAACTTATTGAATCTTAGAGTTGGAAATCATCTTAAAGGTCATTGCGCCTAACCCCCTACCAGATAAAATAATTTTTTCTGTAGTGTTCCTGACAGATGCTAATCTAAATCCTGCTTGAATACTTCCAGAGATTGGAAGTTCACTATCTCAAAAGGTTGCCCATTTATTCAGCATTTAAATGTTTAATGTGTGCCACATACTTTGTTAGGCAGTTGAAAAGACCCACTGTTGGAAAGGTCTAGGCATTAAAAATTTTTTTTTTATATGTTCAGCAAAAATCTGCTTTTTTGTAACTTCTAACCATGAGTCAAGTTTACACTCTCTCGAATTACATAGAATAAGTCTACTTTCAGTCTTTCACTGAAAAAAATAAAAATAAGTGTAATCCTTCAAATATTTGAAGTTATGACTCTTTCCCCTTATTTAATAAACATTTATAAGTTCCTGTTTTGTGCCAGGTGCTTGCTAATTAATGGGGATACAAAGAAAGACAAATAGCAACCCTTGTTCTCAAGGGGTTCAAAGTCTAGTCAGAGAGACTGATGTGTAAATGACTATGTACAAACTTGCTATGTTCCAGATAAATTGGAAATAATGAACAGGAAAAGCTTCTTGTAGGAGGTGGGATTTTGGCTGGGACTTAAAGGAAGCCAGGAGGCCACTATGGCTGCCTCCTTCTCTTCTTGATTCCTGTTCCTCAAAGCTTCAATCCCCTTCACACTCCCAGTGATGCACTGCTGCTGGGACATTCTTTTGGCTAGGTTACATTATTCTTGCATTTATTCCCACTGACATTATGGAATCTTTCAAAATGCTTTTCAACACACTTTTTCTATAAAAATGATAAATACAAAGCCTCTTCTTTTACTTGTCTTTGGATCCACTGGAAGTTCAATAAATTCAATTTCTCCAGACTCTGAAATATTCTCAGATTTCCCCCTCAGTATTTTCTTTATCAAGTCATATAGCCACTCAACAATCATTTATTTACAAGCACCTACTTGATGAAAGGCCTTCAGCTAGTTGCTGAGGATACTCTAATGGATCTGTGACATCATTATCCAGCAGCAACAGCAGCAGCATGATCATTATCATCACCATTCTAGCTAGTGTTTACATAATAGCTACTCTATATATCTATGCCTAGGTATTACTTAGCATCTCCTATATCCATATGGTATCTGCTCTTTTCCAAGTATTGTGATTATCTCTTTACCATTGTTATTTTATTTGGTCCTTCCAACAATTCTGGGAGCGTTTCTTCCCCTGATGAAGACAACAGCTCATCCTGTCTGCCTGAATAACACACTCATTCATTTTCTTCCCCAAATTTACAAGGGAACTTTATCTAATTTCGTGACGATATAGAGGAGCACAAGGTCTGTTTATTGATGTCTATCCCATTTTATTTTTCACTCATACATTTCTTTGATCTTTGATGACATCTTTATCCTAGATCGCTTCTACAAATCATCCTTGTGTATAATTATAGAAGCAAATGCAGGTCTACAATGGGCTACCCCATTCCTTCTTGAGTGATAGCTCATTTTCAGTTTTGTAGAAACTGGAGCATTCTGAAGTTTTAATAACTACACATAGAGTATACATATCATTAAATGTACTTATAATAACTAACTATTGCTATATTGATATTAGGAAAATGGGCCTCTTTTGGGGGGAGAAATCTGAGCTTATTGAAGAAACTTTGAGATTTCCCAGAGGTAATTCAGACTACTCTCTTCCTTTAGTTCAATTCTGCACTGAACTCATTGACCAATTACATTATCTGTCTAAGCACTAATCTTCATTTTTGTGCAGACACATACACACATACATGCAGAAGTACACTGTGAAACAAATTGTAGATTGTCCATATAGTCTGAAATATATATATACAGATATACATATATACACATGTATAAAATTAATATTTGAAATAATTTTGGCAGCCTGGAATTCTGGGTCAAAAACAATCAGAAGAAATTCGATATGAAGAAATTCAAAGTTATCAATTTAGATGAAAATTTTCAGTTTCAAAAGTATAGGAAGGAGGATATTCTTATCATTCTTTGTTTTTCTATTCAGATGATTGGCTCTATGCAAAAAGGGGAAAATATAGTTCCTGCATTCAAGGAATTACTGGAAGGCACAATGTATAAAGAAATGAATAGTTATGTGATTACCTGAGAGTTCAAACAACTAGAGATATTGACATTCCTTGTTTCTTTAGCACTTCCTTAAATTAGACACTTTCCAGAGTCTTTCATCCTGATAACCCTTTTCCAGATGCTCTCTGATTTATCAACTTCCATCATAAAGTGGAGCATATGGAATTAAATACTATATTCCACATATATTCTTACCTGTAAAAAGTATAGTGGGTCAATTATTTCTTTCTGGTTAAATCAGGGGTTCCTAACCTGGGGTCCACAGACCCCCAAGAGGTCTGTGACCTTGGATGGGGAAAAATACAGTTATTTTCACTAAACTCTAGTAAAACTTAGGATCTCATTCAATTATTTGAAAATGTCACTCTGAGAAGGGGTTCAAAGTCTGGATTATATTATCAAAGCGATACATAACAGGAAAAACCATTAACTACCCTATTCTAAATGTTTTATTTTTCCAAGATTTTGTTAGCTTTTTAATACTTCTTTTAAAGCAGCTAAATTATAGCATTACCTTATAATTAATTCACAGTGACCTAAGACCCTTAAATGATTTTTACATGAATTACTGCCAAGATATTCCTATATTTGTGAACTTGAGATTTTTTAATCATAATGAATAACTTTGAATTTAAATTTCTTCTTATACTTTCTTGAACCCAGAATTCCAGGTTGCAAAATTATTTCAATCTTGATTTTGTTATCTAATCTAAATTAGTATTCCCTGATAACTGTACCTTCTATGGGTCCATCCAAGTCATTGATAAAACATCGAAGCAGATAATTCTAAAAGTAGAAACTTATATCACTTTATGGAGGACTTTTCTCTATGTTAACTTTCTTTCACCAATCTACACATTTCACATCGGATCTTAGCCAAAAGGCTGAGAAGTGATAATCTACACATTTCAGACGTAACAGACTGACTACTTATGATTCTAAAAGATCTCTTACATTTCTCTCCTTTCTACTTCAATAGCCACCCATCTACTCTAGGCAGTTCTCTTCCCTAGACTATTATAGTGACCTAAATGGTCCACTAAGTCGAATCTCATTCTTTTTCAATTTATATATTTTTAAAATGTCAAATTTTCTTACTAACCAAAGCCTCAGTTCTGTTATGTGTAAAATGAGAGGCCATAAAGGCCCTTCCTATCTCTAAATCTATGGCCCCATGCTCTCTAGTGTCTTTTATTTTAACCTTTACTCTTTGTCTTAGAATCAATAGTTAATTCCAAGACAGAAGAGCAGTAAAAGCTAGGTAATGGTGGTTAAGTGATTTGCCCAGGATCAGCTAGCCAGGAAGTGTCTGAGGTCAGATTTGAACCCAGGACCTTACATCTCTAGGCTTGGCTCTCTATCCCTATTTCTATTGCATTTTAGTTATCAGATAGACTCCTTAGCCTTGCATTTAAGATCCATCACAGTCTGTCATTAGCCTAACCTAATTCCTTTCATGCACTTTATGTTGTAACTAAACTGGATTACTATCACAGAATCTTAAAGATGCAATTGACTTCAGAAGCCAATGAATCCAGTCAGTAGTCACTTCTATGACAACCCCAACTACAAACAATTAATGACTACTCTTTGGGATCAGACATTCAAAGAATCTCAAATCTTTTTCTGTTGTGTAGCCGATCTCTTTATTTTATCCACAACTAATGCATGATTTTGTTGCCTGCTTCCTTGAATAAATAAATAAATAAATAAGGTTAATCTCACGTGATTATTTTTGAAGGAGGAATGCTCTTTTTTAGTGATCACTGTCTCTCTTTATAAATGCTCAGAAACCATTTCCTTAATACTATTTTTGAAAATATTGTTGAGAATAAAAACCAATCTCACTGGTCTATGGTTTGTGAACTTCACCCTCTTTTTTTTTGAAAATGTAAACATTTGGCTTTCTTGAGTCCTGCAGCATCTTTTTCCATCTTTCAAAAACCATTAGTAGTAGCAGCCCAAAAATAATAGTCGCCAGCTTTAAGATTTAATTCCTTTGGGCTTACTCATTGAGGCCTAGGAAACCTGATTGTTTCATTTATCTCAAGTTAGTACCATTCCCTGCTTAAACATTCCTACTCCATCCCTCCCAATCTAAAGATCATTTTCTTTGGAAGAATAAAGCAAAAATCAGGCAAGGGATCAGCTTTCTCATAGTCATCTATTATCACCATCCCACACACCCAGAACGGTAGTCCTATCCTTTCTATAATAAATCTTTCTTCTTGCCTTTACATAGCTACAAAGAAACAAACCAAACACCATATTTTTACTATCCCTAGCATTCTTCAACAGCCACTGATTTTTCTTTATTCTATTGTTTATGAATCAAATTGAGAATAGGAATTAACTTCACTGGTCCTTCAACCATCTGATGAATAAATTTCACATAGATGCCTTAAAAATACTTGATTAATTCAGAAGCCAGATCACATATTTATCAGTTTTTCTGATGGCTAAGAAAGAGCATCTGCAGATAGCGAGATAGTTGAAGTCACTTATATAATTACATCAACAGGAATTTATTAGGCACTGATTATTACCATTGGTATTCAGTGGGATTTCAATCAGGTGAGTTCTCAAGCCATTGAAGCACATTTATCTCTGTCTCTTAATTTTTCACAATGCGTGGCATGGCACAGAGGCATGTTGTAGTATCCCATTTTCATTTGGGAGTTTCTATAATTATCAGACTGGACTTCATCTTTTTTTTTTCTGCCCTTCAGATTGGACTTCTGATAATGGTTTTGGTATATAGCCTTGAGTGAAAAAAGCATTTTTATTGTGAAAATGATCCTTCTTCCAGTCTTCAGTATTCTTGTCTTTGATTATCTTGTCTGTGTTAAACATCTACAAGGGAATAGTTAGCAATTTTTTAATTTAGTAGTCTTCTTCCTGTTATTCCAATTTCAAGATGCCTGTGGCACATTGTAGAGAAATATATAATCCTTCTATCTGCTGGGTCCCTCTGAAGTTTTTGATTATTTTCCAAGGACTTCTCAGCCTATTTTGCAAAAATAGTTTGTCACTTTGGGGCATTGTTTCTTGTCTACGGATACTTGATACTTCTCTGAAATTAAGTAGATTTTATTGTTGACTTGAATAACCCTGGAAATGCTCAATTTTCCCATAGCTACAGACTCTGCAATATATCTTTAATACTCATTGAAGTGTACTCTTTTAGGGCAATACTTTTTCATGTTTCTCTAGAGTAATATCCTCTTTAAAAACACACAAGAGTGAGAGTAATGAAGTACATGTATGGAAAGGAATCCTTTAATTAACTGAGAGAATTAACTACAGATAGAAAAAACAACTTGTTCTGAATTAACTCAGCATAGAAATTATACAAAATTATTGCTTTTCCCAAGTAATTCATAACCATTTCTGATTTTACTTCTATTGATCCTTTCCCCAAAGTTCCCTACCATGTTGTTTCAAATTCTTACATTTACATGTTTTTATGTACAGCATTTCTTTTAAATTAAATATATGCTTCTGGTGCCAAATTCATCATCAGTCCTATCCTACCAAATTTCGGCAGTATGTATGAAGTCAAATTGTCTTTCTATATTAGATAAACAATTTACCCTTTTTTAACCCATACTTTGAGTAGTTTAAAAAATATATGAGAACATGACTTTAACTGACTCTCTTCTTACATATTATTTTTTCTCCTATTCTCTTTATCCCACTTTTTCAGTCTTATACCTTACACAGCACCACATCTAATGACATTAACCTCTTTGCTGTCCCTCACATAATGGCACATTTTTACCAACCCTAGGAATTTTCTCTGGCTGTCCCTTGTGCTTGATATTTTCTCTCTCCTCATCTCTATGTACTTGTTTTCCTGGCTTTCTTTAGGTCCCAACTAAAATCCCATCTTATACAGGAAGCCTTTCCTGATCCTTCTTAATTCTGGTGACTTCCCTCTTTTATATTTTCCTATTTATTCTGCACATGGCTTGTTTGAACATACTTGTTTGCTTGTTGTAACCTCCATTAGATTGTGAGTACCTTGAGAGTATAAACTGTATTTTCCCTTTTTGTATCACCAGAATTTAGCACAATGCCTGGCATATAGTGGGCATATAACAAATTTTGATTAATATTACACAAACTGTTAGATCATTTGAGGCAATTTTATTCCCCTTGTTTCTTCCCCCATCCATTTAAATCCCCATTTACTTAGCTTTACTAGTATATTTTTATGGGCCTTTGTTAGGCAGACTCCATTTCCAGTCAAGCTGATTATTCCTATATTTTAAGCTGTTTTTGTGAAGTCCACATGCTATTTTCAGACATAATTTAACTAACTGTTCACTCCCCAAATCTTTTTTCTTCTGCCTTTAATTGGAAGTAATGAAAACATCACCTGTTTCCCCAAAGATTTCATTTTTTTCTTAAAGCCACGACTTCATAATCCTTTTTAGCAATGTTTTCTGGGCTCCTCTAAGTAATATGTCTCCACATGAATCACTAGAGGGGATTGTTATATCATTAGACTTACCATAGGCAGATAGCCTGTTGCTTATATACTAACAATATACTAACATATACTAAATATACCGTGATTTTATCGTGCATTCTTGTGAACAATCAGGTTGTTTCATATGTCTAGGATATATTTCCTGTTCATCTATGACTTCCTTCAAGGCTGTTTCAGGTTCCTTTCTTCCCCTTCTTCCTCCACCACCCACAAATCTTAGTCTCTAGCTGAAAGTGATTAATTCTTTCTCACCATTTTTTTAACAACACTTTGTCTAGATAATTCTTATCCTTATCATATTCTACTTTATCATGGTTATTTTTAGGATTACTCAAGGTTAAATGCACTCAAAAGAGATTGACTTATAAACCAAAATTCAAGTGGATGACTTGGCAGAGAGTAGTTTACCTTTACAGATTGAGTGGTAATAGATAGCATACATCATGAATATGACAGTTATGGGCTCTATTAAAAAATGATGCATCTTTAAAAACTCAACTTAACCAAGTTCTTTAATTAGTCAGATTATGTGGCAAGGTAAAAACAAAATACTATCAAGCACCTCAAGTTCAGCTTAATTTAGTTAACCCACAGATTTCTGTGATTTAAATATTTAAATTTTTTTCCTTTAGTTGACACATAGGCACTCAATCAACAAATATTTATTACATGTCTATAATGTCTCAGACATCATGTCAGGTCCTGGGGTTACAAGCATAATGAATAAAACAATTTCATTTATAAAGAGTTTACATTATAAGAAGAAAAACATATCTACTGAAAAAAATATAAAGAAAATAAATACAAATAAATTTGTCTAAATATAAGGGGGTTTGAGAGAGAAAGGACAGTAGTAGTTGAAGGAGAAAGAGAACAAGAATTTATTAAGTACTTATTGGGTCAGGTAATTTGGAAATATACCATTTTCTCCTCACAACAACTGTGAGAAGTAGGTGTGCTATTATTATTACCATTTTACAATTGAGGAAACTTAGGCAGATAGTTAAGTGACTTGCCCAGGGTCACTCAGTGAGTAAGGTCTTCCTGATTCCAGGCCCAGCGTTCTATATACTTTATCACCTGCATGAAGGGATAAGGATAGATTTCATCAGGAAGGTGGGGTCTGAGCTGTTTCTTGAAAGAAGAGGGGGATTTTATAAAGTAGAAATGAGAGAGGAATGCATTTGAGGAATGAGGGAGGAACTCATCGAAAAGATACTCAAAAATACTTATTAAATTAAATTGAATAGAACAGAGTTCATCAAACAGAAATGCGATCTCTCTCTCTCTCTCGCCTGCCTCTGCTCTAGGGTGACCATAATATTTTATTAATATTACAATTAATAATTCCACTTTTCATTTATTATACTACTAAGATAGAAGGCAAGGTTTAAAAAAATATCTTCCCACCAAAGTTGTAGAAATTCCTACACTAGTTCTTAAATTCCTCAATTCCTAACTAGTTCTTAAAAGTTATGCTGGAGAAGGAACCCAAATTCTGTCAATTCCTTTAAGCTAGAATGTCTTGGAGAGCAGGTCATTTAGTAGACTGTGTCATTCATATGAGTGGAGAGTCACCTCACCAGGTTAACCACAAAACATGATAAATTTGTATTGATAGTAAAATCCTGAAGACCATCTACTCTAGTACAGAGGAGTTATATAGCATGTCAATGAAGAAAGCACATATACAAATTAAATCAGGGATCTGGGAATTAGTGAAGGGTATCTTTTAATATTTTTTTAAGTCTCAAGTGCATGGAAGTCCAAAAATTCATTTCTTCCCACCAAGTGATGCTCTACTTCCAATGATTTGGCAACTGTATTTAAATATCAGTGATATAACTATTCAATGTACTACATTTCAAAAATCTTGACCACTAAATTTCTAGATCATTTATTTGATTCCTTCATTTCTTTTTAAAAGTAAAGTTTTGAAGAAAATTAAGGACAACTGGAGTCTTGACAATCACATGAACACAGAACATATTCTCAGAGGTCAACTCTGTCTCTAAAATGGAAAACTCTGGACTTAGTAAATTATTAGATATCACATAGTCTATTTTTACTAGCTCCAATTTTTTTGCCCTTTAAAATTATGCATTCTCTGAAAAGATGTTTTATACCTTGGAAAAAGGACAGCAATATTCTTCATTTAATTTTCAGGCAAATGAGGACATCATATTAAAGGTGAAAAATGTTATACATATTACTGAGAACATGCTAGAAAATCAAGATGCAGAAAGGGAGGAACTCAAGAATCTCTGGATTGCAAGGCAGTTGCAGGTGAATCAAGATAAGTCAGTTAAACAGCAGTGGGGAGCCTTTAAAGATCAGCTGAAAGAGGTAAGTGCATTCTAATTGAAGGGAACAATCTGAGTCCATATTTCCAGTCTCTTGTGGTTTAAAAATAAGTTCCTGGTGAGAACTCTGCCAGATCCTTCCATGTCATAGAAACCTCCCTGGTAACAGAGAGTTGATGAAATGTGGAGGTATACCACATCTCTAAAATGACAGTGAAATATTTGCTTTTATGACTGAAGAAAGTATACTAAGAGCCATCCAATATTTATTTCAGACAACTCAGAACTTAAAACTTCTTCAGGAAGCGCTTATGCCTGTGTCCGCACTTAACCTTGGAGGCAGCCTTCACAGCCTCTTACATCTACAAAAAAAATGGAACCAAATGAAACCTCAGTTTCAGGTGAGGAAATAGATGGATGGACTTTGTTGAGTGGCATGAAAATGGAAAAGCATTCAGTTGCAATTTACATAATTTATTTCAATAGCCTGGCAAATTACACTCTTTAAAAAAAGAGAGAAAATTTCCTTCTATAACAGTGCTAAAGTTCTTTTTAAAAACAAATTTTCTCTATTGGTTATTTTCTGTGCAGCTGGAGGTGTCTGTGTGTTTGTATACTCAGGCATATACATGACACTTTTTGTCTACAAGATTCTGTTTATATGTTTTGTGAGAGTCGTTTTCATTTAAATTGAAAGAGTGTCAGGAATATATACAATTGCATATTTCTTCTAAATTATTTTCCCCGGGAAACTAATTGCCATTGTTTTTCTAGACAGAAACTCTGAAGAGTGGGGGTTGCCTGCTGCTGACAAGCATTCCCTACCTTCCCTGATTGCTAGGTCTCTGTCAACCAAATCATCCCAGTATTAACCTGTGATTGTCCCCACCCCACCCCAATTCTTGGTACCTTACTGTCATCCATGGCTATTTGTGGCTAATTTTCCTTTACCCCTTTGCCTTAAATGGCAAAGTTACAGAAGGAGTGGGTGATATAAAGACTGAGTCATGTTCATGGCTGCTGGCCAGCCAGCATGGGTTGCAATACTTTTCTCCCTCTGAACCCCTCCTCAGCTTGGCACAGAACTCAAAAAGGTAGCCAGGGCACTCTGTGGACAATATGTGCTGTCTTCTTCACTTAGGATCTCTCTGCTGCAAAATGAGAACACCAGACCTATCTTTTTGTCACTGTTATATAACAATTGACTTCAACGATCTACTGGCTTGAAGGGATAGAGGCTTCTCCATAGATTTGCTCGTGTGCCATGCATGGCCTTCCTAAGGTGTTATCATAGAATCACAGTATCTCAGAAATGCGAGGGACCTGAGGGGTTAGCTAGTCCTGAACAGGTGTCTCCTCTAACTATACCCCACGTGATCATTCAGCCTCCACTCTAAGACCTCCAATGAATGGGAAGAGTGAGGTAGCAAATTCTATTTTGAGGCAGCTCTAATTATCAGATTTCTCTCTCTTTTTATCAAGCTATAATCTGCCTCCATTTAATATCCACTCTTTGCTTCTCTGGAGTCAGGCTAAACAAATTTCTCTTCTACATGATAGATAGTCTTTCAAATTCCTGAAGTCAGTTTTCATTCTATTCTCTATTCTGTGTAAAGCATGCGAGGTTAAATATCCTTAGTTCCTTCAAGTTATCTTCATAGAAAGTGATTTTCAATCACTTCCCCATCTTGGTTACCTTTCTATTTATGGAGCTCTCCTGGAAAATAACCATTTTGTTTAGTAACTCATCACTACAGAGAATTTCTTTGGAGCCAGTATAATAAATCTGTTAAGCAATAATATAAGCCCAGGACATCTTATTTTATTTTCAAGATATTGAAGAATAGTCCCATTTCTTATATGGAAAACTCCTACCTCCAAACTGTATCTTATCTTCACTCTAATCTCTTCTTTGGATGACTGATTTACTGTCAAAACCTCAACTCTAATTTTTATTCAAATCGATGTCCTGGGTCCAGACCTTCCTGCTGGGTTTTATCTTCAGTTACCCCTGGATATTTCTACCTGGAGCCAAATGCTATCTTTATCTTAAACTCAATTTATCTAAAACTGAACTCATCTTTTTCCATAAACTGGGTCCTCTCTCCCGCAACTTTCTTATTTCAGTTAATAATACTCTCCCAGTCACTTAAACTCAGAACTTGAGAACATTTTGACTTCTCCCTCTCTGCTTCACTACCCCTTCCTTTTCCAATACTATTTTCACATTATCTTTTCCTTCTTTTCTATTTCCACTATGCCCCCTTTCTGACCCTATGCCAATTCTTTTGCAATAGTTAACTGTTTTTTTCTCTCTTTTTCTTGTCTCCCCATGCTCAAATCCACTCTTTGTAAGTAATCAGATTAATCTTTTAAAAATTCACTTTTTACAAGTCATCAGATGAATCTTTTAAAATAATTGCTTAGGTGCAGATAGGTGGCTCAGTGAATTGAGAGCCAGGACTAGAGACCAAAGGTTCTAGGTTCAAATCTGGCATCAGATGCTTCCCAGCTGTGCAACCCTGGGCAAGTCACTTGCCTAGCCCTTTCTGATCTTCTGCCTTGGAACCAATAAACAGTATTGATTCTAAGATAGAAAGTAAGGGTTTTTAGAAATATAAAATAATCCCTACCACTCGGTTAATTTTTTAAATGTTTCTCATTTTATTATAGGAAAAAATTCAATCACCTATAGTTGTCTCCAGCATGAGTCCAACTTTATTTCCCAGTGTTACCTACTGCTCTTATTAGTTTAATCAGTTTGCTATTTTCCAGGCACCCTTTGCTCTCATTCCTATTTCTGAATCTTTGCTTATAATGATTAGCCTGCCTGTGAAGTTTCTACCTCTTTCATCTCTTCATATAATAATCTACTATTTAAGACCTAGTAAAAGTCTCACATAAGTTTCTTAAAAGTCTTCCTGGATCATTCCAGTTAACAATGATGACTTCATATGCAAAGTAATTATTGTATATGCTTTGTGATTGAAATTTGCTACCATATCAGTTTTTATATGGGTTTCATTTCTCACTTCACTGAGATTATGAACATCACATTTTAAGAAGTTTATTGAGAAAGTGAAGAACTTTCAGGGAAAGGAAGTCAGGTTGGCAGTATTGAGGTCATGACATATGAAGGAACTGGAGATGGTAAGCCCGGAGAAAAACGTGATAGCTATCTAGCTGCTTAAGAATTTGATGGACTTTGATGGACAGTTCAATGAGTGGAAATTATTCTCTTCCTATGAGACCTGAGGGAAAATTAGTAGCAATGAGTAGAATTTTCATAGAGGTTAATTTTGATTTAAGGTAAAACTTCCTTGTATGGGGACTTTTCTTTGTCCCTTTTCCTCCATGGAATCCCATTCTCCCTTTTCTTTACTTATTTAAATCTCACCCTTCCTTCCAAGTCTAACTCCACACTGCCAAAAACTACAGTGGACTCCCTTGGAATGCAATGCTTCCCCTCATTAGAAGACTCTAAAAATAAGCTAAATATGCACTCCCCTACATTGGTAGGAGAAATTCTTATTCAGGTAAGAATCGGACTACATGTGGCTTTGGAAATCCCTTCCAACTTAAAGATTTTGTGTTGCTATTTGCCATAAACCCTCACAGTACAACACACATAATAGGGGTTCAAGAAATATTATAATAAGATTCAAAGATTAATCAGGTCTTTCCATATTGTCTTGATTTTGAAGGTTAGATTCTTAGTCTCTTCAACTTTTGACCACTTATTCCAAGGCCAGAAAACTTTTTTGGTAGTTCTTTCAAATGCTCTTTAAGTTTCTCAGCCCTTACTAGTTGGATACCCAAGGCACTGCCCATTTTCTGTTTGGTCTGAGCAGTGCATTTTAATGAGAGAAAACTTCCTGGCTTCTGGGTATTGTGGGTTATTTATGAAACCCAGTGGGGTGTATGGGGTACTCAGGGAGGAGTAATATCTTTGGTATGGAGGGCTTGTTGTGCCCTCCTAGGGCAGCTCTCCAGCCTCTGACTCCCACCTGACACCCAGCTCTCACTTGTGGCTCCCAGTAGCTGCTAGCATGAGGCAGTGGCCACACACCGGGCAACGGCTTCGACAGGTCAGCCAAACCTTGTGAGGGTAGCCATCGGGTCGTCGACCCCTGGTGAACTAGGGCTTTGCTCACCCAGCATGTGAAGATTGCTTCGGCGGAACAGACGGAAGAAACCAATAAGAAGGTTCAACGGCTGAGATGGCGACGCAGCAAAGCACTGTGGAGTGCTCAGGGCGTGTTGGAGCACAAAGGACAACATGGCCATCCAATGCAGCTTGAGGAAGTCTCCAGGTGTAACGACTTTTCGTGCCATTGGACCCTTCCAACACCGAGAGAGTGGGACTGTCTCTGTGCATCGACTTTTCCACTTAAATCTTCATGCACAAGTGTCTTTGTGCACAAAAAAGCACAAAGACAATTGTCATCCTCTGTTACCGAGAGACGACTACTACTACTACTACTACTACTATGAAACCCAGTGTCCTTGCTGTTTAAGTAATACTTCAAAATTGCTGCTCAGCTACTGAGTCATCCTCATGATGTCTCTGCCATATTTGTATGTGGCAAATAATCTCCCATATTTGTTCAATTTTCTTTTTTTTTAATACCTGACACTTGTCTATTTAATATTCAGCCAGATTGTTAGTTCATTTGCTTAATGAATAAGAACTCTCTGCTGTTGTTAAGCTAGCATGTGATTGCCATCTTATGAAGACTTTTTGGCTACTCCTGAAATAAATGATGTGATCTCAAAGAAGTACTTCCTCCACCCTATGAATCATGACAAACTTTTTATACTAATGTACTATGACAAGTGGCATTTTGTCCACTGTCATTTTTTTTTATCAGTTCATAGAAAAATCTCATTTTTAGTTCATTTAATTTTAAGGACAGATATGCCTTATTAGGTTTGTAACATGATAAACTATAAAATAAGAGATTTTCCAAAATTTGGATTAATTTTATTGTCTTTTATCATTCTCTAGCAATTGGATGCTGAGGTCTGGTACCTTCTAAAAGTATTTGAAGTCTTAAACCTCAAAGGAGCACCTGTAAAGGAGAAGACTCAACAGTTAAAGGACCTCACTCAACTTCATCAGAAGCAGAAAGAGAGACGCAAAGATTATGAGAACATACTCTCTAAAGCAGTCAGATTCCATAGTGTCAAGGAGAAAGTAAGAATTATATCACTTATCTTTCAGACTATTTTTGTGAAAATAAACAAAAATAAATTTTACCAAAAAATGCCTTTAATCCTTTGCCTATAGAGGAAAATCTAAACTATAGAGATGAAATCTGAGGCCTTCTATAGCCTGCTTTCAAAGTATACCTTTTTAGAAGGTATACTTTCTTCTAAAGCAGTGGTCATAAAAATATTTTGGTCTTAAAGCCTCTTTATTCTCTTAAAAATTACTGAGGATCCCCCCAAGAACTTTAATGTAGATAATATCCATTAATATTTACTACATGATGTTAAAACACTTTACTATTGTTGTAAAAATAGTTTTGACCTCTCAGATTCCCTGAAAGAATCTCATGGATCTATGGGGTCCCTAGAACACAATTTGAGAAATGCCGTCCTAGGGAAGCCTTCACTGTTGCCAAACTGACCCTTTGCCATGCCATTGACATTTTTATTTCTGTGCCTTTCCTTATACATATACCTCCCAGGAGAGCCCTTTCTCATTTTCTATCATTATCTAAATATTACTCTTCTTCAAACTTGAGTTTTTTCCCAACACCCCAGAATACAGTGTTCACTTCTTCCTCTTAATTCATTTAGCACATATGCAGCTAATATTAATGTAGTATTAATGAAGTAATTAATTATTACATGTAATTATTAAAAGCAACAAGCTATTATTAATGTGGTACTTAATGAGTAATTAATTAATTGTGGTGATGACACCAATAACAAGGGAAGTTATTGATAGAATTATAACTCACTGGTAAAAGAAATTAAAATTTAAAAGGTTGTAAGCTCAGGGATATTGATTATTTAAAATCTGCCCTGAAGGCTCTTCTTGAAAAGGCAGTGTGTGATTGTTAATCTATTGCATTTCAGCTGGAAAGTCTCACCAAATCAGGAGAACTGGAGTTTTTTGAGTCAATTCTTGAATGGGATGACACTTTCAATGCTAAAGTTCACCTTCGTCGTTCTCAAGAAAAGCAGGCTCATATAGAACATCTTTATAAACTTGCGCTTTCCTCAGGAATGAACATCATTTCAGCAGTGCAGCAACCTGTAAGTAATTTAGAAGAAAGATATTAGTTTTACCTAATTGCAGCTGGGAGTTGGACTAACCTATAAAAGCAGTCCCCTGATAGGTAAAAACATAGTGTAATACAATAATAACTCATAAAGTATAGCTACTGGTAGGATTATTTTTTGTTTGTTTCTTTTCTATTTTACCCTATGGCAAAAGAGGCAAAGTAAAAAGAGGGAAATCAGAAAAAGAAGCTCCGGAACCACTGAACATTAGAGATAGTCTTTTAGAATAAAAACATGGAGTTCAAGATCTTTATTTGACATCTGAGGAAACAGAGAGGGGAAATGACTTCCCAGCAGACTACATATCTAGTTAATGGCAGAGTGAAGTTTAGAATTTAGCTTTCCTTATTTCCAGATACTACACTGGAAATCCTACTTTTTTTCCCATGGTGATACCTGATCTGCTTCATGATATTCTAATAATAGAAACAGCAGAGCTGACAGGAGGAAAACCAGCTAAGTCCAAATTCTAATGAATTAGACACTAGACACCAATTAATTTTTAAACCATTTCTTTCTTTCTTTCCTTGAATTTCTGATTTGAATTAAGGCCACACTCCATCAAGTATTAGTAAATCATGATGAATTCTTTGCCAACAGTTTCTTTAGGACTATCACTAGGCTGCACACAGTACAATGTGCCTAAAGTGTTACTCCTTCACCCCCTCAAAAAAAAATCCAAAAGGCATTGATAGGAAAAAAATTGCTGTTCTTCTGTTAGTGGGTTTAATCCCTACTCTAAAAAAATTTCCCATTTCTAGAGAAAACTTGTCCTTTTAGAAGAGTCTATTTTTGTAAGAGATTTTAGCACAAGGGAGAAAAAGGTGCCGGACTCCTTTGTACAAATAATGTAAATTGTTCTCAAATCTGCATCTGTAATTTAGCCTGTGCAGCTTCTGAGTAGAGATTGGAGACATGCATAAAAGAAACTAAAGCTAAGCTAGAGATGACAAGAAAATGATAGTGTAAGAACCAAGTTTTCCAATGCATATTTTATGCTTTTTGAAGGATAGATTATACCTTAAACTGAATGGTGTCTTTGAGATGGCCGAATCTGATGAACAAATGATCTGAACATGGAGCTTCAGGGCTGTGAATGTAATCGTTAGCATTTCCCATATTGGATGGTGGCTTCTCTCTGAAACAATTGTATTTTAATAAGCTACAGTTAGGGCAAATCAGAAGTCATTTTATTTAAAACCAACAACAATGGTGTTTAGAAATGCCATATTTCAAAATGTGACAGTAGATTCCTCTCATTACTGTTTGATCTTTTCCCTCTATCATTTTCTTTCTCCTCTCATTGCTAGACCTGCTTTAATGTTTCTGCAAAGACTCTCCAGCAGCAGCTCGAAATACTCCAAGGTGACAGTATGGTCTGGCACGCTAAAGCCGATAAATATGAGGAAGAGTTGACCCGCATCTCACAGTACTGCACAACTAGAGAAGAGATAAATGAGGTCTGGTGGAAAGAACAGATAAATGACCAAAAGCTGTGCTATTCACTAAAACTGACTACTGCTTGGTATTTAGACCTCATCTTTGCTCAGTGCACCATCAGGTGGCTTCCTTCCTTCTTTCCAATGGTTTTTATCTATTGGACAGTAGTCTATGGTTTGGGGAATCTGAGCTTCTTTCAAGTTTGTTGTTGGGAATATGTCATCAGGTACAAGAAAAAGTGGTTCAGCATGAAAGTCTTTGGTTATAGTTCTGGATAATGATTTTTGCATGGTTTCTAACTCATTTGTAAATAGATTTCTTTTAAAAAATGGATCCTAGGAAGGTTGATTCTGTCTTCATCACCTCTAACATTCTTTCCATCTCCAAAATCCATGATCCTATGTCATTGGCAATCAGTTGGATATGGAAACCAAAGAGTTCAAAATGGAAGCTGTCATTTTAAGTGAATTGGCAATATTCATTGGAAAAACAGAAAAAAGAAATGTAGAAGAAAGCATGCTTCCATTTGCAGTGAGAAGACATGCCATTTACTGTGTGGCTGAGCAACTCTTATCTTTCTAGGTTTTAATTTCCTCTTCCCATATAATGAGATTAGGCTAGATGACTTCTTAAGGTTCCTTATCCTGCTAAATCTTCATTCCTCTGATCAAAAGATCAAATGTGTGAACTTACTCAAATTGAGTGCTTTTTTTCCTGGCAAAATAAATATATCAGAATAAAATAGGCAACAAAAGAGTCTCTATCCTTCTATCCTCCTCCTTCTCCTACTGCTTCTCTCTATGTCTATGCCTCTGTCTCTGTCTCTCTCTCTCTTATTCTCTATCTCTCTCCCCCATATTCTGGATTTTGAGCTAGAAGTCTCTTTTAGCTTAAATTTCTATGATCCTATGATTGAGTTTATTCAGAACCCTCTTTATGAAGAGGAAAGCAAATTCCAGAAGGGCTATTCAACTTAGCCAAAACCACTTAATAAGATTTTAATCAGCACAATTTCCTATCACACAGAGGAGAATGAGCTAATCCCACCCCTTCCTCCCCCATCCTAGTCTACCCTCTTAACCCAGTGCAGATTCCTGGGCACTCTAGGACAATGGCACAAATTAGAATATGAGGCACAAGCCTGGACGATGGCATGCAACAGGAAAGAATAAAGCTGGTTTTTTAGTTAATGCTCCTGTCCATCCCTTGAGGAAATACAGAAACTCTGTTCCAATTCATACTACTTATATTTATTCTACTCATTCTAAATCCAAAACTGTTATCATAAACTGTTGTCTCATAGTAATACAGTAAGAAAAACCAGTCACTTAGCAGTGGCCTCATTCCAAAGTGCAGGGAATACCCACTTGCTGTTACCCATCGCAGAATTAGCCCTGTGGTTTTAGATTTCAGGCAGGTGCATGTCCTATAAAATGATCATGATTTGAACATGGCATGAGAGAGAGAGAGAGAGAGAGAGAGAGAGAGAGAGAGAGAGAGAATGTGGCCCCTTTCCTTCTAGATTCAGAACAACAGGAGGGAAACAGGAACAGGGCTCTGACAACTACTTTTATTTCAGCCCTGTGCAAATGATTGTAAAGTTTTGCAATCCTTTTTTGTGACCCAGGAGAGGCAGCTTTGGGACAGAGACAAGTTTTCTAGTTTGGGGCTGTGAGTTCTTAGATATAATCCTTCTCTGTCCAGAGATATAATAATTGGATCTTCTGGGTGCCCCCAAGTTATAGTCTGCAGCTAACACAGTTTCTTTCTTAGTAAGAACTTGCAAATGCTTTGCTAGAGAAAACACCCAGGGACTCCAGCTCATTGCTAAAACAGAACTACAGTGACATACATCTTGACTAGAACAGCTGGGGAAAATTTTTTTGTCAATGTTTTTCCTGATATGGCCTTATGATCCCTTGTCCCTGAACCAAATCACTTTCCTGTACTCAGGGTCACATTATACAGCTGCTAAGTTCCTTGCTGACTCTCAGATTCCATGATTCTGTGACTTATTCCTTCTTTATCGTTGTCTTTACTGCACAAAATTGGTCATTCTCAATCCTTCAGAGATATTCAAGAGAGGCGTTTCTGTATTTACTGATGATATTGATGGTGAAATTGTAGAACCATCTCTAGTTGCTCTTATTCTAGTCTCTGTTTGTACTATGGGAAGTCAAGCCAAGTTGTGACACATATGGAACTAGGGCTGCTGATGAGTTCCCAGATTCAGTACTTCTATTTACAGGACTATCTATCACCTCTTAGTAGAGAGCCTTTCCAAAAGCCAAGGGGCACAGGGCTACAAATGAAGCTTCCAGGAATGACAAAAGTGCCTCTAGATTAACTTGCCATGAAGTGTCAGGGATGCTCTGTGTTCCTAGGATAGAGACAGTAAAAGGGGGAGGACAGCTAATAGTATTGGTCTTGGATAACTCTAGGATTGAATGATATAAGGGTATGGGTCGAGATACAGAATTCTTTTGTTTAGACTTGAGTCTTTTGCATCTTGGGTAAGTGAAAGGTATATTGAGAATTATTGCTTTGTTGTTGTTTAGTCATTTCAGTCATGCCTGACTCTACAAAATCCATCTGAGTTTTCTTGACAAAGATACTAGAGTGGTTTGCCATTTTCTTCTCTAGCTCCTTTTACAAATGAAGAAACTGAGGCAAACAGGGTTAAGTAAGTGACTTGCCCAAGGTCACACAGCTAGTAAATGTCTGAGACCAATTTGAACTTAGGTCTTCCTGACTCCAGATCCAGTGTTATATCCACCGAGCCACTTAGCTGTCCTTATTGTTTCTTGTCATTCAAAAGCTAACTTACAAATTCACTATTATTTGTCACTTTATTTTCTAATGGAAACAATAGTCTCAGTATTGCTTAGTTTAATTGGTGGTAAAAACTTATCATGGAACTATAGAATTTTAAAGCTGCAAGAAACCTTAGAGATCACCTTATCTGATAACCTTATTAAATATACAAAGAAATTAAGACTTAAAGATGTTACATGGTTGCCCCAAGGTCACAAAGCTAGTAAATGGGGAATCCAGGATTTAAGTCTCCATCTTTTAACACTCAAAGAAGTGCTCTTTCCACTATACCATGAATAGCTTATTAATTGACCAAGAATTTATGAAGTTTTCATTCAGTGGAGCACATTATATAAGATACTTTGTAGTTAAAAAGAATATATAAAGGATGTAGTCCTGGCTCTCTAATAAGTTAAAGTATACTTGAAGATCAAAACATACATGTGCAAAAAAACTAAAGATAATTCTGAGGAAACTTGTAAGTAAGTTTACATTATAATATAGACCAGTGTTGGCAAACCTTTTCCCAGATTTAGTGCCCCAAAGGTAAATTCAAGCAGTCTATGAACCCCAGGATTACCAGAGAGAGTTGAGGGAGGAAGTGCTTGCTTTGGGAGACTGTAGGGAGGAGTGGGACATGCAAAAATGTCCTCAGGCACTGGGAAGAGGGGGAATGGAACAGCTCCCCAAGGGCTGAGTGCTGGCTGTGCCCGCATGCCAGTTTTGTCAATGAGGGTATAGACTGTACTTGGGAAGAAAGCTGGATATTGTGGTCAGAGAGTTCAAGGACTGAGTTCATAAAACCCAGGGTTTTCAAGTATCTGTTTCACAATTTATTAGGTATGAAGTCTTGGGTAAGATCTTTTACCTTGATAAGCATCAGCATGTTCATATAAAAATGAAGATGATAATATTTTCACTACTTAACCCACAGGGCTGTTAGTAGAAAAAATGCTTTTTAAGGTGCTATATATAAATTGTTATCATTATATAAGTTTGGAGGGAATTCAGACTAAGAGAAATATCACCATAAGCTGAGTAAGTTAAGGAAGGCTTTTTGGAAGAAGTGACATCATCTTGGCTTTTAAGAAGGATTAATAAGAGAAAGGATCCTGGAAGGGGGAAAAGTACAAGTAAAGTGAAACACAAAGATGTCTTGAGAACACATGATGGATAATTTAATTAAGTATTTATGAATGCTTCAGAATCAGGAATATCTGTCTTCAAAGCTCATCTCTGATACCTACAGGCCACATGACCATGAGTAACTCACAGCCTTTCAATGCCCTAGACAATTCCCTAAGACACTAATACTGAGAATACTGAGAAGTTTCTTTTTTTAAAAAGTTTCTTTTCTTCCATCTTGGAGTCAATACTGTATATTGGTTCCAAGGCAGAAGAGTGGTAAAGGCTAGGCAATGGGGGTTAAGTGACTTGCCCAGGGTCACACAGCTAGGGAGTGTCTAAGGTAAGATTTGAACCCAGGACCCCCTGTCTTTGGTCAAGGCTTTCAATCCACTGAGCCACCCAAATGCCTCCTTGAGCAGTTTCTGATATGCATCCGTGAAAACAATTCTGACCATAGATGTATATAATATGCAATTTGAATGCTTCCAGAACCGTGGAAATCATAGGTCATCTGAATCGACCAAACCAACCCAAACAAGGAGGGCCAGGCTCTGGCCAGCTAGGTGCTGAATATACAAACATAAAGAACAGCAACACGACCCCTGCTTTTAGGGAATATCCTCATTGAATGGAGGAAACAACACATATACAAATAGTAAGATATAAGGAAGGATGAACTAAAGACAAATGTGCTTGGACAATTGGACATAGTAGATTTCATTTTTCTTGGGGAAGGGTAGATCTAGAAAGACTTCAGGAGAAAGTGACATCTAAGAGCATGGCTAAAGAGAAAGAATTTCAATAAACTGGGATGAGGAGGGAACAAATTCTAGGCAAAGGCACCAGCCTGCTTGAATGTATCAAAGTGAGATATGCCAGAATGAAACTGGAGAACATTGTCCTTATAGGTTCTGGAATTATATTATTAAGAGAAAGAGAAAACCTAAGTAAAAAAAAAAAAAGCAATAAATTGGGGTAGATTTGATTCTCTCCATAAACATATGTAGCTTCTGTGCAAAACACCATCAGCTCTGTGGGCTTTCAGACCTAATGCAAGCTTAATGGAAAAATAATTGCAAGGTATATTTCCAATGCTCCTTAGTCTAAATAATGAGCACTTGTTATGTTTTCTATTAGGAAACCCAGAATAGCAAGAAACAGCCGAATTCCACAATGCAATAAGAGGGAGTGTTTGGCATACAGACGTTTTATTACTGTTATATCTCGGGTACTTGAAACGTGAAGTAAAATACAAATTTTTATTGAACTGGTTTTTATTATTATTTCTAGAAGATAGGGTACTACGTAAAACAATAATGCTAGGTTTACTGCCCAGCAACCTACCATTTTAAGTGAACTATAGAACTTACTAGAAAGGATGTGAGGGTGGTGAAAGTCCTTCACAAATGATGTTTACATGAACACTAATCAGCCACCAACACACTTGTCAGCAGGCTAATCAGAGTCTTCTCAATTCTCTTCTCTCAGCAGTTCTCTGAAAAGTGGTGCTGAGTTGGGTCTTGTCTGCATGGTTTCCATTTCTTTCTTTAAAATATAAATCATTCATCTTCTAATGACCTTTTCATTTTCTACCTGTTGTCAGTCCATAGTACAGAGCACTCAGTTATTTTAGCTGACAATGATAGAAAAAGCTGGTTAATTAAATTTAGACTATGGCAAAGGGAGAAAATATTGAGCTTTGGGAGAATAAATTGTTGGAGGGGATCAAAGTTATATAACTATAAAACTAGGAGGCTCTGGTCTGTATAGGCAAAATATCAACAATAACAACAAACCAATAAACAATCCCACTAGCTAATTCAATGTAAACATGGATTTTTTTAACCTCAATTGTATCCCATGACTTAGAAATTTAATATCACCTTTGTCCATGCCTCAAACATTACAAAACACTCTTCTAAAATTGATAGGTGAGATGGTTTTAGTATTTGTTTTGCATTATACCTTAGACTATCTATTTTAGGCATAAACTTTGAACATTTGTGGTGTATGTGTGACAATCTAACAAAAAGACACGATACAAAGCATCAAAGGCATAAGCTATCTATTGTACTAGATGAGAGAAATCATGAAATCTTGCTTGGTAAAATGAAGAGATCTCAGGGATCACCTTCTATATTCTTTTGTTTACAGATGAGGAAACTGAGTCCCATGCAAGGCACACAATGTCAAAGCCAGAGCTAGAACCCATTCTTCCCCTGTTGTCTCCTTTCTATGATACCACACTGCTTATTCTAATTTCATTACTTATTCTTTAAATTTCTAAATTTAGTATAATTAGTTTATTTTAAGCCTGCTTTCTTCATGTAGACTGATGGGGGGGTCATCACCTTTACATTTATATGATGCTAATGGAATTTTCCATATTATTTACATGGTTAATATGTTCCTGGCAAAAAATGGAGGGAAAGAAGTAAATAGATCAATGTCATATACATTCAAAATAACTATTCTTCCCAAATCCTTTTAGAGGATTATATCATCTAACTTTTTTTCATTAAAATATGTTTTTAAAACCTTTACCTTGGTTCTAAGACAAAAAAAAAATGACAAGGGTTAGCAATTTGGAGTAAATCGACTTGCCAGGGTCACATAGCTAGGAATTGTCTGAGGCCAGATTTGAATTTGGAACCTTCCATCTCCAGGGCTGGTTCTCTATCCACTGAGACTATCGCCTAACTTTTAAATAGTTCCATAATAAATGTCTCCAAACTCTTTTATCCAGAACATAGGTGAGAAGCAAGGAATAAATACATTTTTAAAAAATCCTCTGAGAAGCCCAAAATGCATACCATAAGGTCACTTATGGTCTTTGTATGAAATTTACTTATAGAGCAGTCTCTTGGGCCATTCACTCAGGGCCTACAAGCAATTGCTGTGTGTGTATAATTCAGACAAGCTTGATGATTTCTTTTTTTTTTTTTTTGCAAACCCTCAAATCCAACTCTTGACATTTATTATTGTCCCTGGACGAGTCCTTTAACCTGTTTGTCTCTATTTTCTCATTTATAAAATGAAGAAAACAATAGGCTTCCTCAAGTTGTTGTGAGGCTAAAATAATATTTCTAAAGTGCTTTGGAAACTTTTTGAACATTATATAGTGCCTATTATTTATTATTATTATTATTTACCAATTAAATGTATTAACACATTTTCACATACATTTTAGTGCCTGCTACTATTAAATATTTATGTTTTTCTGTGATGGGGGGGGATCTAACATCAACTATGCTACTCTTCAGATGACAAGATAAACAGTCATCACTCAGCCTATACTCAAAATATTTCCAGCTAAGTAGGACCTGTCTAAGCTTTGCACAGCTTTTGTAACTATAGAATTGCTTCAAAGTCATTCTCAGGCATTGGTATAATATGTTAATAGAGAAAAAATTCTATACTGCATAAGGTCTGAAAATGAATGGTAGTCCGGTGTCAGTGAAGGGGCAAAGGAGCCCAGTCTAATGACGTGTATACACCTTGATGATTCTAATCAGTAAGAACTATTGGCAGTATATATTGCTTTAAAACTCAGGGAGGTAGATAATGTATTTTAGAAAGACTTCTTTCTAAAGAAATCTAAAGAAATGAATAAAATATGAACTGTTTTGTTGCTTAATGGGATAAGAATTTAGTTTATTCAGAAAACATAGCAATTCAGAATCAATTATTCTCCAAAACATCTGGATAGCCACAGTTTAAGTTAAGCTAAATTTAGTTTTCTGGCCCATAAGATCCACACAAAAAGTTTGTTCAATGACTAAAAAGTATGAATAACTGTGATAAACTGCTTCCCCAAGATTGGAGAAAAGAAGCTACTGTCTTTTCTTTCCAAACAGCCCACTATAGAGTTCCTGACACAGGAGAATTGTCCTTTGCCCCAAATGCTGGTTCCATAGTCTAGGATTCAGGGTTGGGAATTTGGGGTAGGCTTCTAAATAAGAGTTGCTTATAGAAAGAAATGAACAGGAAGGGGGCTGAAAGGAGGAAAAGGGCTTTTGAAGATCCCTAAATATCTCCTGCTATGATACCTGAACATTAAATAGTATTGCCCTTCATCTCTTAAAATGCTCATATTTAAACAGAACAGCATCTAAGGCGGCAGCAGGGTGGTCAACAGGATAATGATGTAGAATTGGGGCATTTCAAATAATATTTTTATTAAAAAATATTAAAGGAATTATAATAACTAACATTTATAAATCACTTTACATTTGAAAAAAGCTCTATCAATGTTAAAAATGATTTGATCCTCACAATGTTCCAAGGATGTAGGGTACTAGAATTATCCTTATTTTAAATGAGAATGGGGGGACTCACTGTTCTCAAGGTTCTAAATCTACGAGCCTCTGGCTAGAATGGAAGGTTGCTATGAATTATTTTATCAGAGATCTTTTCTTTAATGAGGTATAGACAATAGTAAATTAATGGAGGGGAGCCCATTGCAGAAAGAAAAGGAGAGGAAGGAGAAAGGGCTTCTAAAAGGGAGAGAGGTCTGAGACACTGGAAACAATGTGCAGGGATTTTATAGTGGTGCCCAGGGTGTTTATAATAAAACACTCGACTTTTTGATGCATTTTATCCACTGGAAAATGTCTTCTGTCCCCTATACAGATGGACTGTGGCGACACACTGCTTATAAATGCCAGGATTACTTTCAGCCAGGTCAGGCAGACCTAAGAAATGCAAGCTTAACTTGAATCTTTGCTCATTGTTTCTCTCTGTCTACTTGTTTTCAATAGACTCAGAGTATATAATATCTGACCCTGGCATTTTGAAAAAGGATTACAATTTTAAAATTATAACTGTCATTTTCCCCCTAACCATCTCCTCATAAAAAGAATTCTTCTATTAAAATCCTATTGATTCCTCATCATAGGATGGCGATGACCTTGTCTCATTGAATGCTATTAACAGTGTTAGTTCTGAGAGAATCTACTAAATTATTCAGTCTTCAAGGTTTGGCCTAGAGATAGGCCATGTGTCTGTAATCCAATTTCTACAACACCTAAATCTGGAAAGGTTCATAATAATAATAGACATTTATATGGTACTTTCAATTTTCCAATGTTCTTCACATACTTTCTCATGCAAGCCTCATGAAAATCTTGTGAGGTAGATGTTATAGAAATCTTTTGACCCATTTCACAGATGAGGAAATTGAGGCTCACAGAAATGGTCATGTTTATATGTGCTCACATATCCATAAATTATACAGAATTTGACCCCAGACTTTCCTGATTCCTCATCCATGTGTGCTGGGCTATTCTATGTTGCCTCTCCCCAAAAGAAAAAATGGCTTCCAGATAAAGGATTTTTGCTGCATCCACAACCTCTCATGAAGACTGTTTGGTAAGGTATAGAGGGTTAAGGTCTGTATATACCTGGATGGAGTAGTGAAGAGAACACTGGGCTTTGAGTCAAATCTCACCTCAGATCCTTACTAGCCATGGAATTCTGTGCCAGGCATTTAATTTGTCTCAGCTACAGTTTTCTCCTTTATGAAATGAGAGGATTAGACTTGGTGGCTTCTTCAGATCTTTCTTGCTCCAACCCTGTGATCCTTTGGCCTTTGGTAGGGGTATCTACCTGAATCAATAAAATTATGGATTCTGGAAGTATTAAATGAGTAACCCTATTTAATTTTCTTTTTCCACTTGTAAACTGGCCCAGTTATCTTTGTGGAAGTGCTTATTTCTGTGTACTATCTGCAGCACCACCCCAAAATAGAAGGGGGACAGACAGAAAAGTCAAATTAAACACTTAGAAATCCAAATTTCCCCTGGTTACCTGAAAGTTTTTTTAATGGTACAAATATATTTTCATTTCAATCACCACAGTATTATTTATTTTGGTAAGTCCACAATATGGGGACTTTTGCTTCAGCCTATACTTTTACCATTTGCCTTTTCTTACGTGCTCAAATTTAGCAGTTGGCTTTAGAAATCTTTGACCATTCTCCATATTTGACAGGCTAACTAAAATTAGAAACAGCTGCATGAATCATGACACCATTGGATGAGCAAGAATGATACCTAGTTCTGTCAGTTCAGAGAACAGAAGTGAGGTTGTAGGGTGGGGGTGGGGATGGGGTGGAGAGGATATACCAGGGAAGAAAGGGTTGGCTAGTTTTTTTTAAACTGAAGTTATCAAGTAAAGACTTTAGGTGTGGCTAAGATCTTTCTAATTTTATAGATACAAAGCCTTCTAGAGAGCCCAAACCTGTTTATAACTACCACTTAGAATAGTAGTAGTATTGAATGAGGTTTGGGAAAAGCATATGGCTTTAAGTTTGAATTAGTTTTCCAGAGAGGCCAAAAGGGAAAAGGATCAGCAGCTGCAAATATTAGACAAGAGATCTCATGTGTCAGAAATGAGCTGATCCCATTTCAACATACCCACGTTGCCAATGAAGACATTTTCTTGCCCCATAAATCATATTTGGCAGAAGAGTATAAACTGAAGTAAACAGAAATAAATTCTTGTTCATCCTTTATCAGTACTTAATTTCTGGACATAAACTTGACTTCAAATTTCATGATATGGAGTTTAACAATTAGGTCTAAGATTTGTTCCTTATAAACTTGACTTCAAAGAGATGATAATCTTTCTAGTGTGAACAGACTTAACAAATGGAACATCACATAGAGTGTCAATCTTTACATTTGATCAAAGTTTTATTACAATTTTTTTGTTTGTGTTGGGAGGATTCTAACAAGTAGATTTATACTTCTAGGGGGGAAAATCAGATAAAATTAAATGACCTTTGGGGATAGAGCAAATGATCCAAGGGTATATTGTCAACATTATCTGTTTTCTTGAGAATGATACATAGTACACCCTGGGATTCAGAAGAGTCTAGGTCGATTATGCCCTTTGGTATCATCAAGTTATGCATGAATGCAGCCTTGATATTTTGATCCAATAATTGAATTCATTTTCCCTTTTTACATCAAACTCATGTGTCTTTTAAATTCCCAGATGACACAGAATTTTAGCTTTTTGATTCTTTGGTAAACATATTAATTAGAGAGTAGTATGATTTTTTTCATTTGACAATTTTCCAACCAATAATCAAATGAATGCCCTTACTTTGAGGAATAACTTTTATACTTTTGGATGGTGTGTGTTTTTTTCTTTACAAAGCATGCTAATTAAATATATCTTATAAATGAAGATGTTTTCATATGTTTCCATATCCTTGGTTTAGTCTGTTATTTAAAACTTGTGTTTAATAATGGTACTTAATATATTAGCATCACAAATGTTATTAATCATTCATAGGTGAATCAATATGAGAATTCTAGTTCTTATATACTGATAACAGAAGCAATATTAATATTGTTTCAATTATTCAAATCATCTGGTACATTGCCAGTGATTTTCCCAAATTTTAAAGATTGATGCAAGAGGTATCTTTACTGAGTTGCCCCTTTGAAATGTTTGTTCCCATAATATAACAGAATTTTAAACAATTACTGATAAAATGCTTGGCAGGGCAGCCGAGTTGTTATTATGACACTAATAACTGGTCATTTCTATGGTCTTTATTCCTTCTAAAATCATTTGCTTGCTGTCATTAAGAGATTGTTTACATGTTATCTCAGCTTCTATTAACAACTCACTTTTCAAAAAGTATCTTGGAGTAGACATTCAATAAACATTTATTGAATTGAATTATTTGCTAGAATATGGCCAAGCCTTTTAGATACATACCTCCATGTGCATTTAAAATAAATGTTGCTTATTCTTAGATTCTTTACTATTTCAGGGGACAGTGAGGAGCACAAAAAACAGGGAGTTTTTAGTTTGCTTTCTTCACTGGTAAAATTTCAGTGGGCCCTTGAATTCTGGGAAATATTGATAAGGTAGAAATAGTTTATATTACAACTAAAGGTCAATTATATACCTAAACCTATATACCTAAATTATATACCTAAATTCCTAAAGGAACCCTAAAAAAAGGCTTTTTCTTTCCATAGTCAGGTATTCTCACTTGTCACAAGAAAACTCTGCTTTCCTTGGATGCAACAATGAATGCCTCTTCTCTTAGAGTTTGTGTTTAATGAGCTACCAATAATAAATCTCTTCTTGAAAGCACAGAAAGATATAATTTGTTAAATTGTTTAGAGCAAGAATTACATGTTCTACAAGTCCCTATTGGTTCTATTCTTCTACTCTACCAGTTATGTCCTCATTTTCAATTCTCCATTTAGCAGTTTTTCACAGAAAAATCCAGGTGACTAGAGTCTTGCGAATTATTAACTGTTTAAGAGAGCTTACCTGAGTTGAAAAGCAAGGGAAAAAATCATAGTAAAAGTTAGAATACATGTTTGCAATTTTATAAGATACCCAAAAATTCTTAGTAGAGGTTTAAGCTGACAAAGCTGAAACCACCACTAATATTTTTGCTACACCCTATATTCAAACCATTGAATATAATAATGACAGCTTAGTGAAAAATGAAAGGACTTATCAGAGTACCAGTAGGTCCTGATTATTGTGGGAAATGGTCACACGTATTCAAATTTACATTTTTCAAAGTTATAATTATGTAAAATATCATGATTGGTTTCAATCCAGTGGAAATATGTAGTGAAATTCAAAAAATGTGACACTTCATAAGATTCTTTATTCATACTAATCAGAAGCTAGCTGTCAATTCATTTAGAGGACTTTAGCAATAAATTAATAATTCATTTGAGTATATGGTAGTCCAAGAAGCTTGGAAATAGAATCAGAAGACCTAGGTTTTTATCCCCCTTGGCTTTTTGTAAATGGGATTCAAATACTACCCTCCTATAGTTATTAGCTGTGTGCAAATCAATCAATCAATCAATCAATACTTATTAAATGCCCACTATGTGTCAGACACTGTACTAAATGCTAAGGATACAAAATGAGGCAAAAGACAGTCCCTATTCTCAAGGAACTTATACCCTAATGGGAGAGACTACATGCAAATAGATAGTAACAAATCAAGATATATGTGTGTGTGTGTATATATATATATATATATATATATATATATATATGACAAATGGGAAATAATAAAGAAAAGGACTGTGGTTTAATTAAGATGAGTTAGGGAAGGCTTCTTGTAGAAGGTGTGATTTTAATTGGGACTTATAAAAAATCCTTACCTTTCGTCTTAGAATCAATACTATGTATTGGTTCTAAGGCAGAAAAGAGGTAAGGACTAGGCGATGCCGGTTCAGTGACTTGCCCCGGGTCACACAGTTAGGAACTATCTGAGGCCAGATTTGAACCCAGGACCTCTCATCTCTAGGCCTGTCTGTCAATCTACTCAACTACCCAGCTGCCCCCTTTAATTGGGACTTTAAGGAAGCCAGGGAAGTATTTAATACGAATGGAGGAGGGAGAACATTTCAGTTATGGGAGACAGTCAGAGAGAATACCTGAAACCAAGAGATAGATTGTCTTGTTGATTACTGGATCCCAGTACCTATCAGGAAGTATGGTATAAGAAGACTGGAAATATAAAAGGGGGGGGGGATATAAAGGAGTTTTCCAAAGAGAGCAGTTGGTATCTGCTCCTAGAGGCAATAGGAAGTCAGTAGAGTTTATTGAGAGGGGGTGACATGACTTGACCTGCATTTTAGGAAAATCACATTAGTGACTAAATGGAGCGTGGATTGGAGTTGAGTGAGACGAGACAGGCAGATTCACCAGTAGGCTATTGCCATAATATAGGTGTGAAGTGATGAGGGCATGCACAAAAATGTCAGAAGAGAGATGGGGATATATTTGAGAGATGCTGCAAAGATAACATCAACAGCCTTGAGAGAGAGTAAAGAATCCAGGATAACTCCTAGGTTGCAAGTCTGAGGGGACAGGGAAGATGGCTTTCTTCTCTAGAGTAATAGGAAAAGCAAGAGAGGGAAGTTTAGGGGGAATGATAATGAGTTCGGTTTTGGAAATGTTGAGTTTAAGATGTCTACTGGACATTCAATTTGAGATGTCTGAAAGGCAACTGGAGATGCAAAATTGGGGATCAGCAGAGAGTCTGGGATTCAGCAGAGACTAGGGCCTCATTGATGAATCTTTTCTGAGTTCGAGTACCCAGAGGGCAAATTCAAGCTGTCTGTGAGCACACACACACACACATACACACACACCATTATTAGAGGGAGCTGAGGGAGAAAGGTCTTGGTTTGGGCCACTGGACAGAGGGGTGGGGAATGCAAAAATGTCCTTGGACATTGGGAAGAGGGGGAATGGAGCAGCTCCCCAGTGGCCAGTGCCGGCTCTGCATAAGTGCCATGTCTTTGCCAACTCTGGACAAGGGCAAGAGAGGGAAATTTGAGAATCATATAAATATAAAGATGGTAATTAAATCAATGGGAACTGATGAAAACACCAAGTGAAATAGAACAGAAGAAGATAAAAGGGCCCAGGACAGAATCCTTTGGGATACCAATTGTTAGAAGGCATGTTCTGAAAGAAAATCAAGCAAAGGAGAATAAGGGGTCAGATAGGCAGGAAGAAAACCAGGAGATAGTGATATCCCTAAAACCTAGAGAGAAGAGAGTATGAAGGAAAGAGGGATCAACGGTGTCAAAGATGGCAGAAAAGTCAAGGAAAATGAGGATGGAGAAGGGACCATTAAGATATCATTAGTAACTTTAGAGAGAACAGTTTCTGTGGAATGATTCAGTCAGAAACAGATTATAAAGGATTTAGAAGAGAGTAAAAGGAGAGAAAGTGAAAGCATCTATTGTAGATGGCCTTTTAGAGGAGTTACAAAAGGCAGAAGAGATATAAGATATACCAAGTGAGAGATTTGGGTTTGTTTGTTTTTTTCAGTTTAGAGGAAACATGGGTATGTTTGTAGGCCAAAGGAAATGAGCCAGTAGAGAAGATGAGACTCAAAATAAGTGAGAGTAGGGATGACAGAGGGAGCAATCTATTGGAGGAAATGGAATAAAATGAGATCATTTGAACAATCAATTCTAGTTTCCACTGATATAAAATTTGAAAAATCATAATTTATACCACCAAGTTCACAGGTCTGTTGTGAAACTTAAAGAAATTATATGTATATATATATATATGTATATATATATACATATATATATATATATATATATATATATAAAGTACTTGTAAATTGTAAGGGTCAGAAATGACAGCAGCAGAAATTGTCTTCTTAGGAAATGTAGAGTTCTTATCTTGGGTTCATTGGACCTCTTAGATTTCAGGTGCTCCAAGAATTTGAATGGGAAAATAAATCACGTCTTCATTTTCACTAACATTTGGTTTCCTTTGTAATTCTATGTATTTTATTTTATGCATTTAAAATACATTCTTCAAAGGGATCCATTGGCTTTTGCCAAAGGAGTCTATGATACATATATACACATACACACAAATCAAGAACCACTACATTAGAGGTTCTGTTCCATAATATTACACTACATTTTCAATTTTTAGTGTGGAATCACAGTGGAAAAAGTACTGCCCTTGGAATCATGATAACCTGGTTTCAAGTTTGTCCTCAGATATTTACTTTCCATGTAATTCTTGGTGAGACATACAGTCATCCAGTACTTCAGGAAACTCTCTAGACCTGTAAGTTGCAGAAAAGTGGCTACTCTCCATTGGCTCTTTACTACTAGTGAAATTACAGAGATTGGCAGAGCGTAGTCTGGCAAAATAAGAATGATTTTTGCATTTTTAAATAATTTTTAATAGTGATTGAATTGATTTTAATATTGATTTAAAAACAATTTAAAATAATATTCAAAAATCTATAAACTACTCTCTTGGCTATAACCATTCAAAATAGGCAGCAATCTTCATTTGGCCTGGGGGCTATAGTTTGCTGACATATTACATGTATATGTGTAAATATACACACATGTATATGCTTATATATTTGTATGCACATGAATATGTATATAAAAATCCACACACAAACATAAATATATACTGTAAGATGTTATTTGGACCAGTGATAAAGTTAGTTGAGTCTTGAATCTGTTTAGCTGTTCCTCCCTGGACTAAGGGCATGATGGATACCCTCAGGCCTGGAGGTCACTGAAAGAAGAAATCTGACTTTCTTGTAAGCAAAAGCAGATTTATTTAAGTTGATATTCTAGAGTTTGGGAAAGATGGTGGGCTAGGAGGATCCCTACTCTTTTCCCAAATCTATCTATCCCAGTTCCCTCTCATCCCCGTGGATCTCTTTGGTGTCCAACACTGTTGGCCCTACTTTACCTCTGTCTCTGTCTAGTTCTCACCTTCCTGTCTAAATAAACTAGTCTAAGCCCATCCAAACAGTCTTTGAATTAAGGTCAGAGCTAGTTGATCAATCAGGAGGATGGTGACAAAAATGACCTAGCCACCCCAGTCTGTAGACTGAGCCCACTTGAGGTAACACAGAAGTCTAAGTCAATTTCTCTGTTAATGTCTTCTTGGGAGTCAATAGATGTCAATGAGATGTCTGGGATCAATCAGGAACAACTGGAACCAAAGTAGGCAATTCAGGGAGATTTCCCACTGGATCTGGAGAGAGCTCAGTTCAGATGTGTCCTTCTCCACAAACTCCTCACTCTCCTCCAACTGCCAATCCTGACACACAGAACCCCTCACTGAAAATTCCAAGCTCCCTTTTACATTCTATTTTCTGCATCCAGCACATTTCTGTAATCTTATCTCTGGCCCTTCATATTTTACCCAAATTCCTCCCTTTCAATACACATAGGTATTATGCCTACATATAAATGCGTGATGCATATTGCATACATCTCTAAAGTAAATATATACATACATGTAGACATATATATATACATATATATATGTTCATTTGAGCAGACTTATTGTCTATTGAACAGTGCTCTGGAAATTTGTTAAAATATGTAAGATTGATAGGTGCCTTTATATATTAAGGAATAATGAATCATTAAGATATTTATGTCATTTAAAATGAAATTTCTCTTTCTCCAATTGCAGCATAGAGAGTCATTCAAAGATATTAAAAAGAAATTTAACAATCTGAAATTTAATTATTCCAAGAAAACAGAAAAGGCTCGCAATTTGAAAGTTCTCAAAAACCAAATTCAACAGGTGGATGTTTATGCTGAAAAAATTCAGGTATGTAATAATGCACATAAACTTTATAATATCTCTGGTGCTTCCCATTTTTTCTGTTCTTAAATCCCATCTCAATATTGACTTTGCTAATTATAGGAAGATATTTTTAAAAGTGGAAGCAAAGAATATCATTGAAATTCTCAAATAAAAAGCCCAAGAATATGCTCACCATTTAATTTGTCATATTATCTAACTGAATTAGAGTCTGATCTGAAATACAACCATTTGGTTTAATAATCAAAAATATGATGAAGAGTTTCAATAATTTATACTATTTTTAATGCCCTTGGACTCTTCATCTAAGAGTATTTATGATTAGCTGCCATGAATCTAAAGCTTTAAAGACAAAAACAAATAAGCAAAGCTTGGTTAACCTGAAAGAAAAAAAAAGCAATGTTAAATATATATCTATGATCATTAGGAGTTTTAAAAGGCAACAGTGAGGAATCATCATTTTTAGGTCATTGCTTTTAGGAAAGCCTCTGTTGTTTCAATAGAAATATTTTTCTTTTAGTACAATATAATGATAATCAATATTAATTTTTCTTTTGCTCAGACACTAAAGAAAAAAATGGAAAATTTTGAGATAAAAATATCTGATTCGTTATTAAATTATCCAACCAACAAAGTAACAATCCTCCTGGAATCAATAAGAGAATTGAAGAAACAAGTAGATGAATTTGGTAGAGTTGTTGAAGATTACAAGAAGAATTTGGATCTGATTGAGCATCTTCAGGAGACAATGGAAGAGGTATTAACCCAACCCTCCACAATGTTTTACAGCTCAGAGTAGAGAAAGAATAAAGAGAGGGCCTGATCTAATTAACTTGAAGTTGTTCACAACATTTGAGTGGACTGGGAGGCTTAAGGCAAAGCAAAAATTTCTCTATTTCATTAATTAAATTTTTAAACATAGAAGAAATGCAAGGGATTGAAAGTAGATGCTTACAATCACTTCAGAATTTAGTAAAAGAAAAATACTCTATAAATTTCCATTTATTTCTCGAACATTGAAAAGATTCAGATATTTATCTATTTAAATTATTTAGTTTATTGTATTAAAATACCCAGATAACTCTCTCTTCCTCTTCTTTCCTAGTTAGAGGTGTATTTGACAAAAACATATATGTCCATATAAAACTAAGTCTTGCTTATTTCTATTTATCAGTTCATTCTCTGAAGGTGGCCATACACAAGTCATGCTTCAAATAATATTCTGTATTTATTATGTGTTCTTATTGGTAGAAAGAATGATACTGGGAATATTTTTGGTTTAACAATGGTGGTGAGATTTGGGTTATATTGTATAGGAATAAGAGATTGATCTGTAATTTTATCAGTTTAGGGAACTCTGGATATAGGAACCTGTTTATGATTTTCTACTTAGTACTTTATACAGTTATATAATTAATAAGTGTAAGAGGTGGGACTTGAGCCCAGAACTACCTGACTTCAAGCCCAATCGCCTCTCCATGATGCATCTATATGTGTATATAAATATATACATATATACACACACACAAATAAGCATATTCATATATATGTACATATATATTGTGTAAGCCTAAAATAAATTATGAATAAATGTTTTCACATTCCATACCTGAGAAACTTTATACTGTGAAAGCATTATGTATAATATGACAGATTTATTATGACTAATATACAATGTATACATTTCTTGCCTTTAATACAGTTAAATTCATCACTTAGACATAGCATTAAAGCTAATCCTTCTTCTATATGTGAACCAAGTTGACAATTTTGTTGCTGCTATGTGACATTTATTTAAAGCCTAGCTCCTAACAGGGTTGGGTTTTTCTTATCTCTCACCCTGCAAGAGGGCTTCTGTCCTGTGTCAGACACATTCCTTTCATCATTGTTATTTATTTTTAGTGATAAACAGTTTCAATTCTCCTCTAAGGCTCTGGAAATATGACTGGTATCTTTCCTGAATAATTGGTCAAAGTGCTACTCCCTAACAAAGCCCCACTGTTTCATGGGTTAAATGCCATTCCCTACAAGTGGTTTTATTAGAGTATTTATTAGAATGTTATGTTGGCAATAGAGTATAATATAATATAAAATCTGTTAGTTGGTTCTAGTTTTTGTTGATTTTATTTACCTTTAGAGTCAATTCGTGGGACTTTTTTTGAAGTGTCAAATACAAATTATAAGTTAATTTAGTCTTGTTGGCAGAAAATATTTCTCAAGATATTATAGAGATGATTCTGAAAAACCCAAGGAAGAACATCCAGATAGATCTGATGCTAAATTTCTCTAATCTCTTGTCTTCTTGTTATCCAAATATAAAAGAAGGAGATCACCTCCTGTCATCTGTTTTATTATGATTTAGAAATATTCTTAAATGGGGAAGGGAATTCTTGGAAATGAAAAGTAGACCCTTCAGTAACTACCAACATGAACTTTACACAAACGGTCCTTTGTTCAATTTCATTGCTCTTTCCCATTTAACTTAGTGTCAGTTTTGGTGTGAAGAAGCAAGTGCTACAGTTGTTAGAGTTGGGAAGTATTCCACGGAGTGCAAGACAAAGGAAGCCATAGAAATTCTTCATAAGCAATTCAATAAGTTTATCATGCCTACAGTGCCCCAGCAAGAAGAGCGGATTCAGGAGATCACTGCTCTTGCTAAACGTTTATATGGTGAGATCCCTTCTAAGTCCTCTGGTGATGTGCTATTGAATGAATCTGTTCTGAGGCTAATCCTGTAAAAAATGTGCATGCTTCAAGCCCTTAGGGCTCATTACTACACTGACCTACTCAAATAATCAAGGTGAGTCCCAAAACCACAAAACTAAGCAGTGGAGATCAGAGAGAGTAAAGCTTACAAACAGAAGCAGAGAAATGCTTGCATTAACCTACTTCTTTGTATAATCTATTCTTTCCAGTTGCCTTTTCTTCAACACATTCCATTTTTCATTGCTACAAAAAGAAAACCAGAATAAAATAATAACCTGGACAGCAAAAAAATAATAATAATAACAATAGGAGCCAAGAAATTGAGACATGTTGAAGAACAAAGCCATGAAAAAAATAATAAATATCCCTTTACTCTTTGAATACACAGAGAATTATTTAGGGAAAACTGCTTTTGAGACTCTGAAATATTTTAGGCTCATAGTAGAGGAAAGAAGAAAATGATCTTCCTTCTTTTCTTTGTAAAAAGCAGCATTTCAAAGACTTTGGGTTTTTGTATGAGAGTTGGCCTTGAAACCAGGAAGACCTGGGTTAAAGTCTTATTTTTAAGAAATCCCAGAAGTGTGAACCTAAGCAAGTCATTTAACTTTTCAGTGTTACAAGCAATTCCCAGTCTTTATCCCTATACATTTCAGAGAAGGTGAATTCCAGCATTGGTAGAGTTTCCTCATCTAAGAGTTTCCTCTACCAAATGAAATCCCAGGGGCAATTCCCATCCTTTTCCTGTATTCCCTTACTCATCTATCATCTGGCAAATATATCATCTCATTTTTTTTCTTACTCTGCATCTGAAAATACATCCTACCTGTCAAACTGAGAAATCCTGCCTTCTTAGAGCCCATTTAATCAATTCCCTTGTCTGGAAGTCTGTCAGCTGAGCCTTGGATAGTAGGATGATAAAGAACATGATAAGTATGTTCTGTGAATTCTCTGGTATCATTCCTATGAGACCAAGGATATTCAGTGACCAGGCAAATCCAGCTTGGGTGGGTATTGCACCAGGTGACCACAGAATGCTAAATTTGATGACACAGTTTCTGCCAAGGAGATATTTTTCCCTTTGGAATATGATCAAGTATCTAGGAATGGTAACCATAATGATTTGTAAGGTCCTTTATACATGCAGCTCCTTATTGTAGCATTACACCTCTGTTCTTCCAGGTTCCCTAGAGAGAAAGTAAAGCCACAACACAAGTAACAAAAAAATAAGAGAACAAAAAAGAGGTCACTTGGAAACAGATTAGATGAGGAACATTTTTCCATATACCTCCCTTCTGGGGAAGTGGGTGTAATTGACTGTAACTATCTCTATCCTTCTCCCGGTCTTACCTGAAGGGGGTAGGAAGACAAGGGAAGGGGTATAGAAAAGTCCAAAGATTTCTATTGCAAAATGAGATGGTTTGGAGAAAATAAGATTTGCTTTATAGTTTAGGGGAAATGTTCCAATTCCACTTGGCTTCCTATCTCTGTAAATAATCCTAGAAAGGTTCAAACTGGAGCAGGCAAATAAAAATTTTAAATTGTTCTGAGCCCTCATGCAACATGCTGATTTTCAAGTCAGGAGGGTAGTGCCCCAGCCATTTGAATTTGTTGTACTCCAGCTTCAAAAGGTTTTTCTCCCCTTCACAACCCCTAATCCTCTTCCCACATTCAGTTACAAAAATAATAATTTAGGAAGCAAATAAAAGTGTATTATCCTTAGGGAAACATTATTTAAAAGGAAATAGCAATAATCAGTAAGCAACATTTAAAATAGCAGAGAAACATTTAGAAATGAACTCTGCTTTCTACTACGTGTGACAATAGAACAGAAGGGAAATATTGAGAGTGAAGTGTATCACTATTGTTCCAGCTGTTTCTCTGAATAGGGTACTTGGGTAACTGATGAATTCCCTTAATAAGTCAAACTACAAGTTAGGAAAAGGAAAAGGCTCCAACCTCCACAAGGTCAGTCTCCTTAAAAGCATCTGTCTGCTCATCCGCTGCTGTTGCTGCCTTTGTCCCCACCCCACCCCACTGTCTCTGTCTTCCTTCCCTTCTCTGTCCTCTTCTTTACTCACTCCATTATCTTTTTATTTCTGTCCCTATCTCTTCTCTCCCCCACCCCCATCTTTCTCTCTCTGTCTCTTCACCATTCTCTCTTCCTCTGAAAGCTATGTCCTTCAGTTCCAATCCAATGATAACTTCCTTTCTTCTCTAAATGAAAAGAAATATAATTCCCAACATCTTTACTCCCTTAGGTCCCTTTCCAAGAATAATTCAAGTCAGAATGGCTCTTATACTAATATAAGAAAACATGGAACCTCACTCAAATCTCATTTTACCCATCTCACACATGGTCCAGTGTTGAGAGAGGGAAAATAGTTGTGTTTCTTCCAAGTCACTGATACAGAAATTGAGTATTGAGAGGTTCTCATAACATAAGAGAAAGGGAGAATCCTTGAGATACACTGATAATCCTTTGGCCTGATTCTATAGGGACATTTGGGGTTTGTTGGTTTTGTTTGGTCCTGTTTGGTGATTTCATGAAAGGAATTCTAGCTGTGAAAACTCCCTCATCTGATATAGATGATCAATTTGTCTATCTGTAACTTATACTTTTAAGAGGAATGTTTAAAGGTACTTAGAGGTTAAATCACTCTTTCATGGATAAATAGATAGTATATTAGAAGATGTACTCAAACTAAAAACAAAAAGCCTTCAGTGATGAGACCATGTCCCACTGCCTTTATACTCTTCTAGTTTACTAAATAGTAAAAAAGCACACCTTATTTTATGAAGTAGAAATAGGTGAAATAGATTAAAGCTGACTCTCACATAAATTACCATGAAGTGACAAACTGTCTTGTGGGCTCATTTTGATTTTGGATTTGTGTTCCCAGCTCACCTGCTGCTCCAATCTTGTGATAATAACAGATCAAAATAAGGAATGCAGAACCTCTGAGCCTGGGACCAAAGGATATAATCATTATTTAGATCTTCCACTCCTTTCTTCCTTTGCTATCATTAGGAAAACAGAAAATTATTACATAAGTTACTATATTCCATGCAAAAACAAAAAGAAAAAAAAAACTAGAGAATAAATTCTGTAACTGTTCTCTTGGGAATTTTGCTAAAATGAAGCTTCCCAGTGGACATATTGAATCAATTCCCCCAATCTGAAAGTTGTAAAACTTTCCACAAGCATTTAGTATCTGACTTCTGTGTGATACATATGGTTCTATGAGTTGAGGATGCAAAAGAAAAAGCAATCTATCCACAGATAAACAAGTACAAAATATATGCAAGCTAATTTAGTAACATGGGCAACTAAGTAGCTAGGAGGATAGAATGCTGGACCTGGAGTTAGGAAGACCTCAGCTTAAATGTGGCCTCAGATATTTACTAGCTATGTGACTCTGGGCAAATCACTTAACCCTCTTTGCCTCAGTTTCTGCAGATGTAAAATGAGCTAGAGAAGGAAAAGGCAAGCCATTCCAATATCTTTATCAAGAAAACCCCAAAATAGGGTCATGAAGAGTTGGACACCACTGAAATTACTAAACAACAAAATTTAAGGATGTGATTGGGGTGAGGAATTCTAGTTCAGAGATCTAGAAAACCCCGTGGTAGAAGGGGCTGGGGGTGGCTTTAAATGGATCCTTGAAAGGAGCTGTGGATTTCTAGAGGTGAAAATGAGAAGAGATTATTCCAGATGTGGAGGACAGCTCATATAAAGGTAAGGAAACAAGAAATGTAGTAATGAGTTCTGAGACCAATAAGTACTGTCAAATTAGGTGCTTTCAAACCACTCCATCTTTCCTTAGGACAGTAATATCCTGTATACTACCAATACTTTGCCAGCCTGGCTGGCTGACTATTAGCCTCCAGCATTCTAATGATATAATGAACTTTTGGACTTTTTCTTGGAAAGATTTGCCTTTAAGTAGTTTCCTTCCTTCCTCCCCTTTGCCAGGTTTAGAAGAGGGGCAGAAATATGCTGAGAAAATAATAACAAAACACCAAGAGGTTTTGGAATCTGTTACTGAATTGTGTGGCTCACTAACGGAACTTGAACAGAAGCTAGAGGTAATTTCTTCTTGCCAGAATATGTCTTCTCAAGTAATTTTTAATAAAAATGTGTTGATCAGATGTCTCATACAAAGATGTGTTAATGAAAATTCTCAAGAGACAGAATGGGCACATTTGTTTCACAGCTTTCCAACATCATTATCTGGGTGTCTCCTATAATTAATTCTGTTTCTTTTCCATCATTTCAGAGGAAAAAAGTTACTGAGGATGAAGGCTAAATAAAATTGTAGTGGTTGCTCAGATTACATTTTTCCTGTGCTATTAGATGAAGAATAACTGCTTATAGAGAAGACTAAAGTAACTGTTACAGATGTTATATTATTCTTTAATATCCATTACTAGATGATGGATATGAATTTTCTTTATGTTGAGGTCCCAGAGATAAATGACATCTTCATTACATTTATAATCCACTGGATTTTCAGAAACTTTCACGTCAAACATTATCATTCTTAATGGAATAAAAGTAATCATAGGAAATATTGAAAGAAACCATTTTTGACAGTGTCTAGATAAAACTAATGCAACTAGCTGAAAATGAAAAGTTCATTCTTTCACAAAAAAGTTTCTAAAGAATTTCATAATCTGGTTCCACTCTGTCAACCTGGTTTTCCCTCTCACTGTTCCACATCCCTTAGTCTTTGTTCATACTGAGCTCCCTACCAATTCCTACCTGTCTTCAAAGTCAAGTTTAAGTTCTATTTGTTACATGAAAGCTTTCCCGCCTCCTCTGATCCTTACAGAACTTTTCCTTCTCTAGAAGAGACAGCTAGATAGTGCAGTGGATAGAATGCTGGGTCTGAAATCAGGTAAATCTGAGTTAAAATTTGACCTCAGACATTTACTACTTGTAGGATCCTGGGCAACCTAACCTCTATTTGTTTCAGTTTTTTAATTGTAAAATGGGAATGCTAATAGGACCTACCATTTTGTCCCCTTTCCATCCTCCCCCTTCCACAGATCTATTGTGAGTAGTAAATGAAATACAATTTGTAAAGCCCCTAGCACAGTGGCTGGCTTAGTGGGCACTAAATAATTGTTTGTTTTCTTCCTCTTTCCTTCACTTACTTCTAGAACTTGATCATCTATTTTCTATGTCTTATATGCCATTTCAACTAGATTTCAAGTTCCTCAAAGTGGGTGGAATATTCTACATCTCTCATGTTATCCTTATTACCACCCGTCTCAATGCCAGATATATTAGTCACTACCTGGAAAGAGCTATAATATAATTGAGACAAGACCTACCTATATGAAATATTAAAATAATATAATATAGGATGTGAATAGACATTCAAAGGAAGTATACAGAAAATAAATTCTAGGGGGCAACTAGGTGGTCAGTGGGTTGAGAGCCAGGCCTAGAGACAGGAGGTCCTTGGTTCAAATCTGGACTTAGCCAAATCCTAGCTGTATGATCTTGGGCAAGTTGCTTAATCTTGTTTGCCTCAGTTCCTTATCTGTAAAATGAGCTGGAGAAAGAAATGGCAAGCCACTCTAGAATCTTTGCCAAGAAAATCCCAAATGGGGTGGTGAAGAGTCAGAAATGACTCGAAAATGACTGAACCACAAAAGTCGCCTTTTACAAACAACACCTCCAAAATTAGAGCAAAAAGTTGATGTAGATATCGAATTCTTAACCACTATGCTATAATTAGCTCTGTGCTTTTGGATGTGAAGAGCTTCCCCCTTTTAGGCTTCCTATCTAGTAGGTGTGAAACAAGGAACTCCTAACTTCCTTATCTCAAGTTATCCTTAATTACCAACAGACTTCTTCATGTCCCAGAATCTCTAAAAAATCCCCATTTATTGTCATTAGAAGTCTCTTCGATAATTAAAGAAAAAAGTTGTCCCCTCTTGAAATTTACAGAATTTCTAGTAAAGTCTTTCTGGGTAATCCCCCACACACACACACACCCGCCCCATGTGGCGACATTATCTAGCGTGAGAATGAGCCCATGAGGTTAATGACTTCATGTGAGGTCTAGAGTCACCAAGCATTATTACAGGGAATAGAAAGATTCCTTACTATTGCTATTATGGGATCTAAGTAATAGGTAATTTTTATTGTGAGATTATAGTGAATAATTCTGTAAATTTCATGGCATGATGGATAGAGAGAGCTGGCAATGGAGCCAGGAAGACCTGGCAAGCCTGGAAGAACAGAAAGACAAACCATATGGGCAAATCGTTTAGCTTCTCAGTCCCCAGGCAATTCTCTAAGTCTGAAAATTGTAGAGTGAACGCCATTCTACATTAGTAAAAGGAATTTCCTCACCCAGAATTCCTTTTACCAAAAAATTACAAGTCTGGGCAAAATAAACAACATCCCCAAATGCTAAATGGAGTGCACCTTTGTAATTAAACTACCAGGTTTTGCCAGACTGTTTTACGAAATATATATTACTAGGGCAGCTGGGTGTTACAGCAGAGAAAGTGCCAGTCTGGCATCATGAAAGACTCATCTTCATGATTTCAAATATGACCTCAGACACTTACTATTGGTGTGATCCTGGGAAAATCACTTAACCCTGTTGGTCTCAGTTTCTTCACTTGTTAAATAAGCTAGAAAAGGAAATAATAAACTTGGTAAGTGGTAAAAAAAAATAAATGCCAAGAAAACTCCAAATGGGATCACAAAGAGTCAGACAATGTGGAAATGATTGAACAAGAAATATATTTACTAACCCAATTTTTTTAATTTTCTAAGTTAGTAAATGTATGCATTTAATAAAGTATAAACAGACCATCAACATAAAGACATTCATTTACACCATTATTATGGCCATTTTACTTTGTATTTTTTCCATAAAAGAAGAACTTTTCCTTTCTGTGAAAACAACCGAGTTCTCTTCTAATCTCAAAGGAACTTTGCCCAATAGTTCAAGTACTTCACAGCAGCTCTGTGGCACTGATAGACAGACCATCAGTCCTTTAGTGTAAAAGTGATGGAACACAATTATAGCTGTCAGGAGCTCTGCTTGACACCATTTCACATATAAGCTCTGGTGCAGTTGGTACAAGACACTAAATCAGACAGACAGCAAAATGAAAGAGCAGCAGCAATAAGCTTCACCTTTAAATAGCTCAATTATGTCTTTCCATCTCTTATTGTCACAATTACTTGCAATATAGCTCAGATAAAAAGCTCCCCACCAAATACTGTTTGGTCAGGGCTATAAGTACAATTGGGTAAAAATCTTATCAAAGAACCACCATAGTTGACTATGTTGTAATTAAAGGGTGCTGATCTTCTTAGCAAAAACATTTAGGTCACAAGAAGCAAATCCCCAAGGCTATTACATGAAGCCCCATTGTGGATTTTTCCCCAAGATGACACTCTTCCTCTTAATCTTCCGACCCATGAATGTAGGCAGTTGAATTGGATGATAAGGCAAATGACAAGGTAATCTTACTGCATGGAATTAAAAGCCAGCTAACTGCCTATCCTCTTTTTTAAAATGAAATTATTCTGATTCTAAACATTTGTATCTCGAGAGAGCAATCCAAAGAGAGTTTCCCTATGTCTTTGGAAGTTTCTCTGCCCAAAACATTTTCAAGTTACAATTTATAGAGTTCAAGAACAAAGACGAGTTCCATAATAATCTAACCATAGTGCCAGAGTTCAGGTAAAAATTCATTTAACAGTTTTTCCTCTTCAAAACTAGCTATAATCATTGAAAATGTCCCAGAATTCTGGAAGATGTTTTCCTAAATGATTAAATTCAAATAAGTCAAATCAACACGCATATATCAAGAGCTTATAACATGCCAGGCTAAGTGCTGGGGATGCAAAAACAAACAAAGAAACACAAGGCTCTGACTTTAAGAAGCTCATAATCTGGGGAGTTAGGTGGCTCAAGGGATTGAGAGCCAGGCCTAGAGGTGGGAGGTCCTGTGTTCAAATTTGACTTCAGACACTTTCCAGCTATATGATTCTGGAAGTCACTTAACCCCCATTACCTAATCCTTACCGCTCTTTTGCCTTGGAACCAAAACACAATATTGATTCTAAGAGAGAAGTTGAAGGTTTAAAAGAAAAGAAGCAGCAGCTCATAATCTTGGAGAAAGACAATATGCATACAACCACGTGCATATTAGATGTATATAGACAGGTCATGACTTTCATTAAATTAAGGTATTTCCACTGTTTGGTTACCAACCTAATCCATTTTCTATAAGCTTCAAGTTTAAAAATCTTCATTCAATTTTCTCTCAGAAACTGAGCAGGGCTTTGGGGAGAATGATATAAAAGGTTTCAGTGAATAACATTATTGGAGAATGTATAGTTAAGGAGAAACTGACAGGCATTCCTCATTCAGATTAGAACCCATCATGAGACCAACGCACTATCCTGCTGTCATAATGTAATATGTAAATAACCTAAGGTGGAAATAGAAGGGGGACTCAGTCTATTTCCACACTATTTAATGGCAGAAGTGAGTTTGGAACCCAAGCCTCCTGACTCCCAAACATGACTTTTTTTCCCCCTTTCAGCACCCAAATTATTGTTTCTAAATAAAATAAATGTTTTGCAGATACAGTTTCCTTCTTTAAAAAATGCATGACATTTCCCCCTTTCCATTTTATCATGTTTATAATGATCCTGGAAATAAAGCTGAAAGCATTTGGGAGAAACAACTAATTGGGGCACCCCTCAGTCTCTGGAGCAGTAACAGTCAGCAACTCTAGAGTCAGGATAAGGAATTCCCCTTTGGTTGGGGCAATAAGCTGCACACACAGGTGATGGAGGGGACTGACACTAGAGATCTCAGTGGAGGGGTCCCCTCAGTGGCCACCTGCTCTCTTAAGATAGCCCTTTGTTAAAACTATAAGGAATTTATTTGAGTAGACAGGAAGAATCCCTCTGTTAGAAATGCTAATAAACCTTTGAGTTTCCTCCCTTCCACCTGAACATCCTAGGAGTGATCTCAGGATTAGGGGAGAGATTCTTGGAACAACAGGTAGACCATAGACAAATCTGTGAAATGTATGTTCTGCTCACTTTTAGTATCTTTTTTTTTTAACATTCTCTGGAGACATCCAATTATACAATATGTAGAATGTTGGGTCTGAAGACAGGAAAATCTGAATTCCTATATGGCCTCAGACACTGTGTGACACTGGATGAGTCATTTAATGTTTCCTTTAGACCTCTCAATTATAATGGGGATGATAATAGCATCTACTTTCTAGGATCAATGCTTGACACACAGTAGGCACAATTCCCCCCTTCTACCTTCTTTATTCCCTGCTAAGGGTCCCAGTGACCCCAAATTGCCTCCCTGGATGCTCAGGACCCCCCCAGATACCTCTTCTAAACCTTCCCTCCTCTGCCCAGTGTTCCAGATCTTTCTCTACACTCTTCTTATTCAGATTTCCCTTTCGGGAGTCACATTCCCTTAGAGATCTTCTGGATGGGTATTGGCTGATCTGAGAACTGAATCTGTATTAATATGCTACTTTCCCAGGTGACATCTACATTTTTGCCCTTAGTGTCAAGAAGTGGCTTTAATTGACTGTTTTGTGGGAAAGATGAGGTAATACCTATGGCATGACTTAATTAAGTCATACCACCTGGGTGGCTTTCTACTTATTTGGCCCTGCCTGCAATCCCCTGCTCACTTAACTGATTAGGTAGGGAGTCTCATAATAGCCCACACAGCTAAATAGCCTATCTATCTACATGACTATAAAGAATCATTTTGTCAGTAAATTCTTCCTCCAATACAAGAGAATAAATGAACCAATTTGAATGAAATATTTTTATGAAATGCTTCATGAAGAACCTGTTCAGATATGAAAAGATCATTAGGCCCAGCTGAATGTCCTAGTTTATTCTCAGCCAAATCAAGCACCTCCATTTTGTGTTATACATAATGTGTTAAATTACCTATCTTATGTGTGTGCTAACTTCAGATTTTTATAGACTACATGCATGAAATCAACTCTCATTATAGTTTATATGAACAAATAAACATACCAATAACTCTTTCAATATCTCTATGAAATATGGCTGATGAGGAATTGATGTTCAGGCAAAGAGATCAGAGCATTGCTTCTCGGAGGACTAGAAGGATTAATATTTTTGAGGGCTAGAAGAACAGGTCCATTGTCAATCATCTTTGAAAAATTGTGGCGAAACAAAGATCAGTAACAGTACAACTTGGAAAAGGTAAATGCCCCAATTTGAAAAAAAAAATAAGAAGAAAATAAATCCTAGAAAATATAAGCCAGTAAAATTGATTTTGATTGTTGGCAAAATCCTAGAACATTGTATTCAAGAGATGATCCATCTCTTGTAAATATTTAGAAAAGAAAATGGTGATTCCAAAGGTCCAACGGGGCTTCATTAAGAATAACTCATGCCAGACTGATCATATTTCCTTTTTTGATATGGTTTCTAGATGGTATGTTAGAAAAACGCTGTAGGTACAATTTGCTTAGATTTTATCAAAGTGTTTTAAAAGTTTTTCAGGATGTAGTTATGGAAAAGATGTAGATATGTGTGTATTAAAAGAGAATAATTAGCTATATTCAGAATTGATGGAAGGGTAGACCCTATGATTAGTGATTAAAATGACTTGATATTAATTTGGAAGATGTTCTATAGGGAGTGTTTCAGGGATCTGTGCTTGGCTATGTGCTAGAATTTATCACTGATTTGGATGAAAATGTAGAAAAAATATTTATCAAATGTTAGATGACTCAAAGTAGAATTGGTAGCAGAGTTTGTTAGCAGCAGATGACAGTCGAGTTTCAAAAGACTTTATTGTTTGAATAAAATCTTTATGGATTGGGTAAAATTTTTAAAAAGTCATATTACTATTTTTGTTACATATATTTTTAGATTACTCTCACTTAGTAAGAGGCATTTTATAACAAAGCAAAATAGTGAAGTAAAAGTAACATAATCTAAAAGTACATGAAATATTTCTCATCTGTAATACCCTCCTTCTACTTAAAAAATTTATAGAAACCTATTTTCTCTCTTGCCCACACCCCCAAAAATGAAAAGAAAAACAAATTGATTGTAATAAATATGCATACTCAAGCAAAACAAATTCCCCCAATGGTTGTAGACACTGAAAAAAGTATACATATCTTATTCAGCACTCTAAATCCATTACCTCTCTTTAATGGACAGTGTGTTTCATCAATAATCCTTTGGAATCACGAATCATCAGTGTATTGATCTTAATTCTTGTAGCTTCCAAAAAAATTTTCATTATTACTGTATAGATTGTTCTCCTGGTTCTACCTTTTTAAAAAATCCTTAAAATTCTTCATTTGCATAACATTGATGTAATAGTGTATTCTTTTGGTTTCAATTACTTCCTTTATCAGTTCAGATAAAGGTTTTTAGGTTTTTTGGAATCACTTAATTGCTCATTTCTTATATAACTATCACATTCCTGCATTACAGTTTTTTCAGCCTTTCTTTAATTAATAGGTATTCCCTTAGTTATTAAGGTTTTTGTCACCCCAATAAAAGCTGCTATACATATTTTTGTACCTAAAAGACCTTATCCTCTTTCTTTGATCTCTTTTGACTGTAAGTCTCACAGTGGTACAGCTATGTCAAAAGGTCTTGCCCAAGGTCCCACAGCTAAGAGATGTCTGAATATGGATTTGAACACATGACCTCCCATCTCTAAACCTGGCCCTCAATCCATTGAGCCACTTAGTTGACCCCTTTAAATTACTTTCCAGAATAATTGTAATCATTTCCAGGTCCCCTGATGTGGATGAATAAGTCTGTTTTCCGCAGCTCTTTCAACAATTATAATTTTCTTTTTGGGTCATCTTTGTCAATCTAATTGGAGTGAGGTAGTATATGAGAAAAGCTTTACTTTGTATTTCTATAGTTAGTAGTGATTTGGAACATTTTATATATGGCTATACATAGCCTGGGTGTCTTCCATTTAGAGGTATTTATTTATTTCCTTAGGCTATTTGTCACCTAAGGAGTAGCTCTTTTTTCTTACTAAGTGAGGGGAAATCAAATATGTATAAGTTTAAAGTCTTAATTTTAGGTTCAAAAACTAAATTTCATAGGTATAATAATATATGATATACTAGAACCAATTGAAGTTGAAGTTTAATATCAGTTAATAGTATATATGGCACCCAAGAACGTTAATATCATTTGGGCTGCATTAAGAGCAGGATCATCTCCATAAAATAGTCCTCCTATACTCTATCCTAGTGAACCCACAACTGGAATATTATATTTAAGTTAGGGTGTCATATTTTAGAAAGGATGTTGAAATGGTAGAGACTAACCAGAGAAGGAGAGCTATCATGGTGTAGGGCCTTGAGTTTGTGCCACGTGAGAATAGTTCAAAGGAACTGGGAGTGTTGAGCCTAAAAAGTCTTAGAAGAGTCATGATAATTCTCTTCAAGTATTTAAGGATTGTTCTGTGGAAGGATTAGATTTGATATGGTTGGCCCTATGAGGTAGAACAAGGAGCAATGATCCAATGATCCACAAGTTCCAAATAGGTAAATTTAGGCTTGAAGGAATGGGAAAAAAACTTACAAGAAAGTTATATCAAAGTAAAAAGACCTGCCTTTGGAGGTAGTGGCTTTCCCCTCTTCAGAGGCATTTAGACACACAACAAAAGCTGTATAGTCACTTATTGTGTATGTATGCTAGAGAAGGAATTCTTTTTCAAATATGGACTCAACTAAATGGTCCCTGAGATACCTTTCAACTCTAAAATTTTTAATTTCTATGAGAAATGGAAAACCGATGGGAAATAGAAAGTTCTATTAATGTGTAATATTTAAGCAATATAGAAAAAAAATTTTCATTTCTTGTTTGATGAATGCAAAATCAATCATTTAGAATAAATTATATCAGTGATTGAATTTACCTGGTAAAAATTAGATTGTTTCTAAAAAATAATGTGAGATTTCTTCCCATAAAACACTATGAAAATTCTGAATCTCATATATATATACCTTCTCTTATAAATGATAGGAGGCCACATAACATTTTTAAACAGGAAAGTGTATATGGAAAGCAGTGTTTGCATGGTGATATGCATGATGGATTAGAAGAAGAAATTAGTACCAAGAATACCAGTGTGAAGACTATTCTCCGAGCAGCTAGGTAGCTCAGTGAATACAGTGCCAGACCTGGATTGGGAGGTCCTGGGTTCAGAAATGACTTCAGATGCTTCCTAGCTGTGTGACCTTGGGCAAATCTCTTAATCCCATTTCCCAGACTTTACTGTTTGTCTGCCTTGGAACCAATACACAGAATTAACTCTAAGAGAAGATAAAGATTTTTTTTTTAAAAAGACTATTGTGGTACTATTGTAGAGAAATCAATGCTTGAACTAGATAGATAATTCTAAGAATGAAAAGAAAGGAATGGCTTTAAGACACATTAAAAGAAAAATTGCAAATCACCTTTCATTGTCCCTTTACTCTCCCAATGATCTAGTCTCTTGTCTTTTAAATCACCCTTCAAACATGTCAATAATTGACCTAATGTATAGGTTCAGATCTGTGTTATTTCCATAATACTAAAACTTTTAGAGGTTCCCTATTCCTCATAGGATCAGAAAAAAACTCCTTCTCTTCACCTTGAGTGCCTAAACAACATGCCTCCACCATGCCCGCCTAGTTACACGTAGCCACTAGATGAACTGCTCTCTTTGGCACACATTCCAAGCCAACTATTCTCAGATCTCATTTTAAAGTCTCCCACACTTGATTGGGCTAACTCATGTAGGGTCACAAAGGGTAATGTGTAGGGAAATGGCTTTGTAAGGCATTATTTAAACAGCTCTTATTCTTTAAGGATATATGATTTCCTTAGTGGGGGCACTGCAGAGAGTGACCCAAATGGCAGCCCCACCACTGAGTGGTGGCCTTGGAGATTTGCTCTGGCCATTATCTTCTTCACTCTGTGGTCAGCCCTACTGATGAGTCTGTTGTTATTACTTAAGTCCAAATCCAAAGTACCCATCAACTAGTTCAAGCAACTAGATTAGGTTCCATACTATCATAGATTTAGAACTAGCAGAGAGAGACCTAAGAGATTCACTACTCCAGCTCCCTTGTTTTCTAAGTGGAGGAATCAAGTCATAGAAATATGAAATTGCTTGCCCAAGGTCATGCTAGGATAACAGGTTGAGATGAGGATGGAACCCAGGTCCTCTAATTCCAAATACTATATTCTTTCAACTTCACCATGTCTTTTTTTTTTTAGGCTTGGTCTTGGAAGTTAATGGAGGGGAACTTGGGTGACTTAGTAGATAGAACACCAGGCTTGGATTCAGAAGGAACTGGGTTCAAGTCTAACCCCAGACACTTCTTAACTGTGACCCTGGGCAACTCACTTAACCCCAATTGTCTAGCCACCGCTGTTCTTCTGTCTTAAAATGGATGCTTCCTTCCCAAAATTTTTTTTCTTTAGAACCTGCTTGAAATGATGGATGCTATTTCTTTAAAGCAGAGATTCTTAACATGGGACTTGGAATTTAAAGATATTTTATAACTCTATTTCAACATAATTTATTTCTTTTGTAATCTTAGGCATTTTATTTTATTCTCCATAATGGAAAATATTCTTCAAATTAGAAAGGGGAATTATAGTTGAAGGTAATTGATGAGAAAGGAAGAAAGCATCTAAATATTTTAAAATAAGGATGAGTTTCTTAAGCCATATGAATAATACTGCAGGTCCCCCAGGATGTGATCCTGGGACCATTGTCAATAATTGTTGAGAAATCATAGCCCCCAAGGAGAATTATAAGAAAGTTATAGATTAGAAAATTTTATCCTGACTTTTATTTAAATAGGGAAATAGTGGATACTTGAAGCTGCAGGCTGACAGGAATGACATCAGTCTCTAAAAAAATTTTCCAACAGAGTTTTAACAAATGGTTTGTGAGCCTCATGGAATGATAGTGAAGCTATCTGTGAGCTTCTGGGAGTTCCCAAGAGACATCTTACAACAAATTAACTTGCCTTAAAAATTGGATAGTAACTAAACCAGTAGCATAGGCATTTTACATATTGATTTCAAGAGGTCATTTGACAGAACCCTTCATGATGTTTGTCTGGGTAAGATAAATATGAACTAGAGAATCATACAGTTAAGTGGATATATACCTAATTGTTTTAGTGTGAACTTAAAGGAAGGTCTCTAGTGCCATGTTGTAGGGCTCCATCTTAAATCACATTTTAAAAAATATCAGCATGTGTAGGTAGCATATTTAACAAATATACAGATGACATAAAACTGGAAAAGACAGCAACTATGATGAAAGATATAATTAGGATTTTAAAAGGATTTCAAAAAAGATTAATCAGGATAAAATTGATACAATGAGTGTTAAAAGAAATAAAGTTGGAGGAAATGAACAAATATTTATTAAGTGCCCCCTGTGTGCTAGGCTCTTGTGCCTAGAAAAATGTATATTCTTAAAATTGGTTTTTTAAAAAATGTATCAACCAAACTACATATATAAAAGACACGATTTGCTTGCAATTGGTGTGAAAGAGAAAAATAAGTTTAAGCTGGCCTCTAAATCCATATAAGCTACAATGATAGATTGTATTATTGACAGAGCCATAATAACAACAAAAATTTTCCTGGGGCAAAATCAGAGAACCTAAGGCAAGCATATATTGCAGTCAGTACTGTTCTTGCCCCCAATCATGTGTATTAGGTAATATGGGTTTCCAAGCCCAATAACTTGATGTGGATGGCTTTTCCTTATCAAAGAGATACATAATGAAAATGAAAATTTTTTATTCCATTTGCTTAGGTTCAGACAAGGAAGAGCTGTGCCCACCAGGATGCTAATACCATATGACAATGCCCTAGTTGCCCACCACAAGCAAAGGCTTTGATTCTTAGAAATATAACAATCAGAATAATGAAGGCAATAGTCCTCTGCCCTTGATCCATAGTGTCTGGAAAATTGCATTCAGTTCTGGATGCCACACTTTAAGGGCACTGGCATACATGAGTGCATCCTAAGGCAGGGATCCAGAATGAGATAGGATCTAGGAACCATGTCTCATGAAGAACAGAGAAAGAATTTGCAAAAGTAGACACAGATTTGTATTTCTAACTTGCAAAAATTTTTTTTTGTTTCACCATATTGTAAATGACGGATGCTGAAGCCAATGCAAATAGAGTAGATGTCAGTGCTATGTGTTTATTAGAACTTAGACAGCATTCATTTACTAATCTAGAAGTTCTCTTTTATGCGTTTCTAGTCAGTACTCAAATATAGCTGAATCATCCCCTGTCTAACAACTCCTTGGCTCCAGGTTTGCATGCTAGTGAGGTTCTCTCATTCCCTTAAGATATCTTTGAATTAGCTTTGGAGGATATTTTGAGAGAGGGGTTGTGCCTGAGTATTTCATTATTAGGTCCTGCCTTCGGGATAATGATTTTATTCTCAGCACTCAGGGCAGTGAATCTGTTTAGAAATTAGACTTGTCATTTCTAAAATATGCTTCTTCCTACTTCAATACTCCATGAAGAGACTCTAGCCATATTTTAAAGTGACAGTTAAGTGGATTCTCGGGAGAGTGCATTTTCTCCCAGAATTCTTTACAGTGAACAAACACTGAACAAAGTGGTGAAGTATTCTATTACATGCATCCACAAAAGTCCTTTCAAGAGCCAACTTATATGGGTTAGATTCAATCTTGGAGGAGCCTTTATTACACAACACACACCCCCCAAAAATGCTGATATGCAAAAGACCCATGTTAGACCATAAACAATATAGAAAATGCATAAAGGATTAACAATAGCCCATAAATAAATCCCTGTTTCTTCTTCAGGGATTTCTACTTTTTCTAGAGTCCCAAAGTCTTTCACACTCAGCACCTGCCCAGGATGCTGAGACCCCCCGAGAAGGCAGGAGAATTTGAAACTGCTAGATAGGCAACACTCTGGCATTCCACTGAGGCCCTCTTTAATCCCACATGGCCCCATATAAACATCCACCTCATGTACTATTCTTAGGGTTTGGACTCCCCCCAAAGGGAAATGCCCATGGGCATGTTAACCAGGCAATCTCCCTTCTTGCCACTGGACCTATAGCCTGAACAACTCATAATAGTAGAGTGCAAAGTCAGGATTACTTTTTTCTCCATATAATTCCTGTTCCTTGCTACTGCTCCTCCCAATTGTGGAGGTTACACAAGCGATCTTCCTTCACAAAGAAAGGTACAGACAGAAAATGTCTCTTTTTTTGTTAGAAGATCAGATCTTCAGATTCTCTGACTTGGAATTGCTAGAGAGGCAATACTCAACAACTCTCCCAAAAGGTTCTGGTTCAGAAACAGTTGTTTTTCAGGACTTTTCCCCTTGTACCATATGAGTTTGATGTTTCCTTTTAGGTCTAGGAGAGCATCTATGGCCAACAGGATTATTCTTGGGTGAAAAGAATGACTCTCCATCTTTTAGAAGCCTCATTGATCATGGATAGAGCTTCCAGATGCTTTTCAAAATCCCTGATAAGAAAAGCAATAGATGTCATCAGAAATGAAGTACTTCTAGCTATGCCTCTCATTTAAACATTTGAGGGTTCTGCAAAAAGAAAGCAGCACCTTGCCTTCAGTCTCTTTACTCACATTTGAGGGTAGCCAGCAGGAATGCACAACTAACACCTGGACTGAATGACCAGAAAACAGACAGGGATCTTCCTTATATGATGTTTACTTTACAAATACCATAGAGTAAGAGAACCATATCTGAGTTGTGACTTTGAGGTCCAGAATTTAAACTCAGTCTGTAAGGGGAATTATTTTCTCTCCCTTCCTACTAGGCTTATACATTCTATTTCTATCTTTTATTTAGGGAAGAAAGAACTTCTAAAATTTAAGACAAAAGGTCATTAATTCTGTTTTAACTCAACTCTCACCCTGAACATTCATTTATTTTAAAAGCATGTTTAGAGTGTATGTTGAACTCTTGAGTAGATGCTCAGCAACTGCCAAAAATTTAGAAGGGAAGGTCCCTTCCTCAGAAGAAATTTGAAATTTGGTTCAGGACAAAAGGACTCTCAAATGTTCTTGAGAGGCATAGAAGCACTATGTGTGTGATGGTATCTGTCGCTTCTCTTCTGTTTGGGTCTTTGAGAAGCATACAGAGGCTCTATCCATGATCAACAAAAGCCATTCTTTTCATCTAAGGGTAATCCTGCTGGGCATGGATGCTCTCCTAGACATAAAAGGGACCATCAGACTCATGTGGCCCAATTAGGAGACAAGTGGAAAAACAAAGTAAATGCCTGATAATGTAGTATATATGCTAAGGAAGGCTAAAGAATGGTAGGAGCACAGTGATTCAGTCCAGTACTTTGAATATAACACATTCTCCATAAATGCTCTTTGAGTGAAATTAAATAAAGTGAGATAACTTGAGTGAGGAAAGGCTTATTCAAATGGGATCTTTAAGCCAACATTGGACATGTAGTAGAGAAAAGTGAAAAGGCATTCTAGGCAGAGGGACCAGCACAAGTTTTAATGTATACTGCGATAGATATCTGTCGTCCTGAATTCAAATTTGGCCTTAGACACTTACTAGCTATATGACCCTGGACAAGTCATTTAACCCTATTTGTCTTGGTTTCCTTATATGTAAAATGATCTTGGAGAAGGAAATGGCAAATTATTCTAGTATCTTTGCCAAGGAAATTCCAAATGGGACTACAAAGAGTCAGATTCTACTGAAATGACTGAAGAACAGAAAATGATAGATACTGAATAGAAATGTATAATAAACAAGTTATAGATAGTCATTATTTGTGTCTGTGTTCTTTTATTGCAGCTTATAGCACATTTCTAGATCATAGGATAGGAAGGCAAATTGCAAAAGTCAAGATAATTTATATCTAAAAGGCTGACAACACTTAAAATTGCCTTTCCTGAGGAGTCAGATTTTGAAGGGTAAAGGGATAAGAGAATGATAGTGAGCTAGGACAGTAGAATCATGAAAATTATGGACTGAGGGGAGCTCAAAGAACATTCAATCACCACCTCATTTTCAGAATGACAGAAATGAGGTTCAGAAAGTAGGTTAAGTAACTAACCCAAAGCTATAGAATCGGTTAATGGCAAAACTGAGAGTAGAATCCAAGGCCACTGACCCCCAGCCTAAATATCTTTCCTTACTTCCATTTAATGGAATGTTTTCACCAGAGAAGACCTTGGTCCACTTTGGGTCAAACTAGTATTTCCTTAGCCATGGGAGGGAGGATTCAGACAATTAAAGAAATCACTTCATATGAAGGCTCCTCCTGATGAGTCTTGACATTTTCTTCAAACTATTAGCTTTCTTAAGTTGTTTTTCCTCTGGCAATTGAGCTTTATGTTAGCTGGTCTGTATCTGGGGTAAAAGGTTCATGAAAAACTTATGGCTTTATTTTTCTCTTCTCTCTGAAGGAACAAGAACCAGAAGCAGCTATTTCAATTCACAGAAGTGTAGAGGAGGACCAGTTTCCCCAGGAGGCATCATGTTCAACCAAAGAGGATTCCCTACAGCCTCTGCTCCTCTCTGAAGAAGGGCCCTCAGAAGATGAATCTGATTGTGCCTCCCCAGATGATATCTCCTTGCCTCCACTTCCAGGGAGCCCTGAATCAAACCTCTTGCAATCTGAAATGGAATTTGATGAGCTGCCCATCCAGAATGCTCAGAGCTTGCACATCAGCTCCTACAACCTACAGATGAAGATCAATGACAGGGATCCAAGAGAGACCCACAAACCAGGTCCTTCAGCACCTGTCACTTTTATTTCTAATTGCTGGGGAGAAGCAGTTTCAAGTCCAGACGAGAGGCCTTTACCTCTCACCCCAGGACACTGCCCCGAATTCAAAGCTGATGTCCCTTTAACTCCCCTGGAATTCCTGGAAAAAGAATCTACCTTCAGAAAAATCAGTGCTAGACCTCCAGAGAGCATGACAAGTAAAGTGCATGAAACGTGTTTGCAACAGTGCCATCAAGTTCACAAAAGCATGCTCGAAACCCAGGAGCAATTGCATGATAATAATAACTTTACTAAAACCCAGGATAGACTGCATGCTAACCCTGACGCATTCCCAGGTCTCCTGTTTCAGTCAGACACCATCAGAAGCTCCCAGGTTACCCGAGAAGAGATTAAAAGTACATCAGAAAAGAACAGCCGGGTCAGCCTAGCTGGTCAGGCGCCTAACTTCTCCAGGCTCCTGTCTAATGTCACAGTCATGGAAGGTTCTCCAGTGACTTTGGAAGTTGAAGTAACAGGATTTCCAGAGCCTACTCTGACCTGGTGGGTAGCTTATAATGAAAAACATTGAATCACAATGAATTACAAATCACTGAGAACAGTAGTTCTGTGGGCACTAACTCGAAGGCTTAGGGTGATTTGATGACTATCCTTCTACCACACAGTTCTGCATGGTCCAAACTCACACTATACCCCATACACACTCTTTCCAATAACAGCACTGCTAGATATCTTATTGGGGGAGGGAGGCGGGGAACACCATATGAAATAATAATTCAAGAGGCAGCTTTCCCCCCTTTTTTCTTATTCTTTTTACAGCATAATATTCCATACTTCTAAATGTTATGTTTTGACTAATTCTCTCCCATCATCTGCCACCTGTCTACTTCTACAAACATGGAAATGCCTTCGTTTAACATCTGCTATTTAAGGGGGGGTAAATGTAAACTTAGAGAATTTTTCCCTTTTCCTTTATTTCCCTTCTTTCTCCCTTCTGTTCAACACATTACACATGCTGTATATCCTTTGTTAGTTTATTTTGTTTTTACATTATTAAGATTCCTTAAAATTGTTTCTCTCATGTAAAAGATAGGTTATAAAAATGTTTTACAATGGATCTAGAGTATGGATTTTTAAAAATGTGAAAAGTAAAGATGAAATAAATCCATTTTCAATGCAATAAAACAAAGGTTTAAAATTTAACTACCCATAAAACTCCAGATCAAAACAAAACCAGGAAACATTTTAACTAAAAAAAAATAAAAATGCAACATGCCATAGATGATGTTAATTTGTGGTTTCCTAAGCTGCCTCTAGATTCAAACCTGACACCATTGCTAAAATATTTCAATACGGAATTCTCAGATTTCAATATGAAGTTATTAACAACTTAACACTTGGTAAAGAAAATTAAAACACAACTTTTGGGTCTTTGATATCAATTTATTTTTATAATAGCAACTTCTATCCTCAATTTAAAAGGTCATGACTCTCTCAAAAAAGAAGTTGTTTTTGAGTATTTGAAGACTTGTTTTCAACCAGACTTCTATGATGGTTGATGGTAAAGAATAAATGATAACTGCAGGCTTTGCAGAGAGCAAGTTTTTATCTATGAACCACGAACTAACCTAAGTAGAATGTCATTTGCTTATTATAATGTTAGTATGGTCTGAATTTTAATGAAAGATTTCTACATTCTAAGTGTGTTAGTGCAAAGGTACTTGAGGCTGGGTATAGTTACCAGTCTCCTGAAATATGTGTGAAAAAATGTCTGTTTTGCAGAATATCCAAAGCAAACTGCACCAAAGTTGGTAGTATCTTTTGGTTTTAACTAGATATGCCTGTGTCCTTAATTAAGTAGAAATTCAATTTGATGATGGGTAAAAGGCGTTCAATATTTAATTCTCAATTTTATTAAATATTAGTTTAACCCCAAAATGTTGTTTGAGTTTTTACTTGTCCCCCCACAAAAATTTATTAATTTCAATAATCCTTATTTCAAGTGGTCTCAACAGTCCTGGAAATATCATCTTTGCCACTAAAATTTTAAAACAAGGTCATTTAATTAACAACTGATTGGATTGCAAGGAATCACAAATATTAAGAGCAAATAAATTCTAAATTGACAGGTGGATGACTGAATGAAATAGTTCTTCACATATGGCTCATTTTATGAAAACTCAGTGTGCAAAAAAATCTGAATTTTTGAATATACAAATTAGAGAACGCTTCATTGCTTTATAAAATAACAAGGAGTTAAAACATGAAGTTACACCCAGAATTTATTTTATACCAAGGGAGCTGCATCTTATTTCTATATTTACTCTAACTAATCAATGAATAATATTACCAACTAGTCATTTATACAATCCTTCTGAAAGATAACATTTTCTAATATGCAATTTATAGAGTGATCATGGAAATGCAGGTGAGCCTAATTCAACATAAATAGCTATTTTTAATTTTTAAAACTGAGTTGGGTTTTAGAGTCATAATATTATTTAGGAATTATTCGAGAAATAGCATATAGACTATACAGGCTGTTGAAACTTAGAAAATTGTGTTGATTAAAAAGAAAGTTGATTCTGACTTGAATAACTGACTCTCTACTTCAGGTACAAGAAGGGCCAGAAATTGACAGCAGATGGGCACTTAAAGGTTTTACACAAGGAGACAAAGCACACTGTGTTCATTCAGAAGGTGTGTGAGACAGATGCAGGCCTCTATGTTGCTCGGGCCCAAAACACTAGTGGCACTCTCTCTTCCAGTGCCATTCTCTACGTGACAGGTAACATCGGGCCACCAATCACGAGAATAGACTGGATAACGCTGTGTGTCATCTATATTAGTGTTTCACTAATGTATTGGCTACTCACATAGTATCTAGAGTATTGACCCCACTGGATGCCATTGTCACAAGCTAAAAGGATGGTAAACCCGTGTCTCTCTGTTGCACTTCCCCCCCATCTGCTTCTCTCCCTCCACTCTGGACATATTACTTGTTTGATTAATGCCACTGCTCCATGAGATGATTTATTTTTCCTTTATTGTTTTAAATGTTTACTTGATGAACTTGGTAAATTATTTGCAACAAATAGAGTTATATCTTGTGCTCTAGAAAGAGATGTCTTTGATGCAATAAACAGTCAAATTATGCCATGTTTATTACCTCCTAGAGGGAATGTAGGTGCACTCAGGTGGAAACCTCAGATCAACATATGGACATGTATTAAGTCTGAAATCCAATTTATTTTTGATCCCTTATTTATTGTGTATAATTATCAATGTTTCTTTTTTAGATGTAGCAGCAGAAATCTATGGTCCAAATTATTTTCATCATTACTAATGTTGGTGTTTATTTTTTGATTTTTGTTTATCAAACCTCTTTTATTTGTTTTTAACATGAGTTATATTACTTAATAATAGACAAATCCAAGGGTTATTACATATAGATTATAAAATTCCTTTTGCTATGTTCGACTTGATTTCTTGGGATCTGAATATCTATCAGGTGTATAGATGTCCCACACAATTCAAGTACAGTTTGGACGTTAGGTTAGCACAACAATATGAAATACATGTACTTTTAAATCACTATATTAGCAATGAATGGACCAAGGACACAACATAGAACCAGATTTTCCTGCATATTGATCTTAGCTCTGCTGTGGACCAACTTCCACGGTATTTGGTAACATGCTTCCCATCTATAAAATGGATCTCATTCTCTACCTATCAGTGCAGTTCAGAAATTTCATTTAGTGCCTTATAAGGATGTGGGAAATAAAAGGCAGGAAGTCAATGCTAGAGATAATTATAGTGTGTGAAATTTGTGTGGCTGTGAGACCTACTATTATATTCGTTTGTGTCTTGCCCACCATATCTCTCCTTAGGTCTCTCATTTAAATGCCTTAGTTATTCTGACAACTAATTAAAGAGAGAAATATTTTATGTACAGTATGAGAGAATAGCAAATATACTAACCCTAGAGTCAGAGGACCTCAATTCAAATGCAGCCCCTGATGCATACTACCTACATGATCTTTGGCAAGTTACTTATCTTCACTGAACTTCATTCCCTCATCTGTAAAATTAGGGGGTTGGACTAGATATCCTTTAAAGTCTTTCTTAGCTCTAGATTTTTGATTCTATGTAGGACTCCAGACAACTCTAAGTACCTAAAAAGGAGCAATGGTATTTCCTAAATTGGAGCTTAAAAATTTTTTTTTTACTTCCTGACTAAGTCTTTTTCAAAAAGACAAAGAGTCTTATGGAAAAACTCATGAGGATTCAGAGTGTATAAGGTAGGGAAAGAAATAAGCAAGAAGCTCAGATAGCATCTATCTTTGTCTCATAAAAACCATTATAATTATGAAGAATTTGTTGGATCTTTATGAAGAAGCATCAGAGTCTAATCATTAATTCAGGGGGAAAAGAGTACCTTTACTCCTTTTCTTTTTTGTTGGTTTCATACTTTAGAGGATCAGATAAATATTGTAAGCATAATCTTATGCCAAAGAAAAATCTTTAATTAAAAGAATAATTCATTATACATTTTTGACAAAGGCAAAAAAAGAATTGTGTCACTAAGGTCCTGTAAATAATTAAAATACTTTAATAATCATATATTCAACTTGTCATTAAAAATTACTATTTCATCCAAAGGTCTGGCATACACAGCAGAATAAAAATGATTTTCTGACTTCTGGATTAAAATAATTTTTTTCTCTCCATTAAATTCTGTCCAGAAATCTAGCAAAACACAAGAGAAACCCATGGATAGCACTGTTGAATGTTTATTGTCTTAGTGATACTATTCTTTCCCCAGAGTTTTAGGTCTGCTTATGGGTTTCTGAGAAAGCTAACGCCAAAAGCAAAGATTTCTCAGAATGTACATGCATCGTACTTAAGTTTCTATTTCTCTTCTCAAGGGACTTATCTAACAACGCCTTTTTTCCCTGAATGCTGCTCTTAAGAAATAAAAACAAAAGTTTTACTTCTACAATCACATCCAAATTCCACAAATCTTTGGTTTTATGCCAAAGAATAATTATCAGGTTTTTTTTTTCTACTAAGAAAAGTTATCAAGTTAAAAGTCAATCAAACAATTGCTTCTGGGAAATAAAATATAATCTGAAGCACAGGTCAGTAATTTGCTACTAGATCCATGAGTTCATGCTCCATATTTAGTTATCACATAAATACATACTCAGAGATTTAGAGAGAGATCGCATACATATTAGCCAGACTTTTAAATTAAAAAACAGTATATGATATTTAAGGTTTCATTGTAATATAAACCTTAAGAATGGATATTAAAAATATTGAGCATTTATAAAGTGATTTAAGATTGCCAAACCATTTTACAAATGTTGATTGATCAAATAACATTTGATTGTCACAACATCCCTAGGGAGAGGCGTCATTATTATCCCCTTTTTACAGATTTGGAAACCAAGGCAAATAGCATTTAAGTGATTTGCCTAAGGCCACACAGCCAATTAATATTCGAGGACAGATTTGAACCTAGTTCACCAGGTCCAACACTCCATCTGCTTTGCTACCTAACTGCTTCTAATTTAAGTACTAATTAATATAAGAAGAGATAAATTGATTGTCTACTAACTAGCCTTTAATTTACATTCTAATCCCCAAAGTGTTATTTTTATTGTAGTAACTCTCTTCACCATGATGAAATATTTTTCTTGTTGAAAGTTTGGACTTGATTTAAATCAGACACAAGTCAAGCAAAAACGTCCTAATAGCTAGAGCTAAAGTGAAATAGGAGATCCAGAAGACTCCTCTATCCACTTTGCTGGAGTAGTTCAAGCAAAAACTTGATGATTATCTGTTAGTTATATTGTAGAGGGAATTCTTGTGTGTACTGAATGAGATGGCCTCCAAGAATCTTTTCAATTCTGAAGTTTGATAACAAAGCCTGACTCTGGTATAAAACGTAAGCTTTTAGAGAAGAAGCTGTATTGTAGAAAGAGCCCTGGACTAGGTCTCCTAGTACCTGGATTCAAATCTACTCAGATCTACTGGTTATTGCCTGTCTATCACTTATCTGGGAGTTTTGCATTCTTCATTTGCAAAAACACAAGGTAATTCAAGCTAGACAATACCTGAACTGGCTCTAGTTCCTCAGATTCCATTATGGTTTTATTTAATAATTTTAATAATAAAATTAATAATTTTAGTAATAATGGTTTTATTTAATAATTATCACAAAGATGAATCATGAGTTTACTAATTTTTCTTTCCTGTAGGCCAGTGATGGCAAACCTTTTAGAGACAACATGCCATGTGCTCTCTCTCCCCCACCAAGTGCCAGGTGTGCCTTGCCCTTCCCACCCCCTTACCCTGCACAGGGGAGGGAGGAAGCGCTCCTATTGGCCTGCTGGGTGGAGGGGTAGGTGAAATGAGGAATGTCCTCAGTGAGTATAGAGTGGGGAAGGGAAGTGCCCAGAGCTCTGTACTCCTCTCCAGCTCTGCTGACTGTGAGCCACCCACCTTTCCCCCATGTACTTCCATTGGGCTGCAGGGCAGAGGGGCAGGGGATGGGAATAAATGTCATAAGGCATGATGGAGAGGGGAAGGGGAGCAGCTCTGCCCGAGTCCCTCTGCCTTTCTAGTAACAAACTGGGGGGTGGGGAGGGTTGGCCAGTGTTCACAAATAGTGTTCTGCATGTCATCTTTGGCACCCGTGCCATAGGTTCATCATCAAGTCTCTAGGCAATAACTGGCCTTTAGATTAAAGTATGTATAAAATACATACATGGTGAACAGGTTATAGTAATTCATACCATGGTTATAGCTGTGTTGCACACACCTACACACACTATTTAGTAAATGTAGGTGAAAATGAAAATTAAAGGAATCCTAGAGGGGAAAAGGGGGAAGAAATGACATTTCAGGATATACTTCTGGCCTAGAGGAAAAGGTATGAGATTTGAAGTTCAGGGAATGTGGGTTCAAATCATGCCTTTGCAGCTTATAGAAGTCCCTGCATCCTTGGACTTCTGTTTCTTCATCCTTAAAATGAGAAGATTAATTTCATTTCTGTTCTGTGATAATCTCCATGTCCAAAGAATGAATATGGTAATGTACAAGGGGAGGGGACAATTCTACTTACTTAAAGGGTAATATTTTGGGCTGCTAGTATATAAAACTTTATTATGGTCAGAATTTTTGTTTGTTTTTTAATATTGGCAAAATTGCCCTAAATCTCTGAGCCAAGAATTAAGGCAATAACCCTGATTTGAGAAATGATTGCAATTCTAACAACTCTCCTTTTCACTCAGTGGTAAAGTGGTACCACTCTTGTATTCCCTTATCCAAATTTTTTTCCCCCAAGATCAGGTTTTCAGAAATAGATACTGTATGTAATCCATTTTTGCCATGTTCCTAAAGATAGATTCCTGGAAATATTACAAAGGTAGCTATGAACTTGAAAATTTTCCTATGCCCATACACTGTGCTTCTGATGACCAGGTTCCATTTACCACTCCAGACTCAATATTTTTGGAATTTTTGGTTTTCATTTTACTTCTCTATAGTGATTGCTACATATGAGATATTAACATCTCTAGAGTGTTTAAAAATTCTGGAGACACAAACCATTTTTTTAAAAAAATGTACTTCAATTGAACTTTGCAATGGTATCAAATTTCAGAACTTGGATTATTTGAATTCCAAATCAGTGTTAGAAAAATGGTAGCATTCTGTTCAGTTTTCTACTTTTCTTTACTCAAGAGCATTTTTTTCTTAGAAAATTGTCATCTGTTTTTTCATATTTCTGTCATATGCACAGTCAGTATTTTCAACCCTGCAGTACCAAGTAAGTGAGTTGAAACAAAACAGATTATCTCCCAACGTGCTTTGGGATGGTTCCTGGCAATGCAAAGGCAGGACGACCTGTTTCCCATTTATAATCAGCAGAGTGCATAGCCACATCAGACAGCCTCCAGATTTGCATTCACTGAGTGAAACAGTGTCCTGCCTAATTCAATAACAATTCATTTTCTCTGCTTTCATCACATGAGATGAGATTAGAATTTAATCAGCTATATGTGAATCCAACCTGAAAAAACAAAACAAAACAAAAGGTGCAAAGCTGCTAATTTGGCCCTTTCCCAACTGCGTACATGCTGGGGTTGCATATTCTGATCCATGTTCAAAGCTTATCCATGGAATGAGATAGCAAGGCTAATAAAGGCTATGGTATTATAGCTATGGAGTCAGTTAGTCTTGGTTTATATTCCACATCTGACTATCTTTTGTGACCTTGGGCAAATTACATAATGTCTGGGCCTCAGTTTCCTAATCTGTAAAGTAAGAAAATTGGAACAGATGTTCTCTAGAGCCCTGTCCTGGTCAAGATCTCTGATCCTTTAATACATGTATGGAAAATATCATCAGGGAAAAAAATCAGAAAGATGAAAATATGAGTTAGCCTTTCCTATATTTCTAGTCCATATTTTGATGAAGTCAGAATACTTTGTGTATTTTCTCTCTCCTTTACCTTTTTGTTAAAATACTACCTTTTAAAATCCTTGTTATTATAAAAATAGGGTTAAAGTTTTTTTTTCTTATTACCTTAGGCCAAGTGAAATAATTTTGCCAAGTGCTCTGCAAAATTTAACGTGCTATTTAAATGGGAGTTGTGATTCTTATTACACAGAGAAGCATTAAACAAAATATTAAAACAGAGCAAAATATTAGATCCTAAATATTCTTTGCTTTTTATCCCTCTCATCCATCAAAACAGTATTTTGAAGTCTTTCCAATCTCTTATGACATAAAAGGTAAAAAATCAGTCATAGGTAGAGAAAAAGTTACCTAGAAATCAAGCTTTCTCTCCTTATTTAAGACAGCCATTGTCATTACACAGCAAAGAAAGGTCTTTGGGAGATCATATATCCTTGAATATACAATTCAATACCACAAGCATTTAGTGAATTGTAAAGTAAGAAAAGTCATTGATCTTGACTTGAAGGATGAAAATGGGGAGACAAGGAGGAGTTGTGTCTGATGGTTTCTAATGTCCTCCTACTTATAATTCTATTATTCTTTTGTCTTTACTTTTCTACTTTCTTTCACTCATCATAACTAGCCAAATGCCACATCTTATCAATTCTATCTTCAACAACATCTCTTACATCCATTCCCTTCTGCCCTCTACTATTACTCACCACCATAGTTCAAGCCTCATCACATGTCGCATGATCTATTACATTAGCCCTCCAAACGATTCTTCCTGTGTTCAGTGTTTATGTCACCCCATCCCAATCCATCTTCCACCTCCATCCTACCAAAATAATCTTCCTAAATCACTAGTTTAATGATGTCATGCCAATGTCAAAAAAACAAACAAATAAACAACACTTTAAGGGCCCTATTGCCTTGTGAACAAAATTAACCTTTCAGGATCTGATTCCAACTTATTTTTCCAACCTTCATGATTTAATTCTTCAAGAGCAGTAGAGTATTACTAGATAAATCTCTCCTCCTTCTTTATTACTTTGAAACAATCAAAACACAGCCAAACCAGATTACTCCCTATGACTGACAGGTCACCGCCTCTCTCTGTGCATGTTATTCAAATGCTCTGAATGCTTTTTGTAAACCTTATCTTCCTACAAGGATTAGCTCAGGTGCTACTTCCTATATGTAGCTTTTTGTGATCCCTGCTAGCTGGAATTCCCTCCTCAAATTTTTCTAAAGAATTTTGTTGAGGTTGTTGGATCTTACCATATAGTATAACTCACTCCCATACTACCACCACCCAGTCTTTTTGAGGCCAAGGACCAAGTCATTAAAAAAAAAAATCAGTGTATCTCCAGTCCAAGGACAATGTCTTACACATACTTTCTCTCAGATATTTAAATGGATCTGTAATCTTGATGATAAAAACCATTTCCACTTTTAATAAAGATTATATGCCATCCTGCCATTTTCAGTCTTCCCATAAGTTCACCACCAATGTGCTTATGGCCTGCCACTGAAGGATACTATTAGAACACAGCGGGCAGGCAGTGATGTTTCCTTGTTCCCTCCACATGACCCAGCCTATCTTTTATCATTCATACATTTCCTGAAATAAATCCTCTATTTTGTCATTTTTCCCCATCAGAGTTTCCTTCTTATATGTTTCAGTCTGATTGTATGAATTCCCAATGTCCTTTGGTTGATCCTGATTTTCAGTTTTTAAGCAATTATACTGTTCTGTGACTTGAAGAGTATAGTAGCACCAGAAAAATATTACTACTTTTGAAAAATGGACCTATATTTCAGGGAGAAGCAATGAGTCATTAAAAGCACTCTTCAACTTCTAAAGGCAATCCTGCCTTGCACATAGTCAGTGCTTAATAAATATTTGTTGAATTTATAGTGATAAGTGGGGATGAAGTGGAGATTACATTAATAAACAGCTCATGTGAGGTGGCTTCCATATTTTCAATAAAGTAAAAGACAAGTTGATCCATTTGCACTCCTGGTAAAGAAGATTGAGTACTTAAATGGAGAGATGTCTCAAGGAGTACTCCAAGGAGTAATAAGAGGTGAAGCTGGATAGGATAAATTCTGATTTCTCTCCTTCCTCTTGTACTGATAGAAAAGTTAATAGACATCATGAATATGTATTCTCTAGTTACAATTCCTCACACTTATTTCCTCTTGCAGCGAGATGGGTAGCCCAGTTTGAGAATTAATACAGGCAAGAATAAAACACAACAGAAAAAGGAATCCTTTTTAAGAGAGTACTTAGAGCAAGTGTCGGCATTTGCTACTGAATTGTCACAATCACCTGAATACCAAAGAAAAATTATGTGTTATAGCATGTACATGATTCTTTAAAAGAAATCTTGTTTAAATAATGAAATGATTTTGGGGAAAATGTTAAGTCCTTTTATATTTCCAAAGAATAATCCAGGGAGGGACAATTTATCAAATAGTGCTCTGCTGCCTTGGAAGAATTAATTTACCTCCCATTGGTGAGCACTTTCCTTCCAGCTAGTACCATGCTCATATTGCTAATATTATTTCTGTGATAACTTGGGAGAACTCTGAGGCCAAAATATCTTTGACTCATTCAACTTCAGAGAAATGCTTGGTCTTATAAAGCTAAATATCCTGGTCTGTTTTTTAATTAAAAGATAAAATATGAGTAGGCTCTATGACACCCACATTTTCTTTATCTATGCCTCTTTCAATGAAATCTAGAGTGCTTGTACTTTAAATTAAACACTCTTTCTTCCATCTCATTATATGTGTTCTCAACTGTCAATTTTGGTAACTTGTCATCAATGTTCACTTGCCCGGCATAAGGCTGGCATTTAACCTTTATGTGGGATTAAACAAAAGAAAACGGATACACCAGAACATGCTTGTGTTGAATTGGCCTTCACCAAAAAAGCTTTTTAATAGCTATCTCTAGTGGAGGCATAGAAAATGTCCCTTCCTAGACTTTAAATTGGATTCACGAGAAGAACACTCAAAAATCATCCTTATTCTAGCAGCTAAACAAGTCCACAGAAGTAAAAAAAAGTAGAATTGAGACATTTGGGACTCAACAACCCACAGAAATTCCCTTTTGAAAACTGTTAGCTACAGAAGAGACTTCACAGAATGTTGGCATGAAGTCTGCATGCTGAGGAATGGTCCAAGGAATAATCCTCTAGACGAGATCTCCTTTTCCTGCCCCCGGAGGCCGTGCCCAGAAAAGTCGGTGTATAAAAACCCTCAGTGAGTTATAGGGAAGATTTTATCTGACCCAGAACTACCAAACTGAGTAGTTTTATATACCCCAAATACAGGAAATCAGAATTGGTAGCATAATGATTTTGTAACAAGAAAATTCCAAAAATATAATGCTGTACAAATATAAAACTTGAACTTGCATAAGGAATTTGTGTGACTGTATTTATATTTGGATGTACGTATGGATCTCCAGATATAAGATTCTAGACGCATATACTGATGTGCATATATGTGCAGGTGGCTATGTGTATATTTATATATTGCATATCTGTATACACAGATAGCAGTGTACATATATGTGTGCATGATTGTGTGTATATATGTGTGTAAATAGATTTATATATGTATGTGAATATGTATAGAAATAGAGATAAATATCAATTTGTGCATATATGTGTGTAGATATAGACAGATTTATAAATGCGTGTATATAGATATATCTATTTATCTGACTATATTTTCACATATACAACATATATTTAAATAGATACCATAAGGTTACATAGCCAGTACCCACATATGTGTGTGCACACATATATAGCCCACAAACATGTCATATGTACCAGGCATTGGGCTAAATCCTGAGGATACAAAGGCAGGCAACAGCGCCATCGCAATCACTGTCTCCTCAGAGCAAACATTCTAACGTTGTGGACAACATGAAAATAAATAGATGGAGAGTGGAAGGAAGGTAAACTTAGAGAGGAAGGCTCAAGTGCCTGGGGAACGTAGGAAAGTCCCCTGGAGAAGGTGGCCTATAAGCTGAGTGTTGAGAGGAACCACGGAAGTCAAGAGGCAGAGGTGAGGAGCATTGTGGGCCTGGTGGACAGACAGAAAGAGGCCGAGAAATCGGGGCTGGAATTTGAAGGCTTGGGGTCTATAGTGTGAGAAGACTCCAAAGAGGAGAAGGAGTCAGGCTGTGAAGAGCCTTAAAAGCCAAAGGGAAGACTTTATCTGGATCCTGGAAGTAAGGGAGCCACGTGGTTGGAGAAGGGTGACATGGTAGACTTACAACTTCGGGAAAATCACTGATGAGTGCACAGAGGCTGGGATGGGTGTCAGACACATATATTTATATATAGCATAAAGAAAATACCCAGGCTTGTGAGTAATTCACTTGGCAGAAATAACTATGGTAGACTTATGGAAAGGAACACTCACTCTGCTCAAGGTCTTACCGGTGAGGCTACGAGAGGTTGGGTGCCCAACACAATGCCTTTCCTGCAGGTAGCTCATTATAAACCAGTTCATGTAAAAGAGCTTTTCCAATATGAGGGAAGGAGCACTTTGGGGTAGGAACAAATAATCACCAAGGCTACATAAAAGGCTATTCAAATCCTTTTCAGGAAGAAGCTTTTGAAAAGAAATTTGAGACATTTGGTTGGGGGGCAGATAAAATGCCATGAATATCACTTAGGTGGAAACCATTGGTTCATTTTAATTGGTGATTTCCTATGGAATTCTGGATTCATAAAGATGGTGTGATTTTTAGCCCCTTGTAAATATTTTTCAGCTCCCCTCTAGAAACAAGGATGATTTGTATTTATTGGTTTGAAAGCACAAACAGCAAATGATATATTCTGATGTCTAAATTTGCATCCTTTCTCCTGATTCACTTCAATATACATTTACCAAAGACTTATAATGTGCAAGTCTTTGTGCTAGGTACTGATGATATAGGCATGAAAAAACAACTTTCTTCCTATGTCGAGCTACTTACAGTCTGTAAGTGGAATTGATACATGTACACAAATAAGTATGGTTTGAGGTAATAATAACTCCTTTCTATAAACTTTACAATATTTGCTTATTTAATCAAATACTGGCACTGTGGAGTAGGTTGTGTCTTATAAAACCCATTTTACAGGTGAGCAAACTGAAGCTCATTGTTATTAAGTGATTTACTCAGAATTATACAACAACTAAGTGGCAGAGCAGTGACAAGGAAAAAGGGGGACTAAAAATCCATTGGGTTTGGTGATTAGGAGGCCTTTGACAGTCTTGGGAAGGGTAGGTTTTGCAGGGAGAATGAGAGCTTAGGAGTTAAATAAGGATTAGGAAGTAGAGGCAGAAAGTTTGGGTCTCTTCTATGCTTTCTAAGTTTTTCACAAAGTTTAACAGTGAAGGAAAGAAGAAAGACTGATCATTTGAGGACATGCAGGATCAAGGAAGGTTTCTGTTTTTGTTGTTGTTTAAAGAGAGAGAACACAAGAGCGGATTCAGAGATAGTGGGGAAGGAGCTAGTAGGGAAGACATTCAAATACGATTTAGAGTTCTTCTAAGCTTGCCATTAAACTTTATATTCCCATAAAAATAATAAATTTGCTCCAGTCATCTCAGGCCTCCCTTTGCAGATAAAGTATGCTTATTCTTGTATGAATATTACTTTGCAAATGTCCTTAATGGTTTCAATTCAAGAGGAAAAATTGGAAAAATCATTATGATGGTTGATGTTTGATAGAGGTCATGCTCCTACTTAATGCCCCATGGCAGAAGTAGTAGCAAATTCCATAGAAGGCCGGGGTCATCAAAGCAAGCCACAATTGCTTTTCTAAAGCCTAATGTACTGGCTGCTCACTGTAGTACATACCTTCTCCATAAAAGGGAATCTCTGTCTAGTTATTGAACTAATTTTTCCTATTCTTTCTCATCATGCCATTTGTTTGAACAGGAGCTCTGGATAGAAAGGGAGAGGTAATTGTAGTCATTTCACTTAATGACCAGTGATTGATTAGGCATTATACAAGAAATTTAGCCGGATTTACATATTAGAGAAATATTGAGACTAATCAAACTGTTACTGGCGAAATCTGCTGCTCTTGAAACCAAACTCTCTCTAATGCACAAGCAAGAGGCTATGAAGGAGAAGCAAAAATAGCACCCTAAGGACAAAGGCTGCCCTCACCCTCCTGATGTGAGGAAAGAGCGAGAGACTCGAAAAGAGGGCAATACAAACATTGCTCCCAAATAGATGGCAATACAGTGACACTTGTTTGGATCTACAACACAGTGAGAAAAAATCAAGGCTTTTTTTTTTTTTTTCCGGTAAAACATTGTGAATGTCACTTCATTAGAAACCAAAGTTGATTTTAATTGCTTATTTCATGTGGATTTCTGGATTCATAAAGATAGCGTGATTTCTAACCCTTTTTACATGTTTGGCAAGTCAATTGCTCTCAAGAAACAAGGATGATTTGTGTAAGTACAAATGGCAAATTATATATTCTGATGTCCAAATTTGCATCCTAAACTGATTCACTTCAACATACATTAATTACTTTTTCTTCTTCCACTTTTCTTTTCATCTTATTCTAGGAAAACATATACTCACAGAGCATATTCATACAGTAACATACATATATGTTATATGAACATATTTTATTATTTATTTTTACGCACATTTATTGCCTCCCTCTTTGTAATGAGCAAAAAATAAAATGGTTGAAAAACAAAGGCTTGATCTTCTGAGTATGTCAATTTATAAAGCAAAGCATGCCAATTGCCAAACAAATCAGGAACAGACCCCTTCCTCAACTTAGGGTTGACTCTAAATATAGGAGAAGACAGAATTTTATATATTAAAAACAGTTAATGAATTAAAACTAATTAATTAAAATGAAACAATTCAACATTACATTATTATTTTTTACTAATTAATTTGCTAATTTTGACTAATAATAATGTAATTGTTATTACATTATGATTACTAATTAGATAAAAGATTAGGGACTTTCAAAGATGGATAGGGGAGATTAAATAAGCATCCTTTGCCTGCAAAGGGAGGAATGAGATGCCTGAAGCAAATTTATTATTTTTATGGGAATATAAAGTTTCATGGCAAGCTTAGAAGAACTCTAAATTGTATTTGTATCTCTGAATTCAGGAAAAGAGGTACCTCACTCCCCTCCAAGTATCTGTAAACAATCAAAGGAACATGGAAACAATAATTAACCTATCAGTATGGGGCCATTTTTTAGATAAGACACATTTGTAAAATTTAAGGGGAGATGGGGAGACTGAGGCATCTGAGGCAGGTAGAAATTAGTTTCTCTCTGCAAGGAGTATTATATTTTTTAGAGGTTTATTGAAGATTAAGGATTAAAGAAAATACAGGATGAGAAACACGTGTCCAGGCCATAGAGAGGCCTAGACACAACCTCACCTACATTATGAAAAAAAGCCACGCCTGCCCCAAAACGGAAGTCCCAGCTCCTCAAAAGCCTTTGAATCAGCTTAAATGCCTTCTAGATCTCGGCCCAGGTGAGATTACAAGGCATTCTGGGGAAGTGGAGCAAAGGCTCATGGGGATTGTAGTCCTGTATTTGAGTCTATTTTTTACATATTGGTTACTTGAGATGCACAATTATGAGAAAATTCTTTAAGTGAATCTTAGGATCTGACTGCACTTCATGACAACATAACATGGATCCTTGATTAAGGGTCTCTAAACAGCAGATACATGTGGCCCAGTTTCCCAGCCATGCAGGGATTGGTTCAAACAATGCAATAAGTTTTCCCTAATTTCCACAATTGAATAAACTTTTATTCATGAGATGGAATTTGGACTAGGCCCATAACTGAATAGAAAGGAAATTAAATTAATCCTACAAGTGAGTTACAAGATGGAGTTTGTGCTTCACTCAATTCTCACACTTAGCCACTTGCTGTCCTAATCACCTCAATTCATTTATCTCCCATTGAATGATAAAAGAGCATAACAAATATGTATAATCCAACAAAACATATCCAAAAATGTTTGTTTCATTTTACATTTTAAGTCTGTCACTTCTCTGACACGAGGCAAGTAGTCATTTCGTCTTCATCCTTGTGGGTTCTATACACATATACACTTACTTACTACAATGTTTAAAAAATTCAAGTTCTACCTTTTTGAGTCTACCCTTCAGTATGGCAGACTGGACTCTTTCTGTACCTTAGCAGATTGCTTAATAAATTACTATGACCAAAAACAATTCATGAGAAAATAGCCAAGCTTGTGATGCACCTAAAAGGCTCCTACTGATCATGGCTTTAGATTTGGGATGGACCTGAAAAACATTTAGTCCGACCCTGAGTCCCAAGGAGGTGAAGTCATGAGGCTTTATGAATTTCGCCAGACCGGTCTTCATAGTTAAAGTCTTGAACATTCTAGTCTTCAAGTCTTATCTCAAATCCCATCTTTGGTAAGGAGATTTGAGCATTAACGTTAGTGCCTTTCTTCTGAGATGACCTCTGTAGGGGCTGGGGCTATTTCTCATAAAAATTTGATATCCTCCAGTTCCTAGCAAATAGTACATGATTAATTAATTGCAATAAAATGAGTTTTAATCTAGCATCTCTATTTTTTTTTGGACTAGACCTTTGATTCCATTGATATAGGGAAACCCCCAGTAAGGAAAGTTCTTTTCATTATAGAGGTCCTCCTGTACAGCTTACAGTTTTAGAGACTTTCCAGGGCCCTAAGCAGTTGAATGATTTCCCCAAGTTTATACACCGCCAGTGTGTGTCAGAGGACATAATGGAAGGATGAGCACTTCAGCATAGGCATTTAAATTTAACTCTAGAATGTTAAGTTTATAAGATGTGTTTCCAGACACTGTTCTTCGTATGAGTGGACAGTTAAGTGAACGTTATGAGATCCTAGATCATGAGTGGGAAGGGACCTCAGTGGTCCATTCATCTCATTTTGGGGATTGCCTAGTGTCACAGAGGTAATAATTGATAAGGACAGAATTTGAACTCTGGTTCTTTAATTTCAAATCCAGAGTTTTCACTACTAGACCATGCTGATTTTATCAAGAGACCAAAAATGACTAAAATGACTGGTTAGAGAGAAAAGAAACAAGGAAGTGCTGAATTACAGAATAAAAGAAAGTGGAGAATTAGAAGACTCCAGGGAGGCAGGCACATTAGACTTGCCCAGGGTTACCCAGATACTGAAGGGGCAGATTTTGTACCTGTCTTCTCTGACACCAGATTAAGTATATTTTTTTCCAATACTACTGTGACTCATAATAACAAAAGGATCTTATTACACAGAGAAGCATTAAACAAAATATTAATTATTAATTATTAGTAAAGCATTAAATATTAAAACAAGACTTTAATAAAGCAAGACTTGAAAATAAAGTCTTCCCCTCACTTACCAAGCTGTTATTAGTTATTATAAAAATTATAATTAATTATTATCCATCTCTTTTTCTTTAGCTTAGCTTTTTTAGGTAACAACCTGAAATGTCCACAGAAGTTTTGTCAATCACATAATAATCATTGTTCCATTATAGCAACCTTTACAGAACAAAATATTAATATGATTATGACAATTGAGTGGTGAATTTGAAACCAATTGAATGATTCAAGTAAAAAACTAAATAATTTTGATTTGGAATTTAAATTGTCTGATTTGGATGAATAAATTTATTATTTTCCAGACCAGATAACTGTCAGATTGTCACTATATTTTGAATGATATAGATAAAACTATCATTCTTACTGAGGTAGTCTTTATAGTCGTACTGAACTACCATTTTAGAAAGGAGGGGGTGAGACTAGGATCACTGAAAGCACTTCTGTGGAAGAGGATATTTGAGTTAGCCATAACTAGTATTTTATTGGACAAACACTGGCTTTTTCTACCTAGTTTTAAATAAATATATAAATGACCTTTTCCTCTGCTAAAGAGAAGGGTGGGGCAGAGAAGAGGAGGCATGTTTATATTGAGAATTTAATGCTCTTTACATAATGTTCATTTATATGATTAAACACTGGTTGTTCAACAAGTATACTATTCTTGTGTCTTTGTTTTTCTTTTTCATGGCCAAAATGGAAATGATGAGATATTAGCATTATGTATTTTACCAAAATGTCACAATTTTTCATGAGAGTTTTGTGATGTCATTGGCATGGGAATTTCCTCCCTGTAGGTAAATCATTTGTCCCCAGTACCAGGTCTCCGCCATTGACACTTTCATTTTTTAAATAATAGAAGAGAACAATCATATATTAAACACCTACTATGGACCAGGCACTGTGCTTTACAAATATTTTCTCATTTGATTCTCACAACCCTGTGAATGGTGATGCTATTGTTTCTACTTTGAGGGAGCTGAGGCAGATAGAGTTCAGGTGGCTTGCCCAAGGTCATACAGCTAGTAGGTGTTTGAGACTGGATTTAAGCACCAGACCAAGGCTATCTACTGTGCCATGTGGCTAATTCTGGAGACTAGGTTTGAAACCAAAAGGACTAGGTTCAAATTCCATTTCTGCCACTTATTATTTATGTGGTGTTGAATAAATCACTCAGTATCCCCTTGCCTCAGTTTCCTCATATGTAAAAATGAGAAGTTTCATGTAGATAATCTCTAAGGTTCCTTCTGGCTCTCAACCTATAGTCCTTATGATCTGATGCTGAATTTCCTGAGGTTTAGAAAGATTACGTGATTTGCCCGTGGTCACACAGCTCTGCCAAAGTCAGAATCTGCCCTTCTTTACCAAAGGTGTTCCTGACTCAAATCCAGCACTCTAGACACTTCCCCATGCGAGGTCTCCATCATAGACTTAAGCAGTCAAAAAATGACAGTGGTGTCATGCATGAGCAGCCACTCATTAGAATGGTTCTAAAGAGTCTATTCAATTCATAAATAAATAGGCAGGCTGCTTGAAATTAAACCGTGTATCTGACTCCCCATGTCAATTTTGATAATCAGGCATCAGAAGATGGATAACATCTAGAAGTTGTTTTTTAACCATTGTCTTCAAATAATTCTTGCCATCAGTAAGAATCACAGGTAAAGCTACTTCATTTCTTTCAACTTGAAAACAACCTATTTAGCATATCCTCTGGTTTTAAAATTAATTATTTTCCCAGACTTTTTAACATAGAGTATAGACTTAACTCATAGATTGACTTCTACATAAACTTCTGCCACAAATGGCAAATGGTTCTTTTGTAAATTAATTAAAACTATGTTGTTCTTCACAAGGCAATGCAAAAAAAAGTTATTGGAGAGAACCATTCCAAAGGACAAGAAATTTGAGCACCCAAGGTGTCATGAAAGTAACTTGTGATGGGAAACAAAAGAAATGGAAAAAGGATGCTCTGGGAGAAATGAAGATTGCTGAAATGCTAGACTTCCGTTTCTTCATCTATAAAATAAAGAGATTAAACTAGATTGTCTTTAAATTTACCTGCATAATCCCCTCTTGTTAGATTCATTTTAAAGTATGGGAAGAGGACTCTGAAAAAGAGCCAAAGAGTTGGTCAGACACATGCTAAGGCAGAGACCTCCATGTTTAGCCTTAAAGCCCTCATGCCTCAGACTTCTTGGCAGCCTGGAACCCAAGAGAGTAAAATCCATCAAATAAATGTTGAAGAGCATTTTAGGTTTTCTTTGGGGGGAATGGGGAAAAGTATCTTTTGCACAGAATCTGCACACAGTAAGTCTTTCATAAATGGTACTTGAATGACAACATGAATTCTCTTGGAAAATCTCTCCTTGCTTAAAACTTCTGGAATTGTTGGGATGTGGGTCACTTTAGACATGTATAGTGGCACAGTAGAAGAGGCTGAGACATTTTGAGATGTGGAATCATGAATGATTTTGTACAGAGAAATTGATATAATATAGGCCAACTCATAAGCTGCTCCATTTAAATGAAGATGGTATATGCCAGTCCACCCACACAACACCTGTTCTAGTAAAAGTTCAGTATATTTCTAGACACTTTTCAATCTCATCCTTTATTAAAATGAAATGGCACTAAATCTTTTTTCTGTAATCATCATTTTCAAAATTCTCTTTTACTTCTTTCTCAATAGTATATATACGTATTAAAAATGCTATTTTTAGAAAAATCCTTTGGTTTGACTTTGGAGGTTGGTTTTAATCTTTCATTCTGGGAAACAAATGGGGCTTACAGCCAGCTTTTCAAAAGATCTCCTCTCTTGTACCCAGAATAATTAAAAAATGGGAAATAGCTTTTATTTATTTCCCAAGGTATATATTTTTATTTAATTTATTATATATTATTATACTTTATATTATTTCTTTATTCATTTGTGTACTTATTTACTTTTGGTGAGACAATGAAAAGAAGTAAGGGTTAGTTGATAGCTTGTTTTGGTCTCAATATCTGGATTCATGCCCTCCCTTTGATACAGAATAGCTATATTATTCAGCTATCTTAGTCATACCTGACTCTTTGGAAACCCATTTGGGGTTTTCTTGGCAAAGGAACCAGAATAATTTGCCTTTTCTTTCTCCAGATCATGTGACTAAAATAATTTGATTGATCATTTGAGGAAACTTAGGTAAACAGATTTAAGTGACTTGTCCAGGGTCATAGAGCTAGCAGATTTGAATTTAGGTCTTCCTAACTCTAAGGCTCTATCCACTGCCCCACTTAGCTGCCCAACCTTGGGCAAACCAATATTTCTCTTTCTGCCCAAAGGAAACTCTAAAACCATAAACTGCAGAGCAGGTACAAATCTGCCTTAATAAAAGAGAATCTTTTCATGAAGACCCACTCTGTGCCAAAGAAATTCTAGCTGCAGGCTTCAACATTTTCTTTACTGATTTTTCATTTTCTGATATGGACCAGAAAGTTCAAATTTCAAAATCACTCTGCTATTAAGATATTGTATGCCCGGAAGATCATTCTGCTCCCATAATATTTCAAATCCCTTGTTTCCCTCTTCACATTTGACATAAGGTATCCCATTCGATTTATAAAGAATTAGAGATAGATAACAGAGAAGGATCTTAGTGATCATCTATCCCAAATGTCCTTTTACAGATAAGGAAATTAGAGTCCAGAGAAGGTGAATGATTTATCCAAAGTCACAGAGGTTACCTAGTTGGGATATAAACTCATTTCTGAAAGTAAAATCAATACTTTTTTCCATCCCATGTCCTAGTCTTTTAGAGACTTGTTATTGGAAGAAAGATTAGACAGGTTCTCCTTGATCCCAGAAGGTGGAACCAGGAGGAGTGGGGAGAACTGCCAAGAGTTCAACTGAGGTTTGGTATCAAGAAATATATTTTAACAACTGGAGATGTTCAAGAGTAGAATGGTTTACTTTTAGAAAGAGTCAATTCTCCTTCCTTGGAGGAGGAACAAAGAAAGGAATAAAGGAACAAAGGAAGGAAGGTAGAGAGGGAAAGAGGAAGGATGGAGGGAGGAAGGAAGGAAAGAAGGGAAAGAGGAAGGAAGACAGAATGGTAAATATTTATAGCTATAACACATATAAACAAAAGTTCTTTGGAAGATCTTCAAGTTTTCATCTAGGTGTCACAGTGGATAGAGCACCTGGCCTGGAGTCAAGAAGGCTCATCTTCCTGAGTTCAAATCTTGTCTCAGGCACTTACTATCTGTGTGACCTTAGGCAAAGCACTTAACCCAGTTTACCTTAGTTTCCTCATCTATAAAATGAGCTGGGGAAGGAAATGGCAAGTTACTCTATTATTTTTTACTAGAAAAAATCCAGTCTCTAGCCAAAAAGTCCCAAGTTCAATTCCTGTCTTTGACACATACTGGCCGGATGATCCTGATAAGTCACTTTGCACTCCCAGACAACTCAGGATGACTTAAAGTCATAGGCAGAATGTGGTCCAATACTCGTGGAAGAGTTTTGTCTCCAAGCATCTCCTACATTGCTGAAATCATAGCTCTAGTCAAAGTATTATCCAAATAACATATACTTTGTCCCAAAGGAATAATAGGGGATAATATGATTTCTGTGAGACTGATTTAGTCTACCCAACACTAGAAACCAATTTTGAAAAAATGTATATTTGTATATAATGTGCTATATTTGCTAGTCTTATTCAATATATTCTCCAATCTCTTATCAAAGGGCTCTAGCTCAATTTTTCAGCCAAAGGTGATGTGCATTTTACTAATGAGAGCAGATATTTATGGGTCTATGGATACTCTCCAGACATATCCCCAGAGATATAACAGCTGTAACTTACTATTATCCCACTTATTTGAGTATGTAACCATTTTGATAAATGAGATTTGATTAAATTGAAAACCATATTGTTTTCCCCGGTCATTCCCTCAGTAGCTCTTTTTTCCATCACTGTGTGATTTAACAGAAGTATATGAGATGCTTACATTTATGTAAATTATAATCAGCACTACCCACTTTCCCACCATTCTACCCAATAAAACAAATGTTATAGTGTAATAATACTTTTAAAAATGAATAAATCTGATAAAATGAAGTTGTTTAGTCTTAGGTATCTCTTTTCTTTCTTATTAGTAAAAGGAAAACTTCCAAAGTTTTTAGAAAAATTTGGACCTACCAATCTGAAGGAGGGAGAAGACTTAATCCTACGCTGCACTGTTTCTGGAAGACCCACGCCAAATGTAATTTGGTCCAAAGATAATGTCCAAGTGGCGGCGGGAGACATCAATGTATGCCTTTTGTGTTTTTCCCTTGTTTACAGTAGAACAAACAGCACTTCTTGACTCCTTGAATTACATGTTCTTGTGTTCATATCTTCTATTTGCAGGTTCAGAAATTAGGTGATAATTATTACCTTTTAAAAAAGAATGTGATCCTCTCGGATACTGGGGAATACCTTTGCTCTGCAATGAATGAAGTGGGGGAGGCGAACTGTTCAGCAAGCATCGTAGTTACAGGTAGTGTGTCCTGGGCACACTCTTCAGAGTAAACTCATCTAGGTAAAGAGAGAATTTGTTCCAAGGTGCTGTCTGTATTTTCTTTTAGGGAAAGGGGAAAGAGAAGAAATAAACTGCATCACTAAGACAGAAGCTGAAAGTGGGGCTAAGTTTTTGTCGGAATGTACAACCACAAATATAGAGGAGCAAGTCCCAGTTACACACGTCAGCCAGAAGATAATGACAAACCAGTTTTCAGTGAGGTAATTTTAATAACATTAATTAAAACTAAATACACTAAAGGGAAAAATCTAGAAAGAATTGAGGGTACCCATGTCTCTACTCTCTTCCTTTCTCCACTTAGTAGTCCCTGCCCAGGTTTTTCTCTCCCCTTCCACTACACACACACACACACACACACACACACACACACACACACACACACTCGCCAATTTTTATTTTTATTTTTCACTATTTGTAGTCCCCATCTTCTTCTCTACCCAAGGTGTGACCCAGATTCATATTCCTTCACTCCAGCCCTGTCTTGTTCTTCAACTTCATCTCAGAGCTGAGACTAGGGATAAACAAAATAGGAAACCATCTTGGAACAGAGTTAGGATAGTGTACAAAACACAGTAACTTGGAATGAGGGACATTTAAAAATATTCCCTTTCCTAGATGACATGTTTTCCCTGTCATAAATTCTTCCATGCATCCATGACAATTTGGTATTTGTTTTGTGATGAGGCAAGTTGAATGTGTTACATGGAAAGCTCAAAGACTTCTGAGGAGATTGACACTCAAAAGAGTTCAATTTTGAGCAGAGAAGCAGCTGGAGAGAACTGGAGAGAGCCTGGGCGGCCCAGCCTTTCAGGAGTCTTCAGAGCCTCAGTGCTTCATACCACATACAGCCCAACTCCATTGAACTCAATCCAATCAAAAGCCTCCAGAGGACAGGGAAGCTAACATTCCTCCCCTAGAGACTGTACCAAGAGATCTGACAAAGCTCCAAGAGGGGAGACTGAGGCCCAAAACCAAAACAAAATGAGAGGAGCAAGAGCACAGCCAAATATGGGGAGCAAAGAAGGGGTAAACTCCAGCAAACAACAGAAAAAGAAGAAAGAAATTACAATAGACAGCTTCTGCACAGGTAATGAGCAAAGAGTGAATGAAACAGAGGGAGAGGACCCAGCAAATAAAAAATCAGAAATCCCAGCAAATTGGATACAGGCTTTGGAAGAACTCAAAATGCAATTCAAAATACAATTAAGAGAGGCTGAAGACAACTGGGAAAAGAACTTAAAAACTAAGATAAGTCATCTGGAAACAGAAAATAGTGTCTTGAAAGCCAAAATCAACCAGCTGGAAAATGAGGCAAAGCAGATGAAAGATGAGGTGAAGAACACGAAAGATGACCTCCAAAGAAAATCTGACCAAAAGGAAAAGGACGACCAAAAAACTAAGGATGAAATCCAGTCTTTAAGAACCAGAATACAACAACTTGAATCAAGCGACCTCACAAGGCAGCAAGACACTATAAAACAAAACCAAAAGAATGAAAAAATTGAGGAAAATATGAAGCATCTCATTCACAAAACAGAGGATTTAGAAAATCATTCAAGGAGAGACAATTTAAGAATTATTGGCCTACTAGAAGACCATGACAAAAGAAAAAGCCTGGACATAATATTACAGGAAATTATTAAAGAAAACTGCCCCAAAATCCTTGAACAAGACAGAAAAGTGGAGATTGATAGAATCCACAGATCACCTCCTGTACTTAATCCTCAACTGACAACACCCAGGAATGTGATAGCCAAATTCAAGAACTATCAGACCAAAGAAAAGATATTACAAGCTGCCAAGAAGAAGTCATTCAGATACCAAGGAACCACAATGAGGATAACTCAGGATCTGACTGCATCCACACTGAAAAAAAGAAAGGCATGGAATACAATATTCTGGAAAGCAAGGGAACTAGGTCTACAACCAAGAATCAACTACCCAGCAAAACTGACTATATTTTTACAGGGGAAAGTATGGTCATTCAACAAAATAGAAGAATTTCAAGAATTCATAAAGAAAAGACCAGACCTGAACAGAAAATTTGATGTCCAAGCACAGAACTCAAGAGAATCATCGAAAGGTAATTAAAAAAGAGGAGAAAAAGAAAAAACAAAAAAAAAATTTAAGACACTCAATAAGTTAAAATGATATGTATCCCTATAAGAAAAGAGGTCATTGGTAACTCTTAAAAACTGTTGTTATTAGCTGGGCAGCAAAAAGAAGTATATACTTAGAGGGAACAGCAACAAACTGTATAGGATGAAAGGACAAGACATAAATAGGTATATAAATATATGCATGCAAAAATACATACGCATGAGTATGCATATATATATATATATATATATATATATAACTAGAGCTTAAAAAATAGGTTAATATTAAAAGAAATGGGAAAAGAAACAAATAGGGGTAAATTTATATGTCATAAAGAAGCTCATGGTGGGAGGGGGGAGAACATCAATACACCGGAAGGGTAAAGAAGTCAGAGACAGGAAATACTCAACTTTTACGTGCTTTGAAAGTGACTCAAAGAGGGAAAAACAATCCAATCCATTGGGGGCAGAGAATAGATTTGCACCCTATAGGGGAGTAGAAGGGTAACAAAGGGTCTGGTGGAGAGGGAAGCAGTACAAGAGAGGGAGGGAGTGGGGGATTAATTTTAGAAAGACTACAGGGAAAATAAGGGGGGGATAAATAGGGAGGGGGTAGAAAGGGAAGTAAAATAAAGGTGGGAACAAGGGGGACTGTTCAAAAGCAAACATTGGTATAGAAGGAAATAGTGAAAGAAGGAAAGGCAGGTAAAGGAGCAGAAATCAAAATGCTGGGAAATACACAGCTAGTAATCATAACTCTGAATGTGAATGGAATGAACGCACCCATAAAACGTAAGCGAATAGCAGAGTGGATTAGAGTCCAAAACCCTACCATATGCTGTCTACAAGAAACACATATGAGAAAGGTAGATACACATAGGATGAAAGTAAGAGGGTGGAGCCAAATCTATTGGGCATCAACTGACAAAAAGAAGGAAAAAATGCAAAGGAAGGAGGACTTGCAGTCCCAGATCTCAAACTATACTATAAAGCAGTGGTTATCAAAACAATTTGGTACTGGCTAAGAGACCGAAAGGAGGATCAGTGGAATAGACTTGGTGTAAATGATCTCAGCAAGACAGTTTATGACAAACCCAAAGACCCTAGCTTTTGGGACAAAAATCCATTATTTGATAAAAACTGCTGGGAAAATTGGAAGACAGTGTGGGAGAGATTAGGTTTGGATCAACACCTCACACCCTACACCAAGATAAATTCAGAATGGGTGAATGACTTGAACATAAAGAAGGAAACTATAAGTAAATTAGGTGAACACAGAATAGTATACCTGTTAGACCTTTGGGAAGGGAAAGATTTTAAAACCAAGCAAGACTTAGAAAGAGTCACAAAATGTAAAATAAATAATTTTGACTACATCAAATTAAAAAGTTTTTGTACAAACAAAACCAATGTAACTAAAATCAGAAGGGTAGCAACAAATTGGGAAACAATCTTCATAAAAACCTCTGACAAGGTTTAATTACTCAAAGATTAATTACTTACAAAGAGCTAAATCAATTGTACAAAAAATCAAGCCATTCTCCAATTGATAAATGGGCAAGGGACATGAACAGGCAGTTCTCAGCCAAAGAAATCAAAACTATTAATAAGCACATGAAAAAGTGTTCTACAGCTCTTATAATCAGAGAGATGCAAATCAAAGCAACTCTGAGGTATCACCTCACACCTAGCAGATTGGCTAACATAACAGCTATGGAAAGTAATGAATGCTGGAGGGGATGTGGCAAAGTAGGGACACTAATTCATTGCTGGTGGAGTTGTGAATTAATCCAACCATTCTGGAGGGCAATTTGGAACTATGCCCAAAGGATGATAAAAGACGGTCTGCCCTTTGATGCAGCCATAGCACTGCTGGGTTTGTACCCCAAAGAGATAATAAGGAAAAAGACTTGTACAAGAATATTCATAGCTGCACTCTTTGTGGTGGCCAAAAATTGGAAAATGAGGGGATGCCCTCTTCAATTGGGGAATGGAGATGGAATACTATTGTGCTAAAAGGAATAATAAAGTGGAGGAATTCCATGGAGACTAGAACAACCTCTAGGAAGTGATGCAGAGTGAAAGGAGCAGAACATGAAAACATTGTACACAGAGACTGATACATTGTGGTACAATTGAAGGTAATGGACTTCTCCATTAGTGGCAATGCAATGTCCCTGAACAATCTGCAGGGATCTAAAAAACACTATCCACAAGCAGAAGATAAACTGTGGGAGTAAAAACACCGATGAAAAGCAACTGCTTGACTACAGGGGTTGAGGGGATATGACTGAGGAGAGACTCTAAATGAACACTCTAATGCAAATACCAACAACATAGAAATGGGTTTGAATCAAGAACACATGTGATACCCAGTGGAATTGTGCGTGGGCTATGGGAGAGGTGGTGGGAGGAGGGGAGGGAAGTAAAGAAAATGATCTTTGTTTCCAATGAATAATGTTTGGAAATGACCAAATAAAAATTTAAAAAGATAAAAAAATAAAAAAAACCTAGAAAACAAATTTTAAAAAAAGAGTTCAATTTTCACTCTTTGGCTTGAATATGTGAATGCTTTCCAAGTTCTGCCCTTCATTCTCTCCCAAGGACTCACTGTGTGGAGCACCTGCAAAAGGCCACAAAGTCAGCAATTTGGAAACTGGAGAGTTCCTTTCAAACTGTTAAAGCTATAGCTTGGAGAAATCTCTTCCTGGCAATCTAAGGGAAACACAGACAATGTTTTTCCATTGAAATTTCAATATAAGTTGTGGTTTTTATAAAGTTGAAATGCTACTATATTTTAATAATATTTACAGGTTAAATGGATTTGGGAAACCCAACTACACTTTGTAACATTATTTCTTTGGGAAAATATATTCCAAATTCCAAACAACCACTTTACAAAAAGACCTCAGTGGGTAGCAGATTGGGTTTAGAATCTAGTTGTCTAAAATGTAGGATAGTGAGGTTTTAAAATTTAAAAACTTCTGTGGGCAGGCAGAAAAGATGGAAAGCAGGGGAAGGAAGAAGAGGAAAGAAGGAAAGAAAGAAGGCAAGAGGTAGACAAGAAAGGGAAGTAGAAGGAAGGAAGATAGGGAAGGAAGAAGAAAGGAGAAAACATTTTGCTTTTTTGAGTTATTTAAATGTTTAAAAACATTTTAAAAAGAGGAATTTGTTCCATGTTGATCATATAAAATCCTTTGTAAGTAGAGAAATCTATTTAGTCACATAGATTTTTAGCTAGAAGGAATCTTATTGATTATATACTCAAATCTACTCATTTAGATGAGGAAACTGAGGCATGGAGAGATAAAGTGATTACTCCAAAGTGGTATCTAGTTATCCCTTCCATATAGTGGAGAGTAAGGGCAGGACACCATCATGATCTGGAAAATCCATATAAAAATTTTGGCCCTCTCTGTACCAGAAAGTCATTTTTTTCCTTTTTTTTAGTGGAGTGTTTATAGTACTTTATTGTAAAATTTAGGTTAGTTGTTTGTTCATAGGCTATATAGTTTCTAAACTTTTTCTGTGTCTTCTGCTTGCCTTTGTATGTTGTCTGCAGCTTCCACAACTCCCATTTATTCATTTTATTTTTATTTGCTTATTTATTTACTTACTTGCTTGCATACTTCCATACTTATTTATTTATATTTCTTATGCCAACACATAACATAGGATAACAGCAATGGGGAAAGTCACAACGTGGGAGGCAGACCTATAGTAAATAGCAGATCTAGTATTTGAACCTAGTTTTTTATTCTGAATCTATTTGTCTTCTCTTCTACATGGCTATCTCTCTATAGCTAGCATCAAGAGCAGGGTTATTTAAATGTCTTTTATGCCATGGATCCCTTTGTCAGTCCACTGACCACATTCTCACAACTGTTTTTTAAATGCATCATGTAAAATACATAGGGTTACAAAGTAAAGAAGATATATTAAAATACCTATCAAGTTTATATTTTTTAAAAAATATTGTCACACAGATAATAATCCCTGACAAAGAAGGTAGTATGAGAGAGTGAAAGAAGTGAAAGAGTTTTATTTTGAATTTGTAGCTACAAAAATCTGGGTTACCATCCAGCATCTGTTCCTTACTATTCGTGTGACCTTGAAGAGTCACTTGTCTGGGTCTCAATTTTCTCATCTATAAAACTGAAGATGATCTCTATCTTCCTTTTCAGCTCTAAATCCCAGGAGACTTCATGAACACACGTTAGTAACTTATTTTATTCTCTCCATTTCAAAAGCTTAATGGAAAAATAAAACTTCTGAAATCAATTGGCAAGTGTAAAAGCAAAAGCCTTTAAAAGACATACATTTATTTATTCAGGCAACTATGAATCTTTTTCAAAATGTAACTCTTTCACTGTCACTATCTAATATACATTATTCATGAGTAAAATACATGAGTCATGTATGAATTCACTGACTCTTTATTTTCTGCTCACTTGAATAGATAGCAAATCAGACAAATAAATCAATATTTCTGCTACACTGAATTTTACATTTTAAAAGGCTAGGCTGAATTTTTATACTTTCCCACATGTGTACCGGGTTCTTTGCTAAGTTCATAGGGTCCTAGATTTAGAGCTAGAAAAGACCTAGAATGTCATGTAGGTCAACTCTCTTATTTTATAAATGAGGAAACTGGGTCCTAGAGAGGTCAAGCCATTTATTTAAGGTTGTATAAGTAGTTGGTGGTAGAAGTATGATTTGAACTTACACTCTATAACATCAACTCCTTTTGTATACATGTTGTTGTTCAGTCATGCCCAACTCTTCACGACCCCAATTTGGAGTCTTCTTGATAAAAATACTGGAGTGATTTGCCATTTCCTTCTTCAGACCATTTGACCAATGAGGAAACTGAGGCAAAGAGGGTTAAGTTAATTACACAGGGTCACACAGATAATAACTGTCTGAGGCTAGAATTGAACTCAGTTCTTCCTGACTCCAGACCTGTGGTTCTGTCCACTGTGCCACCTAGCTAACCCCAAATATCTATGTAGACAATTTAAAAAGTATAAAAATGGAATAACTTTATAGACAATATTTTAAACTGTACCAATATCGTCTTTTTCAAAAACTCAATGGAATAATTTAATTGAAACTAGAGAGCCCAGGAGACCCTACAATCTAAAAGTAGGATGGAATCTAGGTTTTTGAATCTTTGTTCTCCCTAGTCTGACTGTAAGCTCCTTGAGAGCAGGACTTTGTGCTAGATTTCTTTGTTTTCCCTGTAGTAACTGGAGAATTATTATGTAAGTAACAAGTATTCAATGAAGGAATTAATTGCAAAATGGAAAATGCTAATTTTGCTTTTATTCCTAATTGCCTTTGTGTAATTATTGAGGGTGCTCACCCTATTTAAAATCTATGTGGTGGCAATGAATTATTTACTAGGTAGCATTTATCTTCACATCTGGCTTTCCAGGAGGCTCAGGGGTCTCCTCCCTAAATCCTTATATAGCTTTCTAGTCCTAGGATTGCCAGGTCCAGACTCTAGCCATCCCCAAAGTCTAGGGGTAAGGGATGGAAGGGGAGTTAATGACTACTTTCCCATTAGTTAGTGTTTATTAGTGTTGCTCTAAGTCTCTTGGAAAGGAAGGGAAGAGAGGAAGGGGAGAGCAAGATTTTAGCCCAGGATTTGGGAGGTGTTTTTAAGTCATTCCCCTGTTTTACAATCCCCTCTGTAGGTTGGGGTTTCCGTAGGAAAGGAAATTATAGATTAGTCCAGACTGTGTAGCAATTCCTTAGAGTATACTGGAAATTTCAGGGAGACATCAAGGGAAGGAAATTTCTATGAATTGTGGGGAGTGGTCTAAGGCTAGGACAGATTTTTCTGAGCTGGCTTTGAATCCCACATGCAAGTCTATGATAAAGGATGTGTAATGAGCCAATTTACACGAAATCTACAAATGATTAAAGAGCTTCTGGTGGCCTGTGGCCTGAGCTCTGATAATGAGGCATATTTCCATCTGTACGACAGGATCTGCTCATCATCATTATTCTGTAGAGCAAGGTACTATCCCATGCCACTCACAACAGCAACAGTTTTCAAAACTCCCAGTTTGTCAAAATCTCTATGATTTGAAAGATGTACAGAATAAACTTTGACTGTTTCCATGACATAGGAGATTCCCTGCAGCTGGGGAGCACTACCAAGATTTTGCAGTTCTTCAAGCAGGATACAGGATGATTCACAGAAGAAAGAGACTGGGAATGGAAGAGCATCATTCCTCTGAGAAAGGAGAAAGAGAAAACAGAGCAGTGGTAACCCAGGAAGGATTAAATGTCAAGAGAAGAAACAAGAAGAAACTTCTAGAGGTATTCATTCAACAAAGATAAAGCTACAATAACAGTAAGATGAAAAGCAGAATATTCATATTAATGATCACCATTTTTTATGGAAGAAGTTAAAGGTGAGACCAGAAAGTCAGTGCTGCCACAGTTCTGAGGCTATATAAAACAATTTAAGTTTCTAAAACACTGATGTAAGGAAAAGCTAGGAAAGAGTAGTGATACTAAAGCTAGTTGTTACCAGGTCCTCCGAATGAATACTATTAGAATTCTGTATACATTTGCTTCAAAGATGCTTCTGAAAAATAAATTGTTTCAAGTCTTTATCTCACTTGTCTTTGAGCCTTAGGAAAAACCTAGGGCATTGCCACTGGGCTACATTTGACTTGGTAAAAATAAATTCTAAGGGGAAGCTCTCATAAACCTGAAATAAAGAAAAATCTACCTGTCTTCTTTAAAAAAATTACTGGCCCTCTGATTTCATTGGTACAGGGAATTCCCAGTGAGAAATATTTTCTGCCAAAGCAAGTAAACTATTATACTGTAAATCTTAATCCTAGAAAGTTGCCTAGGGGCACTGAGAGGTTGTCATGTCCAAGGTTAAACAGTCAGTATGTGTCCGCCAGGACTTGAAGTCCTCTTCCTGCCTCCAAAGCATCTTCTTCATGTTCCATGATATGTTGCTTCCAATAACAGTTTCCATAGTCCTTTAAATTCAATGGAACATTGCTAACATATTACTTGACCAAATACAACATTCCAACCTAGATTATCCTCTATCAGTCTGGGAAATCACCAGTTATATACTTGCCAGACCAAGAAATATCTCAATAGAAAAGAATGCCAGCTTGAAGCTTCCTATTTTAAATTGTTATTCTTGCTATCTAGGCACTAGGTTCAATTGCTTCTAGACCAGAGGGCTGTCAATGTCACCTTTAAATTTTGGCACCCTGGAAAAAGCTCCAGTCATCTCACCCTTCTTATCTTCATTTTTTTCCAATTAAAAAGTATAATTCCCTGGATTTGTGAAAACAATAAAGATTTAGTAATGATCTTTATGATCATCCCCATTAAAGCCATCACAATTGTTTCTCCCCATTTAGTAATCCAATTCACTGTCATTCCCATCATTGTCACTCAAATCAGTCCTTCATCAACACTATTAATCATGACAGAGGAACTATCACTGCTTAGTGTCACTTCATCAGCAATGATCATTTTTAATGTCTCAAGGTCACCACACAAGTGTTTTATTTTGATGAAAAAGGAAAACCTTGCCAGAAGTACAGGAAATACATTTTCAATATAGAATTGGCTTGAAAGTCTCCTCAGTGGGGTCATTTTTAGACTCATCACAGTCAGGCTCTAAGAACCACAGTTTTGTTTAATTTCAAGACCACTTTTGTCTCAATGCATTGGTTAAAATATAATATTAAGGAATAAATAGCCTCAAAGCTAAAGACCCTCCCTTCTACTCCCAGCTAGGATCAATTCCTTTTACTGAACACAATTCTAAATATTCCTGACCCTGTACGGAAGAGAATGTTCTACTGAGTAGCACAGATAAGATGACTTTGCAGAATTCTTTTTAGGTGTCAGGGCTATTTCCAGATTGTTGATCTGATTCTTTCTAGTCCACTTTCTCTGAAGTGATGGTTCTTCAAGTGTGGTCCAGGGACCCTTAAAGGTCTGACCCAAGACTCTTTCAGGGGGTCCATAAGGCCAAAGCTATTTCATAATCATAGCAAAATGCTTTAATTTCTAATACAATAAATACCAATAGATATAACCCACACAAAGTCTCCTTGGGAAGTGGGATAGTGGTGTGTGTGTGGGGAGGTCATCAATAATTATTCAGAGTATAAAAAGGGTCCTGAGACCAAAAAGTTTTAGGGCTGTTGCTCTAAAATAAATTGAACTTTGTCCTAGGCACACCCTTCTGGACCACCTATCCAGTTCAGGCCTGAGGGAGGTCTAATTTTGGACTCGAGAATCCTTCTAAGGCTTTACAAATGATGCTTTGGCCCTCTAGCCAGGCAGAGAGTAGTTTATTCTTGTTCTTTCCTTGATGTTTCAATTTATTAAATGGTACTCCGTGTCTTCTCTTTCTTGGAATGGAAGTTTCTAGTTTGTTTTTTTTATTGTAAATTCTATAAGGTTGTAGGATTAGATGCATCCATCCATATAGAAAGACATTGCTCTAGTTGTGTTCCATTGAACTCTGGTCTTCTAAATCAGTAAGCTGCTAAGGGTGGGGATCAGAAAGTAGAAAAATGGATCACTTCCCATTCTACCCACAATAGAATTTCTTCAATGCAACCACACCTTCCATTATTCCCCAATCTTCTTCCATTCTGGCCTACTTCTTCTACCATGTAAGCTCCACATTTCTCCCTTTCCTAACCAGGCATCAGTCCCTCCAGGCAATTATAACCCAACTACAATCTACATAGCCATAACAGTATCTATGTAAGTGTCTTTTGGAAAATCCCTCCATGTGGGCATACCCACACAAGGCAACACCGCCATTAACCTTGTGACTTTGGCAGGTGCCCCTTATAATAAAGATTCTGTTTTGTGTGTCCATCAACTAAGAGAACACTCCCCCACCACCACCTTTTGTTTTGGGTGGAGAAAAGATCTCAATACAATATCATTCTCTCTAAATATCCCTCTCCCACACTTCCCTCTTAATGCCAAGGGTACATTTATCCACTATTACCCTTCTAAAGACTCATACTTGTATCCTTGGCATTATCCTTGATTCTTTATCCTTAATATTCATTCACTTATCGAATTTTGGGATTTCTATCTCAATGGCATCTTTAGCAACTCTTCCTTTCTCTCTTCCCAAACAGCCATCACCATAGTTCAGACCTTCATTACCTCTGGATTATTGCAATGGCCTCCTAATTGGTCTCCCAGCCTCCAGACTCTCTTCTTTCCAACTCCATCTTCCACATAGCTGCCAAAGTGATTTTCCTAAAGTACTCATCTAATCATATCAATCCATCCCAAGATGAAAAATTATTTTATTTTTATAGCCTCCTTTTAAAATTTCCCATTTTATAGTAGTGCTATCATATACAGATTTTGTGCAATAGTTCATGAATAAACCATATGAACCAATAAATATATGTGTATTGGGTTTTGTGCCAGAAAAGGTTTTACTAAAACCCAGTGGAACTGTGTGTCATCTACCAGGGTGGGGGGAGGAAAAGAACATGAATCATGTAACCATGGAAAAGTATTCTAAATTAATTAAAGAAAAATTTCAATTAAAACAACAACAAAAAGAAACAAATGAACAACCCCCCCCCAATAAAAAGTTTTACTAATAGGAATGTATAGTTAACATTTTTTGGAGACAACTATTCTAAATGATATGAATATCAGTGCTATAATAAAATGTTGATGGTAGTGTAATTTTCCATTTAAAATACTGAATGGAATTAAATATTAAATTCTACAAGCCTGTTTGTTTCTTCATAAGATGAGACCCATGGTGCTTGTCCTACCTTTTTTACAGGATTGTTGTGAGGAAAACACTTTTTATACTTTTAAAATATTATTTAAATGTGAGCTAATATTCTGCTACCACTTGACTCCCTTTGCTCCCTCCCCTCCCAATTCAGAAAAACCTCCCAGGCTTAGTGCTACCAAATCTCTAAGGAGCCAGTAGATCTTAATGGAGCTTAAAAATCCTTGCTCTTGATTCAAGCTGAATTCTCTGGGCAACAGATTTACCTTCAACTCAAAAACTCCTGGAGGATTCTAAGCCTCATCACTCTCAGCTTCCTTTTTTTTTGTTTTTACTCACTGTCCTCTATCTTTCTGTCAATTAGTCAATCAACAAATATTTCTTACTGGCCTTCCCCCATAAGCCAGGCACTATGAAAATTCACAAAAGAGCTATACACCTTCTATCCTTAAGGAGTTTCTATTCTGTCCTGGAAAATAACATGGATATGCCAACTGATAGAGAGCCAGTAGCCAAGTCCTTTGCCTCAATCTAATTATTATCTTCCTTCAGCACATATTTTATCATTTGCATATCTAAACAGATATTGAAAACCAAGACAAACAGACCAGAACATTCAGATTCCAGAGATAGCCAAGAACACTCAGGGCTAGAAAGTGGTGAAATTGGGGGAAGGTTTCATCTGGTTCTAGAAAAATATCTTAGGTTAAGTGTGTGTGTGTGTGTGTGTGTGTGTGTGTGTGTGCGCGCGCACGCGTGAAAAGCAGGGATGTGGTATTAAGTTATGTATGTTTGTTTACTCAGGTAAAAATAAAGGGAAACATCTGCGACAGAGATTTTGAAATCTGCAATGTGAAGAAAATGTCAACAAGAATGGCCACTTCCTATGGAGAAGATCCATCAGAAGTGTCAGAGAACAAGCTCAATTAAGTAGAGAAGTCTTCTGCCTTCACAGGGAGGTTTCAATCTACTGTTAAAAGACCTGGGTTCAACTCTGAGCACTCTGGCTATGTAACCTTGGCCAGAGGTCTCAAACACATGCAGCACACAGATGTATGTGGCCCACAGCCCTACAAGGAACACCCAAACCAGATTAAAATGTAATTAAGATGTAAATTGTGTTCAGCAAAAAATTTTAAATTACAGTTGTGATTTTCTAAATCAATTTGTGGGGCAGAGAAATCCATTTCTAGTTAGGTTTGATGCCACTGGCATTCTCTTAAAATCCAGAGAAGAATTGTCAATCTGCATCAATAAAAGGAACTCCTCACTAGGAAGTTCCCTATACAATATCAATTAAATTACAAACTCAATCCTTGTCCATTGTTAACTATATTGGTCTCTTGACTCTTTGCTAGCTTGGTTTTTCTGTATTGCTTGAAGTCAAAACCAATCAACTTCCTGTAATTTAATTTCAAAGAGTCCTTTCATCAAAATGCAGGTCTTTTACTCCAATAAAGGGATCACCATCTCGGAAGGTGCTACAATGTGTGAATTTGTGTATCCTATCTTTTTTCTTTTGAATTCTTTTTGAGTGTGTTATAGTTTTAGACCTTTCAAAAGATTCCTCAAGGACGGTGTCTGGTCTCCGGGATATTTTCTGGCACTTTATTTTCCCCCCTGAGTGCCAGCTCTTCTCAAGTATTATTCCAAAACCTTGGTGGGAAGAAGAGGAGAAACCTGAAGATCTTTACTTAGGCAACTTAATAGGAGGCTCTTGCCGGTAGCTGAGAATAAAAACCAGAGACATTTAGCTTTGTTGAAGGGCTTTATTTCTCTTTGCCTATGAGTGGGAGAGCCCAGCTGATAATTCTGAATGCCTTGCTAATCAGTGTGCCAACTTTCAGAAGCTTTGTGAAGGAAGAAATAACAGGAAAACATGAATTGGCAAGTACGGGATGTGACCGATTAGAAAGTAAGAATCCAAATATAATACCAAGGTTCTTAGAAGAGAGTTAATAAAACTATTTGGTCAATTATAGCAATAGGGAAGTGATTTTAAAAGTTGGAGGAGGTGGTTTAGGAAGAAAGATTTTATGTGAACACTGCATTCAGAAATGGTAACATTAGCCTTAAGTTCGAATAGTGTTATACATTTTACAAAATCTCTTAAAATATATATATACATATATATATGTAAAATCTTTATTTGATCTTTCTTATTTTTGGTAAGGAAGGACAGACAGATAGTTGGTCCCAGGGAGGCTAGAGCACTGGTTATAGAATCAGGAAGACTCATCTTTCTGAGTTCAAATGTGGCCTCAGATATTTGCTAGCTGTGTGACTGTAGGCAGGTCATTTAACCCCGTTTGCCTCCGTTTTTCACTTGTAAAATGAGCAGGGGAAGCAAATGGCAAACGACTCCAGTATCTTTGCCCAGAAGACCCCTGGTTATTGCACCATAAAAACGATGAATAAGATTATCACAAAAAAAGCTAGAAAGACTTATATGAGGTGATAGAAAGTGAGTGACAGAAGCAGGAGAATTTTGTACACAGTAACAATAGTGTATGATGATCAAATGCGAATGCCCTACTTATTAATCAGCAATACAAGGATCCAGGACAACTCCAAGGGCCTTGTGACAAAAAAAGGCTATCCTCTACCCTGGAAGGAACCAACAGACTGAATACAGATTGAAATCAACCATTCTTCACTTTCTTTCTTCCATAATTTTTGCTCTAGAGTAAGCTTTCTTTTACAACATGAGCAACATGGAAACGTGTTGCATGATAACATGTATAACCTATAACATATTGCCTGCTGTCTTGGGGAGGGAGAAGGGGTGGGAGAGAGGGAGTGAACATGGATAGCAAAATGTCAGAAAATAATTGTTGAAAATTGCATCAACATGTAACCTGGAAAAATTAATAAGAAAAAATTAATAAGAAAAGCATAGAATAAGAAAAACATAAAATAAGAAAAATATGAACAACATAGTGCTATGGTCCACTGGGTTACAAAGAGATGAGCGTAATGAATCGGGCAGGACTGAACAACAACAGCAATATGCCAAACACTGAGTAAAGTGCAGAGATACAAATAAAAAAGAGAGAACCTGCCTTCAAGGAGATTCGGTAGTGTCAGTGGCTGTCTGCCTAAAAAGTACTCAGGTTAGCTTTAGGGAATTTTGCATCTCCTTGGCTTGGGTGGAGTCCTCTAAAAAATCTGGGAAGTAAGTCCCTGAGATCAATACTTTATATGCTCATATCCAGTAGAAAGTCAACTTTTTGAGGATTGGGATTGTCTTTGTATCCTAGGCACCAAGCAAAGCCTGTTGGGAAAATAGTGCCTGGTCCACAATAAGTACCTAAAAAATCTTTGTCGTTGTTACCAACTCCACTTTTAAATACCAGGTTTACAAAATTATCCAGGAAAACTTTTATTAAAAGATGGAAGAGAACAAAATAGAATCATGACAGAGCTCTTGGGAAATTAAGACATACTCTAATAAGCAACCTTCTCCCAAAAATATTACTCAGGTTTCATTCTCTAATGGTTAAGACTTTGAAATGTTTTGACCCAGACATAGGAGGTCCTGGGTTCAAATAAGGTCTCAGACACTTCCCAGCTGTGTGACCCTGGGCAAGTCACTAAACTCCCATTGCCTAGCCCTTACCACTCTTCTGCCTTGGAACAAATATACAGTATTGATTCTAAGACAGAAGGTAAGGATTTAAAAAAAAAAAAGACTAGGTAGTTTTCCCAATAGGCTTTGCTTGGTGCCACCCTCGTTCCCCAACCCCATTCCTTCCTATCTCCGGAGGTACCTGGAACTGTTTAGCTCTGTGGTTCCTTTGTAGTCCTCAATAGATCCAGCAGGTAACGTTAGGCATCTTTCTCAGGTAAAACAAGTCCTCTGCAGCTATTACAAATCTGCCAAAGCCAAGAAGCACCATTTCTATTCAGCAATTTTAGATGAGACAGCCTCTAGGGTTCTCATGTCTGATAAGAAAAGAATAGTAAATAATAATTTTTTTGCATATAGATCAAAATATCCATTAATTCAACTGGGAAAGTGAGAGAAGGATAATAATGACCCTGGGCACTGTGAAACCACTGATGGTGATGGTGGGAGCACATTTGGTTAGCAACTTAATAGAAGTAAAGACGGCAAAAGCTGTTGGGTGAAAGGTGTGAAATATAAGTTTGTAGCTTCCTGTTTTAAATTAGCATTCTTGCTATGTAGGTTCAATTGCTTCTATGCAGCTAGAGGACAGAAGGGTTGTCAATTTTGTCCCAGTCTTTGCACACTAGTTATGGCTCTGGCCAAGAGACACAGTTCTCCCTGAGTCATAGCTCCAATAATATAACACCAGACGAGTTGCCTTTTTTTCACCGAGGCTATTCCCCCATTTAAAAATTAATTTTAATTTTTTTCCAGATTACATGTCAATACAATTTTTAATAATAATTTTCTGACATTTTGTGGTTTATGTTCTCTCCCTTCCTCCCAACTCCTCTCTCCACAAGGTGACAGGTAATATAATATAGGTTATGCACAAGTAGTCATATAATACATGTTCCCCTTTTCATTATGTTGTAAAAAGAAGACACATATCTTACTAGAGAAAAATTCATGAAGGAAATAAAGTGAAGAATTCAGATTCTATCAGTTTCTTCTATGGCAACAGATAGCATTTTTCACCATGAGCCCCTTGAAGTTGGTCCTGGATCTTTGCCTGATTGATAATAGTTGTCATTCACAGCTGACCATCATACATTGTTGTTACAATGTACAACATTCTCCTGGTTCTGCTTGCTTCACTTTGCATCGCTTCATATAGTTCTTTTGGGGGGTATTTTTTTGTGTGATCATTTTGTTTGTCATTCCTTTTTTTTTCTTTTTCTTTTTTTGTTTGTCCTTACTTAGAGGCTATTATTCCTAGTAAACCCTGTCTATACAAAAAAGATTGTACAGAGTATATTGATATTCAATGTCCAATAGAGTCTCAGTCATCAACACCAATTTTTGGTGTGATGGCTATAAATATTGATGTCTTTTCTCCCTCCCCACCCCCACTCTGAACTCAGATAAAGACATTACAATCAATGCAGAAAATGTTTACATTTACATAGCACTTTAGCTTACACATGACTTTCTCTGAATATTTACAACAACCCTACCAGATGGGTAGCATGAGCATCATTCCCACTTTATAGATAAGGGTTAAATTCAGAGAGTCTAAATAATTTGGTCATAGTGACACAGTATGGAAAGGAAGACTGAAACAAGTTTTGGACTTTCTGCCAATCAGGTGGAACAAACAGCAGTTGGAATGTTAGAGAGACGATATTGACAAGAATGACAGTTGATGGGGGGAGGGGCAATTGGGAATGGCAGTTGGTTTCCTGATGCTCTCTCTTCCTGGCCCTTGTACTAGAAGGAGCCTCTCTCCCTGTCTCGATAGAAGTGCCTCTATTCCTTATTTTTCCCAACTGTGTGCTCTACTTGGATTCCTGTGATCATGTCATCGAACAAAAGGACTTAAGGGAAGCAGTTTGAACTATAAGGCTGGTCTTTAGGGGTATCAGCCTAAAGAGACAGGCCCAACCAGCTCTGAAAGTCAGAAACTTTTCTTTCTCTTGCTGTCTACTGCTAAAGACTGTGAATTTAAGAAAGCTAGCATAGATTATCATAGACAGGAATAAAAGAAACCCTCCACCAGCCTGCGAGGCCTGACCTCAGCTCAAAAGCTGAGAGACACTCAAACCCAATCTAGGGAAATCCTGATTTCCTCTTCCCTGATACCTCCCAAATTCAAGCTTATTATTAAATTCATTTTTATTTAAATAACCACAATCAGATTCTTATCTATCGTTTCAGGGGGACATAGAGGGAGCTGAACCTCAGGAGGGCCATTCAATCATAGACAGTCTTTATTGGACCCCTGCTGGGTGACCTTGGGGGAGGCTTGTCCCTCAGAGGGATCTGTGCTTGCCTGCTCTGGGGTTTCTTCAACATCAACCAATAAAGAAGACATCCCCTCAGGCTATCTTAGCTGGCCTATTTCTTGGGAACCCCATTTTTCAAAGATAGCCTCTCAAGAGGGGGCATCTTCTTCCTTTTACTTCACCAACAGCCATATTCCCTCTCTCCCTTCAACTCCTCCATTCCCTGTTACAAAACCTTCCTTATCCCCTGTACCTCTCCAATCCCTACTATCCCTTTAAATATTACAGTTTTTGGCAGAGCCAGCTAGATTTTCCAGACTACTTTGTCAAGAACTTGGGAAGAGGAAGACAGTTGGAAGTGTCAGAGTAGTTTCAGAGAAATTGGGCCTACATACATACATACTGTGGAAAGCAGCCATTTTGAGAGCAGTGTTGAGTGTAGCTAATCTGCCTAGCAACACCACAGTCAATAAGAAATACTTCTTCTGAAGGGAAGAAGTGACTCTTAAAGGGCCAGACTTAAAAACATGTTTTCCTTTGCAAAAAGCTTTTCAAGATACAAGAGGACAAAGAAATTATTACTTGCCATGGGTTATCTAGCCTTGATTGGACATTTCTTTTATATGGCTTGCAACTTATTTTTTGCCAAGATTCCAGATTATATTTATTTTCTGCATAACATCTATGAAAGTTTTTAATGGCTAAAGATAAGTGTAGATCGCTTGATTTCATTCATTCCCACATATGCTGAAGCATAATTCATCCTAATCCAATTATACTACACCCTAAAAAAAGGTGTGCATCTAATTTATGGGGAAAAAGCAAAGGACAATGAAATGGCAGTGATGATCTTAGCCAGGAGGGAGGAGATTTCACAACTAAAGCAAATGATTAAGCAACTAACTGAAGAGAAACAAAATTGCAAATATATTCACATACACCAAGACATACCTAAAAGTAACAATGTACCTGAGCAAGAAAAGATAGATGGGGCTGAAGGTGGAATACCAATATTGGCACTAAGAGATCAAACAAGCCTACATCCTAACAGCGGCATAATTCATATTAAAACACATAAGCTGTTTACAGCAGCAAACCTCAAAAGTCTGAAAAAACAGATGTTTTCCTGGTTTTCAGAGACTGTACGATGTTTGAAAGAATTTAAAAGAGCAATTAGGCTTTACGATCCAAATTTCCAGGACACTGAAATTCTTCTCTCAGAATTATTTTCAAAAAGGGAAAAGCAACAATTTATTGATGAAACTCCTACCTGGCTGGCCAAAAACTGTAATATTTATATGGAAATGTAAGGGATTGAAGAACAGGGAATACTGAAGGTTTTGTACAGGGAATGGAGGAATTGACGGGAGAGAGGGAATATATTTATCCTAAAATCATCACGAGATTTTACTGGGAAGGAGTTTTATGTGTCATCTAATTCAACTCTATAATATTGAAAACTTGAGAAGGGAATAAGCATTTAAATGGCATCTTCTATATGCCAGGCATGAGGCTAATCATTTTACAAGTATTATTTCATTTCATCCTCACAACAACCCTTTTAGGTAGATACTGTGGTTATCTCCATTATCAGATGAGAAAACTGAAGCAGAGAAGTTAAATGGTTTGCCCAGGGTCATACAGTTAGTAAGTGTCTGAGCAGATTTACAAATATTATCTCATTTGATCCTTACAACCACCCTTAGAGGGAGATGCTATTATTATACACATTTTACAGATGAGGAGACTGAGGGAGACATCTTTCCCAGCATCATATAGCTAGTTAAATGTTGTGAAGATTGGATTTAACTATCTCCTGATTGTAACAATGAAGGTACTTAGCTCTTCCTTTATTGTGAAGATTAAATTATAACCCCCTGATTGTAACAATGAAGGTATTTAGCTCTTTCTTTATTGGGAAGATTGAATTGTAATCCACAATCCATTTTTAGATTTTAATCCACAAAAGGTGATAACTCAGTATTTTAAGTAGATCTAGCCATTTTAACTACAAAAAGTGAACTAACCAAAAAAAGGTATTAAGTAACTACAAAAGGTGAACTAACCAAAAAAGGTGTTAAGTAACCAAAGAAGGTGTTAACTAAAGAGTGGGCAGACCTGGAGAAAAGCATCTGCTGTGATTGGTAGATGTGAAATTTAGGGAAGGTGACACAAGAGAAAAAGATTTTTAAAAAGAGGATCAGAGGCCAGAGGCCAGAAGAAGATATTGGATTCAATTTGATATTCGGAAGAGCTCTCTGACTCGGAGGAGAGACTGGAAGGCAGACACTTGAGGAACGACCAGAAGACAGACACCCAGACTTCTTTTCATTTAGACGTTCACCACTGGTGAGTGAAAGGTTGACTTAGTGACCCTGCCTTTCTTGGAGAAAGGGCCATCATCTTGAGACTCTTTTTTCCTGATTAGGGCCTTAGTATTTCTACCTGGCTCAGAGGAAGCCAGAGTTTCCCCCCTCTCTCTCTTTCCTTAATATCTTCCCTCTGTTGTAAATAAACTACCATAAATTCCATTTACTTTAGTAATTCATTTTGGGATTTTAGAAATTAAATCCCTGGAGACCACCTATATAAATATTCAGAGTCCAACCACAATTAAGTTTAATAGTGTTTAAGGATGAATCTGAACTCTTGGCTTCTGGACTCCAGATCTAGCTCTCTATTTAATGTATCATCTAACTGCCTCAAAGATGATAAATCTGCAGCCAAGAAAAGTGACTGATTCATTGAAGATGACTCAGCTAATAAATGGAAAAGATAGAACTTGAACCCGGTCCTCTGGATCCAAACCATAATCCAGTTATGCTATTTTATCATGCCACCCTATAAGGAATCCTTTATGGCCTTAACATTTACTCATCTATAGAGTAAGAAAATTAAATTAGCACATCTCTCTTTAAAATGGGAGATTTCTAGTTGGAAGAGAAAATTTAAGACTGTTTTTTCTCTACCTCATGTATTCTAGAATGGAATGTCTAAAGTATCTGGATTAGATCATCCTGTAGAATTCCCCATTTGTGATCTGGATTAGATCATCCTGTAGAATTCCCCATTTGTGTACTCTTATACACCCTGGAATGGGTATGAAAACTCCACCAATATGAAAAGACTGAAACCATCTATGACTTAGCATCTAGTTTTAGAGACCTGACTAACTCCTGCAAAGATTAAATTACTTGTCCAAGGCCAAGTGGTCAGCCAAAATCAGAAGTAGGATTGGAAGATGCCAGGTCATCATGATTCCAAGTTCAATACTCTATTTACTATGCCACTAGAAACAAATAAACACAGTGGTTCTTATATTCTGTGTCTAACATATGACTCTAAAGGGGTGGGTTGTCATTAAAATAAACATTTCTTATAAAGGCTCTTCCTTTCCTTCTCTTATTTTCATCAAGAAAACCCTTAATATGGATACAAATCATTACCACAAGCATTTAATAAAGATTACAAGTACTCAGTCCAACCTGTACCTAAAAAAGAATCCCTCTGGATAAAAATACTTGGCAAGTGGTTATCTTATTTTTGCCTGAAGACCTCCAGTGAAAATGATCTCATCACCTCCTAAGGCAGGTCATTCCAGTGTTGGGTATCTGACTATTAGGAAGATTTCCCTCTTATATCAAGCCTAAATTTGTCCTTTTGCAATTTATGCCAGTTGTCATTAATTTTGCCCAATGGGGCTATCCAGAACAAATTTAATTAATACCTCCCATATACAATAGCTCTTCAAATACTTTCTATCTGTAACTCTTCTTGATTTCAACTCCACCGAATAAAACACCCCTCCCAAAATGCCCCAAGCTGATCACTTCCAATCTCATCACCAAGTTGTATGATAAATGCTGTATTGATCTATGCCCTAGGTGATTTCCAATCAGCATTATTCTGTTTAGTGTGATTCCATAGGGGAAGTGATTATTTCTTTTATACTTATATCCATCAATATCTAGTTAGTCATATAATTAGTCAGGTAGGTTAGTCAATCAATATTAATTGCATATAGGATAACTGAATCAGATTAAAGTTTCGTTCTTATATTACACTTCTAAAATACCTTTTGCTTAACCATAAAATGCTGATGAAAGAAACTCTACCCTTTTGGTCTGAATATGGTCATCATGAGCAAGACAACTTCTAGACCTCCACCCTGAGCCTAACCACTCAAATCTTACATGATAGAGGTATCCCAATGATATGAAAAGTCCCCTTTCTATTTTTGATGCCCTTCTGGCCTTAGTCATCTCCCTGTCACCTAACATGGAGAGCTGTTCTTCCTATGATAATGTGGAACCTTCCCCACATATTTTAAATGCCCATCTGTCCTCCACTTCCCAACAAGAAAGGCATCCATTCAATTACCCCTTAGTCATCAGAGATGATTCTTGCTTTGTCTATCCTGTAACAACCCATATTGGTGCAATTCTGCAAGGTCAGCATATAGGTTTGTCAGCCAATGAGATTTCATATTTTACTCTGCATTTTCTGTATCATCTGAGAAGCAAGCAACATAAAAGCTAGTGCTCTGGAGGAAGGGGGCATCTCAGATCCTGAAGAAGATCTAATGTCCTATTTTTTGAGGGGAGCTATAAATAAATGGTTATTACCTCCTATTATTTTTATAGTAGATTGAGCAATTGATACTTCTCCACTTCCCTCAGCCTCCTTTCCCCTCTGAATGGAGGGTGAAGTCAAGGGGTTCAGTCTTTTAGAATAGAGAGGAAAAGAGAGGTGACCTCCCTTCTCAAAGTGGGGTTCAGGGGAGACAACTTTAGGGTTGACTCAGAGAGAGGAGAGGGGGTTTGAAGATTTTCCCCCTTCTGCCTTCCCTCTTTAGCTATGGCTGCTCTCCCAGATTTGTCCCTCTTGTCCTCCCTCCACTAATAGAGACCAAAGGGTCTCCCCTTGATCTGTTCACTCACACTTGATTCACAGCTTGGGGAAAAGATAACTATTTTAATGTCAACTCAATCAGGATAATACAAAGGAATAACTGGCAGGGAAAGAATGGGAAAATAAAGTGAGGAAAGGGGGGTCCCTGTCTTTATCTAAAACCCTTTTCCCTCCCTCCATGAGTTTGGTGGGAACTCAGGTTTTGGCAGCCTGAGCCCCCTGAGAGAAAGTTAGGTTGGTTGACCCTGGGTTTGGTCCCTTGGCCACAGATCAGACCCAAGGCAACAGGAGCTGAGGTAAAGTCTGACAGAGATTCAAAATGCTTTCTCCAGGTTTCTCTTCTCTAAGTCCCTTCAACTGGGAATTGTTTGGGGGAAAGAATTCCAGTCACAAGCAGGAAAAAGTGTGTAACCCTCAGGAGAAAGTCTTATTCAACCTTCTCTCTTCAGCTTCTCCTGCCTGAGAGACCAACTGATCTTCAGCCAGAATCTTCTGCTCCTCCAGCCAGATCTTCTCCTGCTCAAGATTACAATCTCCTGGGGCCCCTCCCCCTGTTGAGGTGATCAGTTCCACACACTCTTCAGCCTGGCACTTTTCTTATTTGCCAGCCTCTGTCACAGGGCTGGAGCATGGAATGCTAAACTCCTCCCAAAACCTTTCTTTTTAGAGGACAGAAATTAGACTATGCACCTATTCTACTTTCCATCTACAGCTTTTCTTAGTTTCAGTTCCATAGACTAAATTTCCCTCATGCAAGATACCTCCCCCAAGTTGGTGTCTCTCCTATCCCCCTCACTTTCCAGCTTCCTTTTGTTTCATATCTTCTCCCATTACATTGTAAGGTCCTTGAGTGCTAGAACATTTTTTTTCTTATTTGTATTCCCAGTGCTTGGCACATAGTGGGCACTTAATGAATGTTTATTAAATGAAATGATTGCATTCAATTAAAATACTTGAAGAGAACTGAGTGTTCTCTTCTCTAGGCTAAATGTCCTAATTCCTTTAACTGGTGCACATAGAATATGAACTTTCCTATTCTCTTTGTCCTCCACTGGATGCACTCCAGCTTATCAATCAATGTTTTTCCTAAAAATACAACATCTAGAACAGAAGACAATCCTCCAGATATTTCAGAAGGGAAGGAGATAAGGCAATAAGTATTTACATAGTTCCTATTATGTACCAGGAACTGTGCTAAGTACTTTAAAGATATTATCACATTGGATCCTCACAACTTTATGAGGTCAGTATTATTATCATTCCTATTTTACAGAGGAGGAAATGGAGGTAAACAGAGGTTAAGTCACTTACCCAAGGACACATAGCTAATAACTCTGGCCAAAGAACAGTGATATTATCACCTCCTTTATCCTAGACACTATTCCTCTCATTAAAGACTAAAATTGAATTAGGTGTCTTGCTGGCAGTGTCACGTTGTTGACTCATGCTGATCCTAAAATCTACTTAAACCCCTAAGATAGTTTTCAGATAAACTGCTATGTTACTATGATGTCTCCTTTGTTTTTGTGTGATGTTGTTTGTTATTTTTTTAATCCATGAAATTTCATCTCATTAGATTTGGCCCAGTCTTTTAGCATGTGTTTTTTGAGCCCTTAATCTGTGACCAAGAATATTTTTGCTTCTATATTTGCATCATCTGTACATTTGCATGTAGTTTTGTGCTTCTTTAGCACTGTACAGTAGCTCTTTTTGTATTCCCTTTTCCTGGAATCAGAAAGAATCATTAAGCAAAGTCCATAATTTTTAAAATAATCAATGGCATTATTTCTATAGTCTAAAGCCTTTTGGGTATGCATTGACATTAGGGCAGATGTATTTTAAACTTATATTACTGCAAAATAAAAAAAGTTAAAGAAAATCTTTTCAATACTGGTGACATGCACTTCAAATAAAAAAGGAGAGAAAAAATAAAACTCGAATACTATATTGTGCATGCAAAGAAAAACAATAATAATAAAATGTTTTTTTAAATAAAAAATATATAGCTTACAATCAGTGACACACTGTGTTAGCCAAGGAAAGTTGGAATACAAGAGTTTCTCACCCAAAAATGAGATCCATTTCCTTTACAAACTTGGCCATGAATCACTGCATGAGTGCAAATGATTTTCACAAAGTAACAATTTTTTTATAATTTTAATAGCAAAACCACTATCGTATTTCACATGTTTTGCTTTGTGACATTTTTAAAATTAAAAAAAAACAAATTAAAAAAACCTATGAACTCAAGGATACTTGTCACAAGTTTTTTCAGGTGTAGCCAATCTTTCAATCTTGACTGGGATATTTTTTTTTCTCTATTACTACCATTATTACAAAATGCGGCAGAGGAGTCTAGAAAAGACAGAAACCTCTGTACTGTTGATGTTGGGTCTAAAAATGCCACCAAGAATTTAGATCATTCTGGTAGAAGGGTATTGTAAACTGAAGATTTACAAATGAGAGATACTCCCTCTTGGGAGTCATCCAGGGGTACCACACCCTATGAACAACTTCCCAGCTCCTCTGGTATGAGACTGTTTTGTCTCATTCATTTAAATTTTTACAAATGCAGAGGTGAAGATTATAATACTGCTATCACACTTCACTTCAGCTACTAAATGGACTCTTTGCCTCTCGTTACAAATAACTCAGAGGCAGGCAAATGATTATTCAGAACTATTGAGAAAAAAATCTAAAAATCATGTCTGAAGACCCCTTAAATCAAATTTGAGATATTTAGCTTATTAAATTTTCCAAAGATTGTATACAAGGCTGACAGAATCCATCCATCATCTATGTGACAATTTAACAAAGGCAAAATGGAAGAAAAGGCTGTTTATGGGCTTTTATAATATTTTGCCCAGTATAGTTATAGGTGAAAGTTAACAGAATATATCTAATAGCCAAAACACTGTAAATTAAAATGATTCAGTGCAACAGAATAGTATTGATCACATTAATATATGAATTTAAAACAACAAAATTAAATCTTAAAGAAATCAGCAAAATACAATAAGATACAGAGACTTTTATAAAATAATGGAGTCTGAAAAGGCATAAAAATTTTCACCTCCAGACTCTTTGAAGTTCCTTCCCTATCCATTCAGGTTCCTTTTGTCACACCTCTGGGATCTCCCATAGTGAGGGAGAATTCCTCAATGAGCATAGTGTGGAGGAATCCCAAATTGGATGAATCTTAGGAGTAGTCCCAAATGGCAAGGGTTTGTAAGGAGATGAATTTCTCCCCTGAATTTCAGGCAAGATAATGGAAAGAACCCAGGAATGGTAGGAAGAAAAAAGTATCTTAAAACTGGGAGCTGTTTGAAATAGGCAATGTACTGTTCCTTCATAGATTGATCCATGGTAGCAATTTTACTTCCTGTTTGGAAGAGTAACCTTCCTTCCCCTTCCCCCATGGGGTAAAATGCTACAGAGCAGCTTGCTTCCCCTGCCAAATGGACAGGGAGTTGGAACACTAATTGTTACCTAAGGGGAACACACCCGGGCTTTTACCAGCTGCCTGGAGAGCTGCCCAAGGACTCCCAGCCTGTGTTTTCTAAAGACATGGCGGCGGCAACCAGCAACACCAACAGAATCAACAATAGTAGCAGGAGCAAGTAGGATCAGGAAGATCAGGAGGAGGCTGGATCAGCAGCAGCAATGACAGATGCAGAAGCAAGGAACTCTGGCATAAGCAGATGGGCAAAAGAAGCAGCTTATCTCCATAAAGAGTCCTCAGCTAAGTCCCTCAAACTAAAGCAGCCAAGCCAATAGGGCAGGAGACCATCAAAAAGTGGTGGTGGGGGTGGAATCCTGGCAGGAGCAGGGCAGCAGCTCCAAAGAGGGTTCGAAGTTCTCTCAAAGTTCACAAGGGGTGGGCGGTGAGGAGTGTGGGGACAGAAAGCCATGGAAGGAGAAACATGGCTTAAAAAATTTATCTAGGCTATCTTAAAAAACTGAGAATTCCTTCTACAATTTTAGTGGTTGCCATCATTGTAAAAATTTAAATTAATATACAATACTTAAAATATTATGAGATTTATTAATGATCATTAGAAATAAAGGAGTAAAAAGGTAACAAAATTAAAAAAAAAAAACATGTGCCCATGGTTAATCAAAACCACCACTTACCACTACAGTTGGGATCCAGGAAGCAAAGAGCTCATGAGACCAGGAACCCCACTGAATTTATCCCACTGTCTACAGGAAGTACGTAACAACAGGAAGTCAGTGGGCTCCTGGGAAATGCAGTTTTTAGGGTAACAGATTTTCAATTACACAGGAGCTCAATAATTTTGATTAAAAAAAAATTTTTTTTGAGATAGTAATTCCCTCTTTGATATCTCTTGTAAAGTTACTACTCAGTAATTTCAGAATTGTGCTATTTTGATCATAGATTTCCCTAGTTTTGTAGCTGGCATGATCCAGTCATGAACTCCTCTTAAATTCATCTTTGTAAATGCAATGTTTACCCATTCATACATTTTCATGAGTGCTGTCTTCCAAATATCTTGGTTCCTCTATCCCTGATTATGAAACTAGATTGTTATAGAACGATTGACAAATTCATTCTATTTTACATTTATCTCTTGTCTTCCTGCTAATTTTACCTATGAACACTCTTTGAACAATATAGTTTATATATCTCCACATAAACCTTGCATAGGTTTGTATTCCTTTCTACTGATTTTCCCTATTTTATAAGAATACTTCTCATATTCTTCTGTTATATTCCTGATAGCTAATAATAGCTAACTTTTATATAGCATCTACTATGTACCTGATATTGTGCTAAGCACTTTACGACAATTATCTCATTTAATCCTAAAAACAGCCAAGGAAGTTGGCACTATCATCCCCATTTTACAAAGGGAGAAACTGAGGAAAGCCAAAGTGAAGTGTATTTCCCAGGGTCATATAGCTAGTAAATATTTCAAGACAGATTTGACCTTAGATCTTCTTCATTCCAGGACTGATGCTCAGTCTACTATGCTGCCTAGGTTTTTCTTGTTGATATATTTTTATTAATTAATATTTCCCTAACTGGCCCTTTATCTCCATTTAAGAGGGAGATTAAGTGTCGGTTGGCCAAGGCAATGTTTGCACATTTTTTTACCACCTCAAGAGTGTGACTATTTTATATTGACCAAGCATTTGCAGGAAATAGTTATCATTGGGTCACTAATTTAGATATGATAGGAACCTTAGAGGTCATCTGGTGCAACTCACTCATTTATGGACAAGAAAACGGAGACCTAGAAAAATAATTTGTCCAAGATCATTCAAATAGTAAGCTCCTTGGTCAGGATTAGAACTCGGGACTTTTGATTATAAATCCAGCACTCTTTCCACTATACCACACTGACAATAGAGTACATACATATCTTTGACTTTTTCCACTTCCCATTTTGAGGGATTGATGATCAATTGGAACTAGTGGCTTTTTAGCTCTCAGAATTGTATGTAAGGTCCTAGTCCTTAGTCTTTCTTCTAAGATGAAGATTTCTGGAATTTGGCCTTGTTCAAATTATTTGGATATGATGCCTATATCTGCAATTACTGGTTTCATGTTAAAATATAGTTTATTTTCATTTTTGTAATATCGTTAATGGATAGATGAATTAATTAAAAAAACATTTATTAGGCTAGGTAATAGGTTAAGTGCTAGGAATATAAATACAGAATTGAGATAGTTTTGGTTCTCAAGGAACTTACACTAATTACAACATATCAAGTACTTTCTAACTATCTTCTGGAAGAAATTATTTCATGCATAAGTGTATGCAGGAATGTGTGTATATGTGTGAAGTTTCTGAGTAGTTTATTAGTTTTTCAACCTATTTCTTTTTCTTTTTTTTAACCTTTACCTTATGTATTTATTTGCTTATTTATCTATCTATCTATTTGTTTATTTATTTTAAACCCTTACTTTTTGTTTTAGAACGAATATTGGTTCTAAGACATAAGAGCCCTAAAGGCTAGGCAATGGGGATTAAGTGGCTTACTCAGGGTCACACAGCTAAGAAAGTGTCATAGGCCAAATTTGAATCTGGACCTCCCATTTCTGGGCCTGACTCTCAATCCACTGAACCATCCAGTTGCCCTTTAACCTTTACCTTTTATCTTGCATTAGTTCTAATACAGAAGAGCAGGACTGGGCAATTAGGGTTAAGTGATTTGTCCACAATCACACAACTAGGAAGTATCTGACACCACATTTGAATCCAGATCCTCCTGACTCCAAGTCTAGTGTTAACTAATTGCCCCAACCTATTTATTTTTCAATAATTAGTCTTATTCTCCTAAATCCTTTTCACCATCTTCCTTCCCATCTGCTTACCTATGCATTGATGTCACTAAGTATCAAAGGATATGTTGACTTGTTGTATAGGATGTGGAAAGGAAAACTAAAGCAAGTTCTGGACTTTCTGCCACTGAGTTGGAACAAACAGCAGGTGGAATGTTAGACAGAAGATATTGACAAGACTGACAGTTGGTGGGGAAAGGGGCAACTTGGAGTGGCAATTGGTCTTGTGACGAGCACTTCCTTCCTGGCCCTGGAACTGGTAGGAGGCATTGCTCCCTGTCCCTGGATAGAAGTGCCTCTATTGCTGAATTTCCCAATTGTGAGCTCTCCCTGGATTCCTTTGGATTCCGTGTCATTGACAAAAGGACTTAAGGGAAGCAGTTTGAACAGTAAGGTGGGTCTTTAGGGATGTTAGCTTGAAGAGACAGGCCCAACCAACTCTTAAGGTCAGAACTTTTCTCCATCTTGCTGTCTACTGATAAGACTTTGAACTTAAGAACAGATTAGCATAGACAGGAATAAAGAAACCCTCCAATAGCCTGTGAGGCCTGGCCTCAGCTCAAAAGCTGAGAGAGACTCAAACCTCATCTTGGGACATCCCTATTCACTCTTCCCTGATACCTCCCCTATCAAAACTTGTTATTAAAATTTATCTTTATTTGAGTATTGCAGTCAGAGAAGAGGACTATCTTTTCAGGGCACATAGAGGGAGCTGAACCTTATGACAGCCATTCAACTAGAAATGGTCCTTATTGGGCCCCTGCTGGGCAACCTTGATCTGGGGGGAGGCTAGTCCCTCAGGAGGGTTCACGTTTACCTGCTCTGGGGTATCTTGCACATCAATCCATAGAGAAGACGTCCCATCAGGCTATCATAAGTGGCCCATTTTTCGTGAAGCCCATTTTTCAAAAATAGCCTATAGCCAGGGGGCATCTCTCTCCTTTTACCTCACCGGCAGCCATATTCCCTCTCTCCCTTCAATTCCTCCATTCACTGTTATAAAACCTTCGGTATCCCCTGTTCTTCATATCCCATACATTTCCCTCTATAAATATTACAGGTTCTTGTCCAGCTCATTGTAAGCTGTCATGTTATATTTTGCCTATTCTCATGATGAACTGTGAAAAAAGAGAAGTTACAAGTATCCTATGAAATTGCAACTCTTATTGCCTGTGGGTTCTAGAAAAATCAACATTACTGAAGATAGGAAGGAAGGAAGGAAGGAAGGAAGGAAGGAAGGAAGGAAGGAAGGAAGGAAGGAAGGAAGGAAGGAAGGAAGGAAAGAAGGAAGGAAGGAAGGAAGGAGGAAGGAAGGAAGGAAGGAAGGAAGGAAGGAAGGAAGGAAGGAAGGAAGGAAGGAAGGAAGGAAGGAAGGAAGGAAGGAAGGAAGGAAGGAAGGAAGGAAGGAAGGAAGGAGGAAGGAAGGAAGGAAGGAAGGAAGGAAGGAAGGAAGGAAGGAAGGAGGAAGGAAGGAAGGAAAAAGGAAGGAAGGAGGGAAGGAAAGACTTCTTCCAGACATAATGTGGGACCAAACCTCCCCTTCCCCCAATCCCTACCAAAACTAACAGACCTAGGCTTCCCCTCCAACTGCTAGTCCCAGCAACAACTGCCTGGCAGGACACCAAGATTCTTTTCCCTGAGCCTGTTCCTCCTGTATGGCTGAACATCATTCCTTGGAAGCAGCCTCCCCAACCCATCCCACCCCTGCCCAACCCCAACGACCAGAACTTCCCATCTTCTCAGAGTCATTCAATGAACTGAACCCATGTAGTTCACCTTGCCCAGAGACAGTCAATGGTTACCTCATTCCTAACCCTTCCCCCCATTCTTCCTATCCTATAAGAGATTTCACCTTTCTCCACACAGGTGGGTATTAGTCAGCCATCTCTACTGGTGTTGGATTACCCCTCTGCCTCTTTATCATCCCCCCCAACCCCACTAGGACATTCCACAGTCATCTTTACTGGCACCAGTTTCCCCACCCTTGCTGCTCCTTTTTCCTATTCTCCTCCCCTCACTCAGAGGGGACTCCAGAGCCACCTTTCCTGGCACAGGGACTCCCTTTGCCCCTCTTTCCCTCCATTTCCCCCATTCCTTGCCTCCAAAAAAGCTTTGCTATACCACCTGACTCTCGTCTCATTTGTCTCAGGGTTGGACCTCCATTTGTCAGGTCAAGACTCTCTGTATCACCACTAAGTACACATTTGTAGTTGGACAATCTTTTCTAGCTCTTCTGACATGAATGTCTACCTGGGACTTTAATCTTTTCTGAAGCAAAAGGAAGAAAAGTCTCCATGGCTCTTCAAGGACGAGGAGTGTTTTGTTTCATTTTTGCATTTCCCAGAGCTTAATGGGATTCTGGGCATATCATAAGTGCTTAATAAATGTTTGTTGAATCCATAGGAACATCTATTTGGAACTAGGAGAGAACACAGAGCACATCCACATCTCATCACTCTCTTCAGCCGCAATTTTGCAGATGAAGTAAAAGAATCACAGAAAAGTTAAATGACTAGAACAGTCCCACAACTAATTAGTATCAGGGACAGGATTTGAACCCAGATCTTTTGAAATCCAAATTTCATTCCTTAGCCACTATTCTGTGTTACAACTAACATAAACCAAGACAAATTCAAAGACTGGTGGCATTTTGGATAGGCAAAGTTTGGAAAAGCATTTCTCTAAGTAATATCAGAAACTGCCAAAGTAGATGGGATATTTTCCCTCCTGCAAAATGTGGCAAAGGAGAGATGAGTAGATTTTAAAGAATTTAAAGAATTGGGATGCTCAAATGAGTACTCCTTAGTTGCAACCCACTTGCAGATATATTGAAAATGGCAAGTGTTGGTTGATATGATATACTTTCAGTCACTAGAATGTATGAAGAACAAGTAATTACTCCAACTAGGGAGGCAGATTGATTCAAAGAAAGAGAAATGACTGGAGTCAGAATCTGTGTTGTCTGTCCCTGATTCTTACTCTCTTTACCAATTTGCCATAAGTCTGGTTGTTGTTCATTTCAGTCATATCTGAGTCTTTATGATCCCATTTGGGGTTTTCTTGGCAAAGATACTGGAGTGGGAATGCCATTTACTTCTCCAGCTCATTTTACAGATGCAGAAACTGAGGCAAATAGGGTTAAGTGATTTGAGTCACACAGCTAGTTAGAGTTTGAGGTTGGGTAAATTATTTAACTTTAAATGGCTTTTAGTTTCCTCATCTGAGAAATGGGGAGAGGGGAAGAGAGGATGAATTAGGTGGCCTCTGAGGGCCATCTTAGTTCTTGATTAATGGTCTTATGAACCTATGATTACTCGCTAGAGGTCTGTTATCAAGTGGTCATTTCTACCTGTGGATTCTGAAAATCTCAAAAGTCATTTCCAAATGACACTGGATGACCACAGGCAGGTTTCTGGTTGAAGGGTTTTTTTTGATGAAAGATATTTTATTTTCCCAATTACATGTAATAATGATTTTAACATACATTTTCCAAAACTATAAGATCCAAACCATCTCCTTCCTCCCTTCCCTCCCTCCAATCAGAGATGGTATGCAATTTGATCTGGGCCATACATATATTATCATGCAAAATACACTTCCATATTGATCATTGTTGCAAGAACACACTCATACAAAACCAAAATCCCAAGTAGTAGTAGTCTCTCGGTAACCGAGAATGATGATTGTCTTTGTGCGTTTTCATCTATGATAGATGATTGTGCACAAAAAACACTTGTGCGTGAAGGAGATTTAAGTGGAAAAGTCGGTGCACAGAGAGAGTCCCATTCTCTCGGCGTTAGAAGCCTGGGTCCAGTGGCACAAAAAATCGTTACACCTGGAGACTTCCTCAGCTGCATTGGATGACCGTGTTGTCTTTTGTGCTCCAACACACCCTAAGCACTCCACAGTGCTTTGCTGCGTCGCCATCTCAGCCGTTGAACCTTCTTGTTGGTTTCTTCCATCTGTTCAGCCGAAGCAGTCTTCACGTGCTGGGTGAGCAAAGCCCTGGTTCACCAGGGGTCGATGACGACCTGATGGCTACCCTCACAAGGTTTGGCTGGCCTGTCTAAGCTGTTGCTTCAAAACCAAAATCCCAAAATAAAACAGTAAATACACTGATGTGAAAGGTAGAATGCTTTGATCTGTATCTATCCAACTCCAACAATTCTTTCTTTGGAGGGGCATGGCATTTCCCATCATAAGTCCTTCAGAATTGTCCCAGATCATTATATTGCTGAAAGTAGCCAACTTTTCACAACTGATCATCATACAATTTTGCTGTTTCTCTGCAATATTCTCCAGGTTCTGTTTATTTCACTCTGAATCAATTCATGTAAATCTTTCCTTTTCTTTCTAAAATCATCCTGTTTATCATTTCTTATAGGAAGATTTTAGCCAAACATCTATATCCTAAATCCTTAAGCAGAGGCTTCTTGACCAGAAACACAATACAAACCATATAAGATGCTTGGTTTTAATGGTCCAACATTGATGGATTTCTGACCTCTAGCACATTCCCTTCCTGAGTCCTTGGAAAACAATGATCTTATTAGGTTAGGAGTCATAGTCATAGGACTCTGACAATCACGTCAAAATGTTTCCACTTCAGACTTGAACTCCCAGAATATTTAGATGTTGGTCTGCCTCCTGCATTGATGCAGAAAGCAGATCCCATCAACTTTGACATCTTGCTTTCAGATGAGTCATAGTAAATAGAAAAAATGAGATTTTAAGCAAACAACATAGGTTCAAATCTCAGCTCTTCAATTTATTGCTTGTATAACTTTGGAGTACACTTGATAATCCCTAAGTTCCCTTCTAGTCCTGGAGCAAGGGTTCTTAAATGGGGATCTCTCTCATGGATAGATTTTTCAGGAAGTCTGAGTTTGGAACTTCTTTAATTTTAATAGCTATATTTTAATCAAAATGTTCCTTTCTAACTATTCTATTTCATATATTTAAAAACATGGTTTGGAGAAGGGACTGATTTTGTTGTTGTTCAATCATGACTGATTCTTTCTTTTTTTTTAACCCTTGTCTTCCATCTTAAAAACAATACTGTATATTGGTTCCAAGGTAGTTAGGGCTAGGCAATGAGGGTTAAGTGACTTCCCTAGAATCACACAAGCTAGGAAGTATCTAGGGTCAGATTTGAACCCAGGACTTCCTATCTCTATGAGAGCTCTCAATCCAATAAGCTACATAGCTGCTCCCATGACTGAATCTTCATGATCCCATTTGGAGTTTTCATGGTGAAGATATTGGAGTAGTTTTCATTTTCTTCTCCAGCTCATTTTAGAGTTGAGGCAACTGAGGCAAATAAAGTTAAGTGATTTGTACAGGGTCACATAACTAACAAATGTTTGAGGCCAAATTTGAATTTAGGAAGTTAAATTTTCCTGACTTTGGGTCTGGCCCTCTATACCTAAATGCTCCTATAGGCTTTACCAGACTGGCAGAGGGTTCCGTGACCAGAGAGTTTAAAAACCTCTGCTCTTTAGATATAATGTTAAGATTCCCTTTTTAAGTGTCAATGACATTCATTCATTTAAAAAATAAAACCTTACTATCTTTATGGAATCAATACCATGTACTGGTTTCAAGACAAAAGAGTAGCAAGGGCTAAGCAATGGAAGTTAAGTGACTTGCCCAGGGTCACAAAGCAACGATATGTCTAAGGCTTGATTTGAACCTACAAATTCCCATCTCTTGACTTGGCTATCAATTTACTGAGCCACCTAGCTGTACACCATTCATTCATCTTTAATCAGCTGGTATGAAGTTTAAAATTTCTCTATAAAATTCACATCTAAAGTTTAAAAAGATGAACCACTTAGTGGCTTAGCTTGGAGTCCAGGTAAGGGTCATCCAAATCTGACTGTTAAGCACAGAGCTTTCATAGTTTGTTCTGACAGGGAAGTCTTGAAGAAAGCCTTGGATTCCATGAATAATCTGGTCAGATCTTAGAAGGGCAATAGGGAAGTCAGGGCTCTGCATGATCTTGACTAGGAACCACATGGTCTTATTCTAGCTGAAACCACTGTGTCTCCATAGTTACTCTACTTGACTTTGAAATATACATGGAAAGAGCAGAAGGCCCTTTTCTGATTGGGAAGGGAGCCGAGGATCTAGCTTCTCATGGTTGCCAAGTAGAGACAGAAGATGGATGTTCAGGAGGACAATTGATTGATGGGCTCTAAAAAATGTTTCAAGGAAAATTAGACCATCATTCAAGGCAAAGCAGTGGACCTGTACTTGGCATGTTTAAGGGAAAGTAAAGTGACAGCTAAAGAAACCCAAGGCTAGAACATGGAATAAAAAGCAGAGACAGCTAGGGAAGGACCTATCTTCCCCCAAAAACTGATCAAAATAAGATGGGGAAAGATATGGAAGGAATGCAACCAGGATGTTGCCAAAACTTCAGAGATGCCAATCCTCAGGCCATACCCAGAGGGTGAAGGGATGTATTTCACAGTGCTCCATCAATAGACCACCCCCAAAAGTTAGGCTATTATTAGACCAAACTTTCGCCACTCATCTGGTTAAGGGTTCAGGTATGTAGTTGTGGGCCAGGTATCTATGGGGGTCTTTCTAAGGCATATCTGATTGGCTTTCCATTTCTTTTTTTTTATTAATAGTATTTATCTACAGGAATCCCAGCCCCTCTCCCCTTGCATCACAGAAGGCATCATCTAGGAAGGAGATATGTTCATACAAATTATGTCTTTCATGTTTCCATCTTTCAGTTCACTCTCTGGAGGCAGCATTACAATTTATTCTTCAAGTATTAAATCTGTAGCTTGGTTCTACATCTGTGCTCTTGGTTCTACTTACTTTACTGTTCATTATCCCATGTAGTTCTTTCCAAGTTATTTTTTCATTAACCTCATCATATCTCATGGCACTGTAGAATTCCATCACAATCATATGCCACAATTCGTTTATCCACTTCCCAGTTGATGGGCATCCCCTCGATTTCTAGCCCTTTGCCACCACAAAGAATGCTGCTACAAATATTTTTTAAAAGACAGGTTCTTTTCCTTTTATTCCCTGATCTTTTTGTGAAACAGATTGCTGGTTTTAAGAGTTTTATATCTCTCTGGGTGAGATTCCAAATTGCTCTCCAAAATTATTGGATCAGTTCACAACCCCACCAACATGTATTAGTGTCCCCATTTTTCCACATCTCCTCTAACATTCATCATTTTTGCCCTTTTGTCATTTAAGCCAATTTGATGGATGTAAAATTATATATATATATATATATTTTTTTTTTTAAACCCTTACCTTCTGTCTTGGAATCAATAGTGTGTACTGGTTCCAAGGCAGAAGAGTGGTAAGAGCTAGGCAATGGAAGTTGTGACTTGCCCAGGGTCACAGAGCTGGAGAGTGTCTGAGGTCAAATTTGAACTTAGGACTTCCTATCTTTAGGCCTGGCTCCCAATCCACTGAGCCACCTAATTGCCCCCATAAGATGATATCTTAGAATTATTTTGGTTTGCATTTCTCTAATCTGAAGTTATTTAGGGCATTTTTCCTTTACCTATATGTGGCCTTGTTTTCTTCATCTGAAAATTGTTTATCTTTTATCAGTTGGGGGGTGACTCTTGACTTTATACTATCAGAGGCAGGGAGGTGCACCAATTAGAGAGATAGTACGGGCAATGGATGTTTCTAATATGGAAACTTTCAGGCATCATAGAGTCTGACTTTCTTCATTTTACAGATGAGGAAATTGAAGCTCAGAGAAGTTAACTAACTTGTTCAAGGTCTTGCTCCTATTGCCTCCATGAGGGCATTCTCAGTAATTTAATTAGAATTGACTAAAAGATGGTTTTTCTCATGTGCTTGTTTTATTTCCTATTCTGTTTCTGCATATAAAAACAACTGAGTGGGGAGACTGATATCTAAGCTTTGAAAAATTATATGGATACAAAGGAGCTCAAAGTCATTTAGTGGGTCCTTTTATGTCTGGGCAGGACTAAACCTCTCCTTGAGATACTCATTTTTGAAAAATATAGTGAGCATCATTTCACTAATACTCACTTTGCTATTATGTTTTGGTGGTGACAAAGCAACCTGAGCCAAAATAATTGGTCAGATAGCCCCTGTGTAGTCATATTTTTTAAGTTGGAGTTTGATCTTTAGGCTTATCCTTCTTCCAGCCTATGTAAAATACCCCTGAGGATAGTTGGTTTTGAACCCACATCTCTATTTGATCGTCTCTAAAGCATATAATTCTGAGACATAGTGGATAGAACACTAGACTTGAAGTCAAGAAGACATGAATTGGAATCCTGCCTTAGTTATGCACTAGCTATGTGACATCAGACAAGTCATCTATATTTTCTCAGCCTCATTTTCCTTATCTGTAAAAATGAAAGAGTTAGATTCAATAGTCTCTAAGATCCTTTCCAGGTCTAAATTTGTTCCCATGAGCTCAGGCAATTATTTATTGAATATCTACCTCAAGATAGAAGTTATTATTGTTATATGGGCAATTGTTTTGTGTGAAAGATAATAATTATAACTCACAAGTATATAATGCTTCATGGTTAGTAGTAGTAGTAGTCTCTCGATAATCGAGGATGACGACCGTCTTTGTGCGTTTTCATCCATGGTGCATAGATGAGTGTGCACAAAGACACTTGTGCGTGAAGGAGATTTAAGTGGAAAAGTCGATGCACAGAGACAGTCCCACTCTCTCGGCGTTGGAAGCCTGGGTCCAGTGGCACGAAAAATCGTTACACCTGGAGACTTCCTCAGCTGCATTGGATGGCCGTGTTGTCTTTTGTGCTCCAACATGCCCTAAGCACTCCACAGTGCCTTGCTGCGTCGCCATCTCAGCCGTTGAACCTTCTTATGGTTTCTTCCATCTGTTTGGCCGAAGCAGTCTTCACATGCTGGGTGAGCAAAGCCCTAGTTCACCAGGGGTCGATGACCTGATGGCTACCCTCACAAGGTTTAGCCGGCCTGACGAAGCCGTTGCCCGGGGTGTGGCCGCTGCTGCATGCTAGCAGCTACTGGGAGCCACAAGTGAGAGCTGGGTGTCAGGTGGGGGTCAGAGGCTGGAGAGCTGCCCTAGGAGGGCACAACAAGCCTTCCATACCAGAGATACTATCCCTCCCTGAGCACCCCATACACCCCAGCTTCATGGTTACAGTGCAATTTATATATATATGTGGCAGTTTCCTTTGCAGCCTTTAGAAGGAACTGTGTTTCCCTTTTTATCTCAGAATTTGGGAAAAGGTAGTTAGGTAAATCACCTAGCTCTCTTCTCCATCATTTTTATATCCCAGATCATTATTTTGTAGTGTCTGTCACTTATAGCTTGTCACTCATTGGCTTGCCTCCACTCACCAGCCACTCCTATTCCTTCCAAAACAGAGTGTGTTTTTTCAGATATTCAGACCTCAAGGTTATGGTTAAATAAAGGAAATGATCAAATTAGTAAAAGCAGGGCAAAAATAAAATATCGCTATCACTTGTTTCATAAAATATGGCATTCCTAACACTTGCTACTTCTTGTTTCTAAGGCAAATCCCACTTCTCAAGTTGAAGTCCATTTCTACTCTCTTTAGTCTCCTGATCTAGGAGAGAAAGAAGACAGGTTTGTAAAAGATTTTTAATTCTTCATGCACCAAAGTAGTAGAAAGCTATTTACAATAGTCCTTCACTCCAATTAGCTCACCTACAGGGGTGAGAGCTTGAGACAGAGAACTTACATAGTAGCCAGGGCTGGTTGCCACAAGCCAGGCACTCACTCCAAGCCACTTTCTCCTCTGGAGATGCCAACTTCTCTGTTGTGCTTTCTTTTAGTTACTGCCCTCCTCTATCCATACAGCTTTCTTTGGTGCCATTATAAGTAAGTGAAATCCTGAGCCAACAATGGGAAGATATCTTCTTTGAGCCTCTGCACTTCTGGGTCTATTTTTACCCTTTAGACATTCTTTGAACTCAGGGAGCTGTGTGGGTATCTCATACATAATCCACTGGTAAACCTTCTTTCAGGATCCATACAGATTTCCCTCAAAGCTTTCTGGTCAATATGTTCAGAGAGCACAAGTCTACCTCCAAGCCTTTTTGATGACACCAGTTTCACATAGAAGCAAACAGATATAATAATAATAACTAATCTTTATCTAGCACCTCCTATGTGCCAGGCACTGTGCTAAGCTCTTTACAAATATGATCCTCACAATAGCCCTGGGAGGCAGGTGAGGAAACTGAGTCAAACAGAAGTCAAATGATTTTCCCAAGACTACAGAGTTTGAAGTCATATTGATCAAATGACAGAATTTAATGCTAGCCTGGCCAGCCCACTGCAGGAGCTTGTGACCCCCACATGATATGGGTCTCAATCATTTGTCCCCCTGGTGGGAAAGCAAATCATTCTCCAGGTCTTGCTGGGTATACTTTTAGCATAGACTTATGCATGTCATCAGTTTTCTTCTGGGTTTTCATACTCTGTTCATTTTAAATTATGTAAACTGTGAAATTCTGTGATTTCCAGAGGCCAGTAACCAGGGCGATCCTTTTCTATATAAGATCTTACAACTTCCTCTTCCCAGGAAATTAGCACATAGTATATTAACTTGTCTTCCTGACTCTGGGGCCCAGAACTCCTATCAGCCTCTCTCCTTCTCCCCCCCCCCACCTTATTGTCCTCTCTTTCTCTCCCTCTTTGTCTCCCTCTCTCCTTCTCAGTCTCTCTCTCTCCCTTTCTTCCCCCATCCTCTCTCTCTGCTCCTCTCTTTTCCTCTCTCCCTCCCTCTTTCTCTCTCTCCCCCTCTTCCTCTTCATTTCATTTCCCTCTCTCCCTCTCCATTTCTCCCTTCTTCTCTCTCCCTCCTTCCTTCCTTCCTTCCTTCCTTCCTTCCTTCCTTCCTTCCTTCCTTCCTTCCTTCCTTCCTTCCTTCCTTCCTTCCTTCCTTCCTTCCCTCGTTCCTTCCTTCCTTCCCTCGTTCCTTCCTTCCTTCCCTCGTTCCTTCCTTCCTTCCTTCCTTCTTTCCTTCCTTCCTTCTTTCTTTCCCTCGTTCCTTCCTTTCTTCCTTCCTTCCTTCCTTCCTTCCTTCCTTCCTTCCTTCCTTCCTTCCTTCCTTCCTTCCTTCCTTCCTTCCTTCCTTCCTTCCTTCCTTCCTTCCTTCTTTCCTTCCTTCCTTCCTTCCTTCCTTCCTTCTCTCTCTCTCTCTCTCTCTCTCTCTCTCTCTCTCTCTCTCTCTCTCTCTCTCTCTCTCTCTCTTTCTCTCTTCCCCTCTCTCCCTCTCCCTCATCCTTTCTCTCCCCCTCTCTCCCCCTTATCTCCCTCTTTCCCTCTCTCCATCCCTCCCTCCTTCTCTCTCTCTCTCTCTCTCTCTCTCTCTCTCTCTCTCTCTCTCTCTCTCTCTCTCTCTCTGTCTCTCTCTCCTCTTTCCTTTTTCTCTAATATTCATACACTATACACACATACATACACATTATCTTGTCACAGTACTGTGAAACAGTGTCATATTGCTAGTTACTCACAAAAACTCAGAGTTGGAAGGAAGGAATCAGACATTGAAAAAAGGGCATCTAGTTCCAAGCATATGTGAACAAGAATTCCCTTTACAACCTACTTGACAAGTGGCCAGCCAGGCTCAGCCTCAAGACTTCTGGTGAAGAGAAACCCATTATCTCCTGAGGCAGCCCATTCCATCTTTGGCTAGTTCTAATTGTTGAGAAGGGTTTTTCTTACATCAAACTAAAATATACCTCTTGCACCTTTCCCCCATTTCTTTTGTTCCTGCCCTCTAGAACCAAGTAGAAAAATAGTTATTTGATTCTGGACATGCCAGAGGTTCAAATACTTTGCAGATGTCATATGTCCTTTGAGCCGTTCTATTCCAAAGTTAAACATCTTCGCTTCTTTCAAGAGATCCACATGTGGGATGTGATCCAAAAGACTCTCACATACCAAGTTGCTTTCCCCTGGCTATTCAGTAGAACCTATTGGCTCAGCCTGAGTGGGGAAAGTTGGATTAGTCCAAGCAGTAGATTGTGTTGAACCTGAAAGCACAAGTCATCACCAACTACTCTCCAACTGATAACTAGGTCAGGACTATTTTAACATCATTCTAAAACATCACAGCTTACAGCTGTCCCCTCGGTTTGCTTTAGTCCAATGGTCAATGAATGCATCAACAGAGCACACTGATACACACAGAGAAAGACAGACTCCCCAAACCACTGTGTCCATGTTACCTTTGTGAAAGATGAAATGACTGAAGAAATAGAGTTGAACTTCTAAGAATATTGATTTATTAAGCAACATATGCCAATTCCTAACTAATCAGGTCTAGGCCCCTCAGCTATGGTACTAGACCCCAAATAAAGGAGACAAATTTTTACACATTAAAAAGAATTAAATAAGACCAATAAATTAAAAGAAAACAGTTAACCAAGATATAAAACTAGGTAATCTGATTCCTAATGGGAAGAAATAATTGAGATTTTCTAAGTGGGGGTAGGGGGAGTGAATAGGCACAATTTCCTGAAATCAGAGAGTGTCCTACTCCCCTCAAATATCTGTATTCAATATGCAAAGGAACATTGGAAACAATATCTGATTAATCATTATGGGGCCAGTTTTCAAAGAAAATATATGGGTTGCTTGAGATGTATAATTGTGAGAAAACTCCCTGGATCAGGCTTTGGAATTGATTGGGTTTCTGGTCATCATAACCTAAGCCCTTAGTTAAGGGTCTCTAAGCAGTAGGTAGAGATGGTCCCTCTTCCCAGCCAGTGGGGGTCCAGGTTCAAGCAATGTAGTAAGATTTTCTTCTAATCCTTATAATTGAACGAAGTCTTCTCATAAGACTGAAATTGGACTAGACAGATAATTGAATAGAAAGGGAACTGAGCTAGCTCCAGAAGTATCACAAGATGGAGTTAGTGTGGTTCACTCAAGTCTCCCAATTAACCACTTGCTGTCCTAATCCTCTCACCTTGTTGCAACAGCCAGAGACCTACATGTTCAGTGAAAAAGGCTCTGGCATGGAAAACAGAAGATCTGGGTCCAAATTTGGCTTATTCCACCCCCAGCCCCCACATGTGATAGGTAAATCAGGTAACCCCCCAAATGCAAAATGAGGCAGTTGGACCAGATGACTCCTGATATCCCTGTAGATTCATAATCAATGATCTTATCCATTCTACTCTTTTCTCCATGCACTCGACACAAGCGGAATTATGAGAATTATAAATGTGTAAGCTGTAACACATGTCTCGACAAAGATGATGTTGTTTCTACTCTTTAAACAGCCTGGCCAAATGCATCCCTATAATCTTGTCCTGGGGCAAAACCTCTTTCTATTTGCCTCTCCATCCCATCTCAACCCCAGTTCTGCTGTACTGATCTGATTGCTATTTTGACAGATACAAGTCTTATAAGTAGTAGTAGTAGTTGTTATTGTTATTGTTATTATTATTGTGGCATACTGGGATTTGGTGATGGTTCTCTCTAGGAATGCGCTAACTTTTCAGTATGAGCATTGGTACCTGGAAATTATATAAACACCACAAATCAAGACTTGATTTGATGTTTTGAAGATTGGCTATACTAAAGAAAGTGATGAAGAAAATGTGAATCATGAAGATTAAACTTTTTTTTTTAGCTACACTATTGTTGAAACATTTATCAATACACCCCTGGTTCTATCTGGAAGGAAATTTTGTTTACTATAGATGCTCAATAAAGTCTCAATGATTTACATTGACTATAATACCAGGGTGGGGGAGGATCGTTGTCTTCTAGTGCCAAATGGGAATGCATTTTGAATCAGCAGCTGCTCTGGCCTATCTGGACTGCTGCTCCCCTCCATTAGTGTAGCTAATTGAGAGCAAACCATACCAGTAAAATCTCAAATTGGAGAGGTGTTTCATTCTCACTCACTGGATTACGAATGTTCCACTTGTGGCTTTGATTTATCCATTTTTTTTTTCTTTTTGGAAGGCTCATTGTTTACAATGATATCATTTAAGCCAATACTAGACACAATCCTAGAATTCATAGCTAATGAGTAACAAGTTCATTTTGAAATTGTAAGCCACAGCCCAAGGGGCAAAACCCATTTTCTCTGAGTCTACAAGGGAACAAGTTGAGTGTCTGTTAAATAAGTGCTAGTGGGCGGGCATGGTGGTACATGTCTATTCTAGATAAATATATAGTCAAGCATCTGAACTTTCCCATCATGGACTAATCTTTCTGGCCTTGACAGTGGCTGCAGCTACTTGGATTTCATAGCAGATGAACAGGTTTGTGGTGGTTGTTAGGAGAGAAATTTTAGCTCCAAGTTTTAGCATGGCTTGTGGTGTTAGAGTGGGGATAGGAATAAGAAGAGGCTCAAAGCCAAGGAAATGGATATTAGAACAAAAAGGAACATGCAGTAACATTGTCTGGAATAGAAGTCGAGGCCAGATGAAGATTGACAAGTTAACAGGGCCAGAAGCAGTAGAGGCATTATAACAGTGCTTTAAATAGGTATTCTTTCAGATCAAGAGGCAGATCAAAAGGTAGAGGACAATCTGATGTGGAGAGGGGCAGCGATGGAGGTAGAGTGGACAGTAGAACCTTAAGCAGAGTCACACCAGGAGAAGAGGTGGCCTGTACTAGTAGAAGAGGTTGAGGGTTGGGAAGTTAAGTCTTCAATAAAGGTATGTCATAGTGATGGGACTATGAATGGTGGGCCCAGATGAGGAAGCAAAGTTGGGCAAGCTAGCAGAGGGGATGGAGAAGAAAGAGGTTCAGGAGAAAGGCAGGTGTATTCTTATAAATGTTTAATAATGGATTTCTAGAAAAAAAGTATGTGTACACCTCTAAGTTTAATTAAATTAAATTATATTTGTCTAAATTTACACAATCAGCTAAACAACAATCAAATGTATAAATGCTCACCTTGAAAACTTGACAGTGGACTCCCCCATGCTGATTAGAGATGGCTCCAGCAAACCCCCCAGATAGAGTTAAGACTACCTTCATCCTGACAAGAAGATGCAGTTGCTCCTCCTCAGTTCTGGTTCTAGTGCCTAAAAAGAAATCTAGGTCAAAACTAGTAGCATAACCTAGTCCAGGGAGGAAGCAATTTTCAGGATTTCAGAATTAAAATGTAAAAATTAGGCAAGTGGCAAGGTGTCAAACTCAACAACAAATGTTCCATTTTGACAAATTGGCATTCTATTCACATATATAATTTCTTAAGGCCAAGTAAGCATGATTAGGTTCTATCATTTTGTTTCTCCTGAATTTCTGTCAGCTGGATAGTGCCCACTAGTGCCAAATCCCTCAATAACCTCTGTAGCAACCAATCAGTGGATACAGTAGTATATATAAAATTATGCCAACTAGAAAGATTCTGTACACCAGAGTTTCCCAAACTGATGTTCTATGCAGTGTGAAAGAATAAAGGGTCTGTGAATCAATGTCAGTGCTGGAACTATTTCCTTCTCTAATATATTAAATATGAAATTATACATATAAAGAGTATTTATTATAATTATGACAATCTTATATAAAACACAAGTAATTTATGCCATTTTTGTCATACCATATAGAAAAGACTAACTCTAGATTTGGAATATATGTGTGGAAATCCTGACTGATATTTATTATCTGTGTGGCCTTGGGAAAGTCACTTCACCTCTGAAAGCTTCCATTTCCTCATATGTAAAATGAGGAAGTAAAACTAGATGGTCTTTAAAGTTCCTTCTGTTGCTGGATCCATGAAACGAAAATTTATCTAGCCTCTAGCATGCTATAAAAGCCAAAGAAAACTAATGTGATCTTAGGCAGCACCAGGACAGGCATAGCTTCCAGTAATAAAGAGGTATTAGTCCCTTTGTTGGCCTGCCATCATCAGACCATATCTAGAGTATTATGGACATCACATTTCAGAAAGGATGTTGATAAAGCTAGAGAGTGTCAGGAAGAGAGCAGATAAGATAATAATGAACCTTTCATTCATACCATATGAAAATATGTTGAGGGAACTGAGGTTGTTTTGTTCAGAGAAGAAAAGGCTCTGGGGGAAACATGATAGCTGTCTTTAAATACTTGAAAGACTGCCATGAAGAAGAAGGATTAGATTTATTCTGCTTTACTCAAATGTCAGAACCAGAAGCAGTGGGTGCACGTTTCAGAGGGATAAATTTAGACCTGACATCAGAAGAACCTTCCTAACAATTAGAACTGTCCAAAAATGGAAAGAGTGGTCTCAGGAACAAGTAGATTGCCCCTCATTGGTCTCCAAGCAGAGGACAGCTGACTGTTTATTGGGTATGATATAATCAGTCATTCATTTAAGATATAAGTTGGACTAGAAGATTGCTAGAATCCCTTTCAGCTCTGAAATTATGAAGTTCTTTGATTTAGTCTTTGTCTTCTTTGAACTCCATTTATGGGATTCATTCATATCCAAGATGTCTCAAAAATTTGGAGGTAATCTGTACTTAGACATTTGGGACACCCTTTATCTCCAATCCCAAAGTGTTCCAAGATCAAATTAGTTTAAGAAATGCTTCTGCATAATATATTTCCTCTTGTTTCAATAAAATAGTGATGTCAATATTTCAATAAGCATAAAAATAATGAAATATCAGTGCACAAAGGAATAATGTTATTATTTTTATATTGTTTATGTATGTTATGTTATTAAATAATGATAAATGTAAAAGTATTGGTATTCCTATTTCATGGAAGACAAACTGAGTGCCTGGGGCTTAAATGACTTTCCAAAGTCTTATACCTACTAAATGATAAAGTCTAGAATCACAGTCTCTTTGGTGGCTTTCTGCCTCTAACATGTTCATACCTTTAAAAGTAGAATAGACTTCAGCAAGTTCAGTGACTTGCTCCAAGTCCTATTGACAATTCCTTATAAAACTAAAATTTAAACCCAGGCTCCTCTTCCTCCTTCTCCTCCTCCTCCTTCTTCTTTTTTTTCTCCTCCTCCTCCTCTTCCTCCTCCTTCTCCTCCTCCCCCTTCCTCTCCTCCCCTTTCTCCTCTTCCCTACTCTTCCTCCTTCTCCTCCACTTCCTTCTATTATTTTTCCTCTTCCTCCTCCTTTCCCTTCCTCCTCCCCCTTGTCCCCTCCTCCTTCTCCTCCTTCTCCTTCTCCTTCTTCCCCTTCTCCTTGTTCTTCTTCTACTACTTCCTTTTCTTATTGTGGCAAGGAATTGGAAATTGAGGGAATGCCCATCATTTGGGGAATAGCTTAACATGTTATGGTAGATGGTTGTGATGGAATATTATGGTATTATTAAGAACTGATGAGGGGGATGGTTTAAAAAAACTTGGGAAGAATTATATTAACTGGTGCAAAGCAAATTAAGCAGAATCAGGAGAACATTGTACATAAGAACAGCAATATCATATGATGATCAGTAATATGATGATCCAAGACAATTCCAAAAGACTTAAGGTGAAAAATGATATTCACTTCCACAGAAAGAACTGATGGAACAGATGCAGATGAAAGCTAACTTTTAATTTTTGTCTTTATTTTTCTTGTATTTTTTTCAGGGGGAGTGTGTCTATTTTCCTTTGTAATAATATGGGCATATGTTTTGCAAGGCTCCCCATGAACAAACTATAGCAAATTACTCCCCTTTTCAAGCTAAGGGGATGGGAGGGAGGTAGAGAATTTGGAACTCAAAAAATTTTAATGACTTGTTTTTACATGTAATTAAGGAAAAAGAAATAATTTTTAAAAGCCAAGGAACTCAACTGTATTTCACATTCTGAGGTTTTGACTAGATAGAAGCAACATTTTATAGAGCTGACTGGGACCTTAGCAGCAATAACCTAATTTAATAGAAACACTCAAGTTTGAAACTTGTGTTTGCCACTTCCGGTCTGTGAGATGTTGTACAAGTTATTTAACTTCCCTGGACTTCAGTTTATTCATATGTAGAGTTAAGAAATTGGACTACATTTAATCAATCAAAAATATTTTAAAGCACCTACTGTGTGTTACGCATCATGCTAGACTCTAGCAGTACAAGTACAAATAATGAAGCAATTCCTATTGGCATTGAGCTTAGTTTCTAGTAACTGCCCTTTGAGGTCCCTTGGAACTCTAAATCTATGATCCTCATTGTACAGAGGAAGAAACCAAATTTTGAAGAGGTCAAGAGAATTGAGTAACCTGCTCCATGTTCCATAATCCAATACATGATACCTAATAACATCTAATCTTATTCCCAGATCATTAGAAAACATGCCAATTATTTTTTTTTAAAACCCTTACCTTCTGTCTTGGAACCAATACTGTGTATTGACTCCAAGGCAGAAGAGTGGTAAGGGCTAGGCAATGGGGGTTAAGTGACTTGCTCAGGATCACACAGCTGGGAAGTATCTGAGGCCAGATTTGAACCTAGGACCTCCCATCTCTAGCCCTGGCTCTCAATCCACTGAGCTAACCAGCTGCCCCCCCAATTATTTTTCCCCCAAAATGATGACCTATTAATCAATAAGCCTTAATTATCAACTAATTCTTCAAAATAATTTAAAAAGGGCTGTCAGTTCAGAAATTGCCTAAAATAGAATCACCCCAAAATATGTATAGTTTTCCTTTTTAGCTTTTATTTGCCTTTTCTGAAATGTTTCCTAACTTACAACTAATTAATTTGCTCTTAAACTGTGAATATGAATGGCATTGGTAGTATCTAAATTTTGAGAATACACATTATGAAAATATCTTTATGAAAATTTTATTTACAGAATAAAATTTATCAAACAGAATTATGAAACTTATCTCCTAAATAAAAGTGATCCTACCAACAGTTACTTTTGCTTTGGTTCAGGTAACAAAGGCTTGAATAAGTACATGAAATAATTTGTCCTTAAAACTGCTTCAGACACTGCACTGAGTTGTGTAATAGACTCTAAATCTGTCAAATGCTGTTAAGAGTTCATTATCATGTAAAACAATTACAGTGTATGAAATGATCAAGAAGTGGAACTGTCTGAAACACAGTCATATTCTCCTACAACAACAACAAAAATTTATTTGGGAGATAAATGTGTTTCACTTATATTTGAAAAAGCACGACCATTTCATTTCTTTTAAAATGGCTATTTCCATTAACAAAGAGATGACTATCTTCTCCCTGCCTACATGGTGCATTATAAAGCTCTCAAATGATATATTATAAAGATCTTTTTGTATGGTCTTTTGTATTTGAAATATCCCTTCCTCGAAATTAAATTCAGCTACCAAAATCACAACTATATAATTTCCTTACTTCTTCTCCATTAGTTACAGCAAACTCCTGAGATCACAAAAGCAGCATGTCTTTTAGTGATTAAAATATAAGACTTCATTCCTGATAAAGGAGCAGGTTGAGTATATTTATAAATATTACTGTCAGTGTCCAACAAGATTTCAATTGTTTGACTCTACTGACTACACATAAATGGAGGTCCCATGTCCCCACTTACTGTTATCTTTGAAAAGTCTTATTAAAAGCCAGCAAACCATTAGGAAGATTCCAACAATCCCATCAAGACCCAAATATATTCTATAATCGACACAAATTAGCTATTTGTACCACCAAAAAAAATTAAACAAATTCTGACTCTATGATCCAGCCACATGCATGAGATCAGCTTATTTTTTTGCTTTGTGATTGACAGATGCATTTGGTTGGTTTTATAGAGGTTGGGAAGAGGAAAGCAGTGGGGGTTGGGGGGGGGAATGAGGAAGGGAATGGTCTAGACCAGACTGACAGTGGCAAGGCTATTAGCTTGGTTTCTGTCTTCTCTGGTTATCTAACAAATTCCTTTCTTATCACATCTTCTTTCCAACCCCCAAGTCTAAAGACTTTAGCAGTTGCCTACCCTAATCCACACCAGGGTTATTCTGAAAAGGAAAAAAGAAAGCCCTCTTTCCTTGGTAAAGTCCCCTTGTAGGATGCTAAATTTAGCACCGCCAATCAGAAGAACAGGTGGTATGTGGCTATACCAAATGGATCCTTCTCCCATGATGCTTCTGTTTGTGAGCCAATCAGGAGTGGCTACATCTCTGTGATGTGGGGCTGTCAGCAAATATAGGGAGTATATAAAGTCAAAGAACTATGTTAACACTCTTGAGCAGTCGTGCACTCCCAGCCTCGCCTCGGGTGTAGGGATTGCATAAAACAAAACTACACTGTTTCAACTGTGTAGTTTTGTTTTTAGGTTTAGAGGCTCAACGATTCATGTCTGGATTGTCTAAAAAACCAACTCTGGATAAGGACGTCGTTTCAGAAGGAACACTGGGCTTAGCCCACCCTTTTTAGGCACTCTTGAGAAATCAGGTCAGTAGTACTTTTTTGATAGTCAATTATCTCTTCTTGGGTATTTTTTCATGCTGTATACTATATAGGCAATTTCAAAAGTGTGTGTTATGTGAATATTTGCTCCAGGGTACCATGGGCATAGCTTAAATCTTGTTTCCGTGGATTTTAAACTGCATGTGAAAAGTTTTCCTCTGCAATGTGTAAATATTTTAACATGTCAGCTCATTTGGCCAATTTTAAGTTGTTAAATGGATTTATTATGTTCAGAGTCACACTGGAGGACAGAATCTGGCATTAGAAATATGTCCTCCAGCTACAGACTCCCTTATGTCTGTGCAAAGTGCTCAAGGTTATGCCACTCAGTGATAAACTGAGCCATGCCAAGAATAGCTCTGATAAAATACATGTGGTATCAGCTAAGCACTGATGACTTTTTAAGGGAATCAGCTGCGAAGGTATCAATTGCAGGGCAGTGACAGAACACTTGTCTGCTGTCAATCATAGCTAGGGAGTTATTTTGGGAGCCTGACATTTTGGACACATATCTTTTAACCCTAATTATACAAAAGCCTTATATGATCATATTTTTAATCAACAAAATTTGCCTCTACAATAAGGTCTGAACTTTTATGTGAATAAAAAAGAAAAAATCCAAGTTAATTGACACATATTTGAGAATTTTGAATAAATCAAGCCCTTGTTACCTTAAGATATTCAGAAATAAGAAGGATCATTAAGTGATAAATGCAAATAAGTGATTTGTGAGAGCTGTTGTTTAGAAAAGAAAACAAATATTCTTTTAAAGGTCACTTTTCTTCTAAATGTTCCTTAAAGCTATCATTCTCTTGTGTTTAAATTAGCTGATAATGTATGCATGCTAAAACAATGTAAAGCAGAGCCATGTAAAAGGCAAGGACTATTAAGAATGAAGTGAAACATTTGGAAACACAATCAAGCTCAAATAGTTTGCACTCATGAAGAGTGCATTAAAAATAATGTGCTCTTTATGGAAGTTATCCTATTGAGTGAAGTGCAAACTTCTTCAGCTATGCTACTATCGGAATTTCCAACTAAGAATATGCTTTTCCAAGGGGATGCTTATTCCACTTAGAACTCACAATTAAGGTACCAAATCTTCTTGTGAATTTTTACTGCTTTACAGTTTTAATAAACAGAAACTCTCCCGGAAAAGCAGTAATGAAGTAATTGGCAATCAAGAAGCTGCCTTTTCATCTTCGAACAATAATACTCAGGATACAGAATTAAGTGTTTATGCACTAGAAAATTCCATCTAACTGGACCTGAAAGGCAGAGTGCCATCTTTCCCCTGTGCAAATGAACTCTGCCATACTCTTCACATTCATTTCTGCAATGGGGAATATTTATATTATGAAAACATGACAGGCAAAAAGAATAAACCTTTTTCCTTCAGCTATATTTCACACCATAGTTATTACAGCCAGATGCCAATTGAGTTTATATGGCATATGGAGATACACAGGAAAAAATAACAAGAAAATAAAACAATGTCCACCTCCAGAAAAAGAACTGATAAATAGAGCATCATGATAGTTTATGTATTTTTAATTTGTTGTTTTGTTTTTTTTTTTGGTCAAATGATGCCTTCTCTAGCATGGAGAGGTTTGGGAGAGAGATCTATAGGAAATTTAATGTAACAAACAAGTAAATAAATTTAAGCTGAAAAAAGAAAACAACGTAATACAAGGCAAAAATATTGGATCTCTAGTTGATAGAGAACTAGGTTCTACTCCCACTTCTACCATTTTTCTCCTTGTGTGACCTTGGGCAAGGGAAGGAACTGGAGCCTGGCCCACTCAGCAGACAGTTGTTAAATTTTCACTAGGAGACTCTACTCCTTGCTACAAATCAGGGCTTGATTTAATTATTTAGTTGTTTCTCTAGATTTAATAAAGTGATGGAGGAAATATTTCTAACACAAGTTAAGTCTAAAATGAATTCCATTTGCCAGCAAACTCCTGTCTTTGGGCCTTCTTTTTCTCATCTGTAAAATGATGACATCAGAACAGTTGCTGTCTGAGATCCTTTCCTGCTCACGATCTCATGATTTTAATGGTTTGATTTGGGGTCAGGAGGATATGGATTCAAATCCTGCCTCCATAAATTACTGTGACACTAGCCATGAGATCATAGATAAGACTGAGTCTTATATGCCTCCTCTTTTTTTTTTTTAAACCCTTACCTTCCATCTTAGAGTTAATACTGTGTATTGGTTCTAAGGCAGAAGAGCAGTAAGGGTTGGGCAATGGGGCTTAATTCCAAGAAGACAGAGCTTCCATCCTGACCTTGCCACCTATTAAGCTGGGTCTGCCCTCAGGCAAGCCATTTAACTTCCCCAACAGCCTGAGTTTCCTATCTGTAAAATGGGGACAACACCTTCCACTAGAGCAGTTCCATTGATCATAGGAAGGAATGTGTACAATATAACAACATGCTTTATAAACTTTAAGAGCTATACATGTAAATAGTTATTTTCAGGATGTTTCACATAATGAGACATTATATATTTGTTATATTTTATTAATATTAATAATTATATTAATGATATAATATTATTAATTATATATTTATTTACATTACACACACACACAAACACAGAGTCCATTCCCAAGACAGGAAGATCTAAGTTCTCCTTGCACTTCTGATATATATTGGCTGCATGACTCAGGGTTTCAGAGAACTCTAAGAAGATAAATTGCACAGCAGGTGCAGACCTGCGTTGGTAAAGGGTATTTTCTCATTGGTAATTCCTTAGAGCAATGAAATCATGAGCCCAGCCCAATTTTTTTAAAATCAAACAAAACTTAAACCAACAATCCATGATAATTGGCTAATTTTTTTAAAAAAATTCATTTCTGCCAGTCTAGAGACAATGAATAAGAAGTATTTGGGGAGTGAAATTTAAAGGAAGTCTGAATTCTTCAAATATTAAGATCCCATAGATTTGCTATTTCATTTAAACCTTGACATTTCTGTCTTCATTAACACTTTTTTATCACAGAAATCCTCTTACTTTCCATTTCCCTACAACCCCACAAGTATTGCCAACCTATTTTGGTAAAAAAAAAAAATAGTGTTCCAGCAATTTGTACATAATTGAGATTAACTGTTTCACTTGTAATCTTCTTTGGTTGCTCATTTTGAATTTGGAAATGTCCTTTCCCCCACATTTTCCCTTTATCTTCATTAAATTCATAATTTAAAAAATTGGTACTTTCCATTGGGGAGCAGCTAGGTGGATCATTCGATTGAAAAATCACGCTTCAGATACTTCCTAGTTGTGTCACCCTGCACAAGTCACTCAGTCCCCATTGCCTAGCCCTTATCTCTCTTCTTTCTTGGAACCAATTAGGGAGTGTCTAAGGCCCGATCTGAAATCATAAAGATGAGTCTTCCTGACAGTATTGATTCCACGAGGGAAGGGAAGGGTTTAAAAAAATACTTCCCACCTTTTACCAGTAGGGTGCGCTCCTGGCCCTACTTTCTCCTCAGTTTGACTCTCTCCCTAGGTGTCGTATTTCCTTACATAGGCTTCTTAGTAGATCAAAGACACCTGCTCAAAACGAATAAAGTAGGGATTTTTAATCCGCGCATGTGTGTGCTGTGCGTGCTGTGCGTGCCGTGTGTGCTGTGCATGCGTGCATGCGTGTGATGAATGAAACCTGTAGACGCCTTCTCAGAATAATACTTTGAAATGCATAAAATAAACCATAGGATTATGGAGAAAAACAACTATATTGGAACATAGTTATCAAAAGAAAAAAGAAAAATAAAGACAAGATCAGTGACATAAATGGCTTGAGTCTGATTTAGAGGAATGGGTGTCTTCCCTTCTGGGATAGACCAAAAAGAATGAAGGTGACAAATAATTGTTTAGAAATTCTAACTGTTTTCTTCTTCCTTCCAGAGTGCCTAAAAAGATGACGACTCAAGCTCCTACGTTCACACAGCCATTACAAAGTGTTGTGGCACTGGAGGGTAGTGCCGCAACCTTTGAGGCTCATATTAGTGGTAAGAAAATAAATCTTTTTTTTTTTTTTGTTAACTTCTTTCTGGAATATGTAATGGATTAACCTTGCTGTTGAGTGTAGAATCAGGTTTAAATGCTTCTTTGATTTTTCTCATTCTTCCAATTTTGTGGAGAAGTCTTTGGAGGGTATAACCAATCATCCCACCCTGACAAAATAAGACATTGTAATGTCATTAAAATGTTTTATTCATATTTGTAAGTCCATATGCATAACCATTAGTATAGACTTAAAACCATGTCAGAATTCAGCCAATGAACAGGGCTATATTTAGTCCTTCTATCTTTGTATTTGGCATCCTAGATTTATTTAGAAGGCAAGGCTTGGCTATTAGCCTGGATCAACTTCTGATTTTCAGTGTGGCCACTTAACATTTCTATACCTGTATTTACTCAGTTAGAAAAGGGATATGATACTTAAACTTTCTTCAGAAGAAGTATCAAATATCAACTAAGATGTATTTTATTGATTTCTATAGCTTGAGTCAAATTACTTCATTGAAATAAATAGATAGAAAGCATCTTAAAAGTATGTAAGGAAATACTAAATGCATTTTCATGTGGCTCAGCTACTACTTTGCCCAACATTGAAGACCCTTCAATAGGTTGCTTAAAAGGAAAGAGGTTAGCCCATGATAAGATGCAATGATATTTTTTCTTTTTGGTGTTTGGGTACATATGACATGCAAAAAAATTAAATTGAAGAAAAATGGGTGACATCATTGTATTGGTTTTAGTGGTAAATAGTGTATAAATCTGAAGTATAAAAAAGCATGATCTGTTTTGCATTGGATCAATAAAATTTTTTAATGCTAAAATTAAAAAAATTATTTCTATTTTAAAAAATGTTTACTCATTTACCAAAGGAATTTTTGTAAGGTAGCTATAGATTTGCAGACATTAATGAATATAAAATATGTAATTTCTTTTAACTCCAAACTGAAATATTGTTATGGTGTTCTTCAACCATGAACTTACTTTTACCTCATTCTGTAAATTGAAGACTGCATAGCTTTTCTTCCTCCCTGCTTGATTTGATTCATATACCACTCTACTATTGTTCTTATATTTATGGTGTGCCTGTCAATTGGAATGTTTCAACAAAATGCAGAGAAAAGAATCACATATTATAATCTTTAGAGCTAAAAGGAACCTTAGAAATCATCTTGCCCAAATTCCAGGAGAATTAATTAGTTTAATAAACCAGGTTGTAATGAGGCCAAACTAAACAGTTAGATTAGTTTTCATTGTCACTTTTAACTCCTTGATGTTCCAAATGTCAAGGGCCATTATTCTACCCCTTTCCTCTCTGTTAACTTCTCCCAAAGAGACACAATAGGAGTCTTCTCTCTCTATATATATTTTACTTCATCCCTTTTCTCTCCCTCATACAAATTTATTCTCCATGATCATGCTCTGGTTTAAGTTATTAACTTAATTAACTAGTATTTAGTCATGTGGATTTAGCAACAAGGAATTAAACATCTCTGAAAAAATATTTGTTGCTATCTACATGTACCTTTGGTAATAAATCTACATGTATCTTTGGTAATAAATGGCATTCTTTTCCCAAATAAATTTACACTATACAAAAAATGTTTATTCTTATATTATCCTTATATATTATAATATATTATATTATTCTTATATTATCATTTTCATATAATGAAATCATATCCCTAACATCCAACATGTGGGTGTTTGGGCAATATATTTAGTCTAAAGAATATAATTATAGAACCCTTAACTAAAAGATATTTTTCCAGATTTCAGAAGGAAGCCTTAAAATTTGGGGTAGTCAATTCTGTTGGCTAGAATGATAGGTTGTCATGACAACATTTAATTTTTTACTATGAAGAAATGATGGGCAGGTATTTGGAGGAAGGAGCTGGTAACTTCAGGATAGTAATACTGATAAAGATCTTTTGGTTGAAATACAGAATTATGGTTTTATTCTGCCTTTTTTTTCCTGTTCTTTTGAACATAATCTCTACCCTAGAGGGTCAGAAAGGTTAAAGCATGTGACTGGATAAGGAGTTGAAATGAAAAAGCCTTTCAATTCAAAAAGCTTTTATTTTCAGAACAGAATGGTGAGCTGTTATATTGAAATCAGAACTGGCTTCTAATCCCGCCTTTCTCACAAATTCAATTGAGACCATAGACAAGATACTTAAAACTGAGTTTCAGTATCCCTATATATAAAATCACATAATATAAATATACATATATAATGATATCCACACACCTATATCTATACCTGTAAAATACACCTAATTAATCATATCTATTTGTACCTATATCATAGGATGTTGGGAGAATTTTTTTAAAGTATATAAGTAAAGTACTTTGAAGTTCTCAGAAAACAAGTATCTCATTTCAAATTATAGGTTCTATTTTAGCTTCAAAGCTAGAGACTTCTACATATTTATAAAACATCCATCAAGAGCATGTTTATATTTGGTTTATTAATAATATACATCAATCAAGAATCAAGAGCCTACCCTCTTCTTGAAGTTCAAAAATGGTAATTAGAAGCTAAGTTTGAGCCAGGGTAGATATTTTAGTGATACTAGTTGGAAGTAATTTTTTTTTCTTTCCAAGATACTTCATTTTTGACTTAAGTGAAAGTTCTGGAAAACTCTTATTTACAGTCTCACAAAAATGTGATAGTACTTCTCTGAATGATACATGCTTCTTCAGTATTTCAAAATCATTTAATCAATGCTGCATGTTACCAGACTATCATGAATGCTCTAATAAACTCATATAGATTAATTGGGAAGCATGCCTTATCCTTAACTCAATTCATTTACATTTTGCTCATTTCTTCATTTTTTTCATTTTTATCACTTATGATGAAGACAGGAAGTAAGATTTAATTTTTTTTGTTCTCTACCAATTTTTTGTACCCACCTTAAACATAATGGGCTAATATGTTATCCCCACAGTACACAAATGCCACATAATTATTCTTCATTTTCTTTTGTATCTCTACATAGGGACCAATCTCATTTTCCTCATGCATGATAAACTCCTGCTGACTTCCAAATAATGCATTTATTTGTCTTTCAAAGCTCTGTAACTTCTGAACTGAACAGAACACATATGGCTTTATTGGGAATTTTACTTGCCTGTGGAGTGATTGAATCTTTTTTTTTTTTTTGGTAGTTTTTTGTTCTCTCATACTACATGCCAAGAAGTTCTTAGAAAACATCACTGAAGACATTCAATGCCCACAAATTGAGGGGAGGAAAATCATTCATTTATTTGGCAACAATGGAAAAATTGTTTGCATAAAGACAACAAAAATAAAATTTATTCAGTTATTTTTTCCTCAAATTATAGGTAGAATAATCTGTTGCATTGTCAAATGGATGATTACAGTATTTCTCTACCATGGTATGGTGGGAAGAGTGCTATATTTGGAGTCAGATAATATGGTTTCATATCCTTGCTACTCTCTGTGTGACCTTGGACAAGTTTCTTTACCTCTAAGGGACTTTTTCCTCTGTATTTTACAAATGAGTCCCTGCTAGCAATAAAATTTTGTCTGAGATTTAAAATTCATGTACAATTCCTATTTTGAATACACATAAGCTAGGGTTTGTAATTAACATGAATCTCTAAGTCTTATACATAATTATTATGTAAAAAAAAAAAACCCTTGACAGCTCACAAAGATAATTCTGAAATTAGGAATGTAAGGAGCCTCTTATTTAGGACCCATTTCTTCCCAAATGCCCACTCTCCTGATAGGCCCACTCTAGAGTAATTGTCTGGAAGAGTTGAAAAAGAGTTGGGACGAAGCACCCATCTTCTCAGTTCCTGAGTCAGGATTTTTTCACAATGAGTTTTCAAATGTTTGGTTTGAAGGGACTTCGCAGAATGCCTTATTCCTCATTACCCATTAAAATACCATCAAAGATTACATTCCAAAGGCAAATATTTAGGGATGGGTTACCTCTTTAGGCTTGGTTATGCTACCATCTGTTCCCCATTAGTAGGAATGATCCTGGACAAATGTTTAAATTTTATTCAAGGTCTGGGTCATCACTAATTTGTCATTTGAACTTAAGTGAGGCATTTATTTCCAAATAAGAAGGTTGGAACAGATTATTGTTAAAGACTTTTTCTCTCCCAACTTCCAATTACTATCAGTTTTTCTCTTCCAAAATGCCTCTAATACCCACCTCACACAAAAAGGGAACAAATTACAATGATATGTATAAATACTTTGTTATCCATAAGGTGCCATGTAATAATAACTAGTATAGGTTTACAAAGAGCTTTGCCAACATTATCTCATTTTGTCTTCACCATAACCTTGGGAAGAAGGGACTATTATTATCCTCATTTTATAGATGAGGAAACAGAGGTAGGCACAGGGTCACACAACTAGAAAGTATCTGAGGTCTGATTTGAACTGAGGTCTTTTGGACTCCATGTATCACCCAGCTACCTAAATGTTGTTATTGTCATAGAGACCATAATGAGAGAAGTATTTTATCTCCACTGAGTGAAATAGTCTCAAGGTGAAATATGGGAAGAAGGGTTATTTTAGATGTAAGATATTAGTTTAGATGTCCTTGTAAGGTTGTTAAATTACAAAAGGAACTATGGAGGCTAGATGTAGAATTGTTTCAACTGATCAATCAACAAGGATTTATTACGTGTTACTTACTAGGAGCCAGATATTGTGTGAGGTGTTAGAAGGTCAATAAAAATGAAATTGTATCTGCCCTCAGGGAGCTTGAAGAGGGATGAGAAAAATATAAATGCAGAATTGTTTTTAGTGGGAAGGCATTAGCAATTGAGAGAAATGAAGAAAAGCTTTAAGTAGAAGATGTCACTTGAGCAGAGCTTTGAAGGACACAAAGAATTCTAAGAGAAAGAGGTGAGGCAGTGAATTTTTTAGGCCTGGAAGACATTAACTATAAATATCCAAAGGTAGGAGATTTCCACCTCCCATGCCATGTGTGAAGAACAGCAAGAAGGCTAGTTTGGCTTCCATCTGTCATGCTTTCCATCTCACCAAGCAGAGGATAACTTTTGAGAGAGCAATTGGAGGTCACATACAATTCTGCACATAGAAAGAACTTATTTAATATTTGTTTAACTGGATTTAATTAAACTTGATATTCTGCAGAATATCACAGTAAAATATTTTTAAGTACATTTTAATTTAATTATCCAGGTAATTATCATCTTTACCAATATTCAGAAAATCCTATCACACTAAATAGCATCTGTAAGAACTATGGACACCTAATATTGTGATATACTGGAGGATTTCAGATGTCTCCCTCCACACAATCTTTAGGTTTAATCTTTCATGTGAGTCTTTAAAATACATAGTATGCAATCTTTATTTGCTTACTAATTTTGGGTTGTAGTAGAAAGAGAAAATAAGGAGTAGAGGATTATAATTCTAGCTCTTCTAGTAATTCTGTGGTCTTGAAAAAATCATTTTACTTTTTGGGTCTCAGTTTTCTCATCTGTATAATGAAAATTCTTTTCAGCTCTAAAATTTTATAAGTGTAAGATTCTATTTGCAGACACATATGTAGGGAAACATAGACCACTATATATTTTCTGACTTTTAAAAAAGAAAGCTGAGTGATGACTTGTACAAATACATGGAGTCAGGAGATAGAATACTATGTTTGTAATCATGAACAGATCAGAATGAGAAAAGCAATTCATAAAGAGGAATAATAGGAAATACAGTTGGAGAGGAGTGTGGGCACCAGATTGCAGTGGGCCTTAAATTTGTATTTTGAGCAAAAGAGTGACAATCCTTTTTGTACCTTAGGAAGATAATTTTGACAGTTATATAATAGATGGGCTTGACTGTTGTATATGGAAATGTTTTTCATGAATTCATGAATATAATGACTATTATATTTCTTTTTCAATGGTTGGGGAGGGAGTGGAATGATTAAGAGAATTTGGAAGTGTGAATAAATATTTTAAAAAGAAGATATAATCTAGGCAAGAGGTAGTAAAAGTTTGAAATTGTGTGGTGACAATATAAATGGAAAGAATGAGACAGATAGGAGATGTTTTGAACAATGCATCTAAAAGACTTAGCAACTGATTGGATGGAGGTGAGGGTGTTTGAGGGAAGAGTGCAAGATGCTTCCAGGATTATGAACTGGGTATTTCCACAGAAACAGGCAAGTTTGGAGGCTGGGCAGGTTTAGAGAAAGAAGTACATGAGTTTTTTGTTCTTGAAAAATTCCAGAGAAAGAGATATCCTTGGTCATCATAATCTCTTTAAGTTATTGGGTATCAGTTGCTCTCTTAGAGCGTGTTTATACATTTTCCCCCATCTACATCCTATTGTACTGATGTCTCTCCCCTTCAGTTCTAAGTTCAGTGAGGTTTGGGAAAAGCTCATTAGCATTTTTAACATAGCTACTTCAGGGGTCAATGTAGTGGAAAAAAAGACCTTGCAGGGACAAGTGATCCAATTTTCAAGACAGAAGGGAGCAGTTTGCTTAAAGGCATCCCTACAAATAAGTTATGGTGTCAATCTACTCAATAAAGGACAGATTAGATCAGTTTCCCCCCTTACATCCATCTATTGGCACATGCACCCAAGCTGTTCAGACAAGATAAAGCATTTATTAAGCATTTTTATCTGCTAGGCATAGTAAACAATGAAGACACAAACAGAAGAAAGTAAAGTAGTCTCTCCCTTCAGAGTTTCCATTGGAAAAGAGGAGAAATGTCAAAAGAGAGGTGGGGAGCTAGAAATGGTGGGGTGGGGAAGGTACCCTGTGATGGCATGACAAGGGAGATGGAACCCAACAAGGTAAGGCCAAAGTTGGCCCATCAAAGCCCAGGGTAAAGCCCATTCTCAAGAGGACAAAGAATGGAGGTGATGGCTTCAACTTAGTTGAATATAGATAGCATAGCTACAGATGTTCAGGATGTACCTTTGAAACAAAGACCAAAGACCAAAACTTAAAGATAGTTCTATAGCAGAGTAGATTAGATCATTGTGGCCACACCTTGGTTGTATTATGGTCCGTGTTAACAATTCAAATTCTTCTTGAATGTAAATGATTGCCAATGCTTTTAATGTATAAGTAAAGAATAAAAGAAGTCTGTCCTTACTTCATAAATTCACTCACAAATTCACTGGTTCTTTACTTTATGAATTCCTGGCCTGGTTTTAAGCATTTCTATAAATCTGTAGCAGAAAATGAACTGTACTCGCCTGGGGGGAGGGGGGTCAGGAAATGGGATTCTGTTTCAAGGTTGCTATTAACTTCTCATTGGACCTTAAAGCAAGTCACTTAACCTCAGGACCCGAGTGCCCTCATTAATAAAAATTGAGAGAGGGGGTCCTGTTGTATTTAGATAAACTTTAAAATTATATAGTACCAATAGTTAAATTTCCCTCTTCCCAGAGAAAATAGTTCATTTTGCATAATATAGGCCTGTAACAACAGGCTGTTGTTTCGAATGTTTTCTTATGGCATTTTGTGGATTATACTTTCATTCTCTTAATGGTCAGTGTGCCTTCAACTCCATGAATTGCCTAACATTCTGTGAGCTTTTTGTTGAGGCTCAGGATGCAGCCAAGTCAAGACTTTGAGGTCATTGTAAATCCCTGCCAGGATTTTCTGTTTTCCCAACTGTCCTTCTGGGTCTTCTGTCCCTTCCAGGTTTTCCAGTTCCTGAGGTGAGCTGGTTTAGGGATGGCCAGGTTCTTACTGCTGCGTCACTGCCCGGCGTGCAGATCTCATTTAGCGATGGCCGCGCTAAATTGACGATCCCCGCTGTGACAAAAGGCAACAGTGGAAGATATTCCCTGAAAGCCACCAATGGATCTGGACAAGCGACTAGTACTGCTGAACTCCTCGTTACAGGTAGGTTGAGGCCCCCCATCTCAGCCCCCACCACTGCATTGCCTTTCATTCCTGTCCAAGAATTCATCCCTCAAAACGAGAGTCAAAGGGAAGAAGGCAGAACAATGCAGAGGAAATGCACACATTCAGAAGTGACATAATAGTCTATTTGGGCAGGTTAAAAACAGTGAGGATTGTTTGTTTTTTTGTTTTGTTTTGTTTTGTTTTTTGTTCTTTTTTGCTAAATTATAATATATTGATATTATGATATTGATATGATATAATATATGATATTATGGATAGAGAACTGGTCTCTGAACCAAGAAGACCCAGGTTCAAGTCCTGCCTCTGACACATCAAGTATTTGTTTAGAATTTATTATGTGCTAGTCTCTCAGGGCACAAACACAAAGGAAGAACTGGCACTTCAAAAAATGGAGGAAAGTAGACTGCCCCAGGGACTCCAACCCCTGAGTGCTCTAGGCAATTCTCAAAAAATCCTACTTGCTGAGGAGGTGCTGTCCTGAATTTAGGGTCCCCTATAGTAATGGAGTCACAAGGCTTCTCCATATCCCCATAATACAAGGGAGTCTGGCCTTAGAAATCGACTCATGTTAGATGGCCAGTACCCCACACGTATTTGTGGAGAACACAAGAGCACCTTCCCCTACTGAACCTACATTATTATTAAATTTGCCATGGTGTAAATAGATAAGAACTGTCATAGGAAGAGGATAGTCAAGAATCAAGTATAATTGTAGGCTTGCACACAGCACCATGCAAATGTGAGTGATCACTAAATCTGCCTCTATTCATACAGGGCGTCCCAAAAGTTTCAGTGAAATTCTAAGCTATTAAAGTTTATGAAAGCTCTATTAGGCTCTTAACGCATATATATATATATATATATACACATATAATATATATATACATATATAGATGTATATATATGTATAAACATAATATGTATACATCAATATATCAATATGCTGGGTGTCCCAAAAGTCTCAGTTTTATTATTTTTTATTTTTTATTATTTATTTATTTATTGTTTATTATTTATTATTATTATTTATTATATTAAATGAGAGAGAGATATAAATAGTTATACATGGAAATTTATACATTATACATATGTATATACACATACATGCAGAGCATCCCAAAAGTCATAGTGTAGCTTTAAGCTATTTTTTAAAATTTAATTTAATTTAAGCTATTTTAATTGCTTATTTCATAATCATTAAATAGCTTAAAGTTATACTGAGACTTTTGAGGTACCCTACATATATGGGTAAATGCATCTAAATATTTATGCATATACATGAATTTATATTTTATATCTTAATATAAATATATTAACTACAGTTAATATCTTATATTAATAATATATTAAAATAAAATCTTAAATATATGAATGCCTCTATGTATCTAGGTTACAACATTTTAAACTTTATATTTCTGACTATATTACTGAGGCAATAAAATTTATTAAGTGCATTCTATGTTCTAAGCACTGGGCTAAGCATGAGGGATACAAATAAAAGCCAAAGGCTATTCTTCTCTTTGAGGAACTCATCATCTAATGATTATTATTGCTAAAGAGCTTAAATGTTTTGGCCAAACTTCATCTTTTCCTGTGTGATACCTGATACAAAAAAACAAAAGAAAAGTTCCTTATGCCCATTATTTTTAATATCTAAGAGGTCAGTTTAGCTGGCAAAGGTCTAAACAGTTGTCTTTGATTAGTGTGTTTGTCTTAGTGCATCCTTCCCTTATTGCATGGGAATGAAAATGATTCCTTTCTGTGAAAAGAGCTGGTGAGTCTTCGATTCTTGCTTAGTTCATAAAAGGAGCACATTGTCATCTTGTCTATTCTATTGCTTCCAGAGAAATATTATATAACAATGAGGATCCAAATCATCTGATAATGTCAATTACATTTCCAATAATATATTTTATTGCTGCAATGAAAAGAACTTCAGTTAATTAGGTGCAGACTTGAATAGATTTTCCATTTTATACAAGGTTTTTCAGGAGAGTTGCTTTCCAGGAGGGAGCATCACCATCCAATGATCATCACCAAAATTAGGGAAATTATGTGTTCTTGCTTCCTGCAAGCCATTTCAAAATTTATCTTATTTGCCCTCAGAATAATTTCATAATGTTTTAATTTCATTTACGCTGACTAGTTGAAACATGCCCTTCCTAGTACACAATTACAGCAGGAGAGTGGTACAGTGGATAGAGGGTCAGGACTGGAGTTAGGTAGACTCATCTTCCTGAGTTGAAATCTGGCCTCAGACACTAGCTGCAGGACTGTGGGCAAGTCACTTAACCCTGTTTGCCTCAGTTTTCTCATCTGCAAAATGAACTGGAGAAGGACATGGCAAATCATTCCAGTATCTTTGCCCAGAAAACCCAGAAAAAAATAGGGTCACGAAGAGCCAGAAATGACTGAAAACTGAACTACAATGACAATACACAATTAAGAGAAAAACATGTTAAGTTTAGGACTGAGAATTTAAAAGCAGGTAAATATTTACATTATTTGAAGAGATATAGAATATGGAAGATGTCACTATCAAGTGCATTTTAAAAATTAACCTAGATTAAAAGTAACATTTAAGTATTTAATAAAAAATGACAAAGAGAGGTAAAGTGACAGAAAGTCAAACATCTGGGTTCAAGTTATGCCTCTGACACCCACTGACTGGTTGACTCTAGCCAAGTTACTTACCTTCTCAGTGCTCTAGGCAAATCTAAGACTATAATTTGTGGAGACAGTATTGATCCTACTACTGTGGTAAAGGGAGATTCCTCACCGGGGAGTTTCCTATGCCAATGAAATTGCAGATTCAGCTCCTGTCCCTATTTAAATAAAACACGGACACATTCCAAATACCAACATCAAAGTGATGTTTTTCCCCAAAGATATATAGATCTTCAGTATGTGGAAAATCCCTTTTAAGGTAGTTTAAACCAAAAAATATGTTAAGTTGTATTTAAATGTCCATACTAGCTCTAGAAGGGATCTAAGAAGAGATGCCAAAAAAGACCATCCCAAGAAATGCTATAAAATCAATGTGACAATATTGAACACTCTAAACCAGGAAGCCCCAGAGTGAGATTTCTATGCTTTTCTAGTCCTTGCTGTCATCTACTGTGCAAGCTGGATTCAAGTACAGCATAAAGGATGTTCAAATCAGCAGTTCATATATGAAGATGGAAACAGTGCATTCTCAAACCATCAAGATAATAAGTTAACAATAATAATAGCTAGTATTTATTAAGCACTTACAATGTTCCAAACACTAAAGAGCTAAGCTCCTTACAATTATTATCTCATTTGATCTTCCCAAGAACTCTGAGCATCAGGGACTACTATGATCTACATTTTACAGATGAAGAGGTTGAGGCTAAAGGAGGTTGAGTGACTTGCCTAGGGTCACAGAGCTAGTAGATGCCTGAGATTTGAACTTGTCTTCCTGTCACTGTCCACTGAATCACCTGCCTTTAGATGGCAGCTTCTGTTGTTAGGATCTTGGAGCATCGCTGTAGAGACTTGGTAGGACTGATTTAAATTTCCCCCTTTCCCCCCTTGCCCAAATTGTAGCAGAAACAGCGCCTCCCAACTTTACACAACGACTACAGAGCATGACCGTGAGACAAGGAAGCCAAGTCCGCCTGGATGTAAGAGTGACTGGAATCCCTACACCTGTGGTGAAGTTCTATCGGGACGGAGCAGAAATCCAAAGCTCCTTCGATTTTCAGATTTCACAAGAAGGCAACCTCTACAGCTTATTAATTGCAGAAGCTTATCCTGAAGACTCTGGAACCTATTCCGTAAACGCTACGAATAGTGTTGGAAGAGCTACTTCAACTGCAGAATTACTGGTTCAAGGTAACAAATTTGAGCTCCAGGTATCTGGACCCTTTCTGATTTCCCTTTTATATGTCCATGTTCATGTGTTCTCCTTGTTGCTGGTCATAATCATCAACAAGAACAACAAGAATGGGTAGGAAGAAGAGCAAAGAATAAGATTCAGGGGCATACAGAGATTCAGAACCAATGGCCATGGTTTGTGGGGGACCATTTAGAGATCTTATTAGTTCATACTATGCTATAAATTAATGTGGGCTGATAAAGAGAAGACAAAGGAGTTGTCTGGCTCAGAGGAGATCTATGTTGGGGAGCTGAAACCATCAATAGGTAGAAATTCTAACCTCCAAAGGAAAGACACCAGGATGTAGTTGACCTCTCTGAGTATGCCAGAATTGGCAGCTGTGGAAGTAATTTGGGAGTGGGAGGATTTGGCACCAATACAAACGAAAAGGAATTCAGAAGCAGCCATTTGAATTCTCAAGCCAACATCATCTTGTTTAGGCAAATGATGGACTTATTTTAGAGACTGAGTTCTTTTTAATAGCACCTTGTGTAGTCTTGTATAACAAATATGTTTTCAGTTTACCAGCCTAATTAATATTTATGTTAAATGCAAGCCTTTCCACATTTTTCAGCTATTTTAATGACCATAGAATTGGGTTGATTTTGCTCCTAGCTAGTGTTTATGAACTTCCTAAAATAAGCTGGATTATTGTTCATCCCTCTAAGAGTTTGTTTTCTCCTTCCTATAGGCGAAGAAGTAATACCCGCTAAAAAGACAAAAACAATTGTTTCGACTGCTCAGATTTCCCAAACAAGACAAACTCGAATTGAAAAGGTATTTCCCCCCACATTCTTGCCAGTTCTCCAGTAATTCAGTTTGTTGTTAGAATCAGTGGCCCTCCTCCTCATTAATATCATTGTAATCCTTTACAGAAAATTGAAGCCCACTTTGATGCCAGATCAATTGCGACTGTTGAAATGGTCATAGATGGTGCCACTGGACAACAGCTGCCCCACAAAACACCTCCAAGAATACCTCCTAAGCCGAAGTCAAGATCACCAACTCCACCATCTATTGCTGCAAAAGTTCAATTGTCTCGACAGCAGTCCCCATCACCAGTTAGGCAGTCACCATCTCCCGTCAGACATGTGCGGGCACCAACCCCATCTCCTGTCAGGTAAAGGAAGCCTTGTTAACTGCACTGGCTCTTCTGGTTGAGACTATACCGAATAGATAAAAAAGAAATGAAAAGAAAGCAATTGAAAACATAACACATTGTGGGGAGAAATAATGGCATAACTAGAATTTTTCATACTTGGAGAAGGTTTCACAAAATTCCCTCAGGGTATAAGGAAGAGAAAGAGCCTTTCCATATAAATTTAAAAAAAAAAATCCAGGTGGGAAGGGGAGAAAGACCTCTGGAAACTGATCCACAAAGGTGACACCTCAGAACACATGGAGATAAAATACTCCTATTTGGTGCAGGGGGATTGCAGGGGGAAGGGAGCTCATACTATATAACTAGAGAGAAGAAACACACTAATAACTTCCTGTATTCATTAATTATTCTCACTAACGAGGAGTTAAACTCTCTAAATTCTATTCTGTTGAATAAATATGTTATTTGTGCTCCGTATATTTTGGTGCCAGAGGAGAAAGCCCCAGTTGTGTCACCCTAGTTATAGCGCTGGAGAAACTATATTTTAGGTGTTATTGAGTTATTGAGCCAGATTTTCCCTGGCTTATATTACTTACTACTTATAGGGGTTTTTTGGTTGGTTTGTTTCAGTCTACATCTGTGATTTCATCCCTATAGGAAGTTCTCGATAAAGAAATTCCATTTACCAATGCAGATTATCAACTCTGCTGCAGTGTGTGTGTGTGTGTGTGTGTGTGTGTGTGTGTGCACGCACCTGTGTATGCTGGTACAGTGTGGCTTGCTCAGGATAATGCAGTCAGTATGTGACAGAAATAGGACTATGCAGCCTCCCGGCCTGCAAGAGGCTGCGAAGGGGGGAAGAATTTGAGAGGATAGAGATAGAGAAGAGATTTTTACCCGCGAAGGGCGTGAACGAGCCGACTTTAGAGATGTGAGTAACCGAGTCAGTAGACGGATATTATTTGTATGAGCCACAGCTAAGCTCCGACCACTGGGTGTGAATATTCAGGCTGAAACCACCCAATGATCCTCTTTTAACACCGTACCGGTCAGAGGATAAAGCTAGTGCAGATGGAAAGGAGACTAGGAACTACAAGAGGTAGATAATGCTAGATAGCATTAGGAGAAAGAGAGGAAGTAAGGCAGGCCTGGACTAATGACCAGGCCTTAGTAAGGCAGGCCTGGTCTAAGGACCAGGCCTTAGTAAGAAAGATAGAGAAGAGGGACAGGGGAGAAGTTGCTACTTGCCAGACCCGGGAATCCTGAACCAGTGGGCGGAGCTTAGAGGAGCTGGTTTATTTATAGTCATGCCAGCTCAATACATATTGAACAGTTATATGATACCTCAATACATATGGATGAGTTATCTGGGGTACCCCTATTGGATAATACAACCTATGACAAGGTGAAGGTGGGGTTTTACTCCTCAGGTGAGTGGGACACAGGAAAGCAAGGTTTCGCGCCTAAACTTCAGCCATGCTGGCAATGAAGTTCATTGCCATGCACATAATGGCCATGTGCTCACTCACATTCCTTGCTTCCCCATAACTCTATGGGCTGGGCTGCTACAGACTAGAACCAAGCTTGTCTTGCCTCCAAAAGCCAGCCTTTTATCCACTGTACCATTGTTGTCTCTGTTGTTTCATTTGGAATGAACATTAGCTAAATATATAACCTGGAGCAAATCAGGTAGTTACTTAACTCTCATTTTCTCATATATAAAATGACAAATTTAGATTAGATGATCTTCAAGGTTCTTAACACCTCTGTGTCCTATATTTATTCAAAAATATTCCATTAAAATTTCAAAAACAAATGTTAAAAATTGATTAAATATATAATTGGGAAAAATGAAATATTAAGAAAAAATGTCCCATTAATTCATTTGGGGAATTATTTTTAACGAGTGGAAACAATTACCTTCATTTTGATTGAATCTGGTGTAAATGGCAAAACACTTCATCTTTGTTAAGAAAATCCCAAATGGGGTCATGAAGAGTCAGATAGGACTGGAAAATGACTGAACCACAACAATAGAAGACCTGTGAGAGGCAGCATAGAGCAGATGATAGAGATCTGAACACAAAATCAGAAAGACTTGGGTTCAAGTCCTGCCTTTAATCCTTTAGCTAGATGACCCTGGCTAAACTTTCTCTGCCTAAGGCAACAATTTAAGACCACATTTTTTTTTTCATCAGGGAGTTCCTATATCAATGAAGTCTCAAGTTTGACCCCCATCCCTACGCCTGTAAAGAGTCAATATGAGAGTTGAAGCTAATGGGTGTGGGTAATTTGACTAGTTTTCAAAGACTAGCTGAAGAAGTCAAACAGCAAAATGTAAAATTAAAAATTAAAGATTTCTTGATAGGTTTTTAAGTTGTGAGGAGGAAAATAGACAACATTTTACCTGGGAATAGAGGTTTGTGAGAAATGAATGTTACTGTTTCCTCTTTTCTCTTTTGACATTATCTTCTGTGCCACCTTTCATATGAAATAGAAATTTCAACAAAGAAAGAAAAGCTGCTAGCTCATAGCATGGGCTCAACTGGCAAATCTCATCCCTAAGATGTGCTCTCTCTCCCTCCCACTCCCAGTCGTAGAGCACAGAGGAAATTCTGTCTTGGTTGCCTGACAGTGGGCAGGATGTCACATGGATACTTGCATTAGAAACTCAAGCTCAAATCCATCCTGACTCTCACATGAAATTTTAGTTGAATCTCATCCCAATTCCAAGTCTGCCCATGATTGAATTGTATTCCTAATAGAGCACAGTTTTGTGGTCATCAGAGCACAGGGGTATTGGGGTATACTGATCCTCAGGATCATTCAGACCAAAGCTGGGAATTCATAAGTGAAAATTCAAATTATTTGCCAGGAATTTTCTATTGAAACTTGAGTCGGAAAATATGCCAATTTTGAAGAAAAGTGATCACCTAGGAATTGAAAGGTCTGTTTAGTTTCATTATGTTTTTGTTTGCAGAGAAAGGCAAACATATTGCATTGACTAAGGCCCACAAAATCCAGCTGTGACTGGGGATTTTTTTTTATTGTAGTAACAAAAATGAGCACTTCTCTCTAATGATTTAAATTACATTGATTTTCACAGTTATTGATTCACCTGAAGACTGTTGTAAATCACTTGTATGGCTTGGGGTGGGTGTGGGATTTGATTAGAGAACTTCCCTATGTGGTTCTGGTCTTTACTGCTTTTTCTGAGTTAGCCTACTTTGACCCAATACAATAAGAGCAATAAGTCAAAATTCACATCACTGAAATAATAAACAATACACTAATAAATAAGCAGGTAATAAATGAATTATAAATTGCAGGGTTATAAATCTAGAACGTGAGGGGACAACAGAGGTCAGCTAGTCTGCCCCCTTTATTTTACAGATGAGGACATTGAGGCAAAACAGATACTTTTTGTTAGAGTACAATGAAAGGCAACATTTGAACCCAGGTCCCCTGATTCTAAAACTAGTGCTTTTTTCATTGTAACAAGTAGGTCTAAAGGGTTCCTCCTCACTGCCCTTTGTGGTTGTTTTAACGTGCAACCATTTGTAAGGCATAGATTTGTTTCCCCTAAATATCTCTTAAGTTTGATTACAACTTCATTTATTAAAAAAGGAATTGATTTTCCACAGAAGAGCCCTTTTTAAGACAAAGTGATTAAGTATCTCCCCCATAAACTGCAGGAAATGTTGCAACTTATTGTTAATTTCCATTTTAATTTAGTAGCAAATAACAACTGTACCTTGAGCACTAATTGGAATAAAATAGCTGTTGTATTTATGAGCAGTTTAAGTTAAATACTCTGTGCAGGGATTGGTAGCTGCCAGGGTAAATTTATACATATTTATCTCTATGCAGATTTTGCAAAGAGCTATGATAACAAGGCAATGCTGCCACCTAGAGCATCAGTGTTTAGTAGTTTCTATACTAATTCTTTTTCATAGATTTTAGAATAATATTTAAAGGAAAGCTAGAATACAGTAAGATTAGAAAGGGGAATAAAGTAAATTCAGCTAAAATGAAGAACTGACAAGAGGATAACAAATGAGTAATAAGAGTCTAATGAAGTTTATTAGTAGTTATCCCACTGATGAATTAAGAAGGGGGTGTGTGTGTGTGAGTGAGTGTGTGTGTATGTGTTAAAGAGAGAAAGAAAGATAGAGACAAACAGATAGACACAGAGAAAGCACATACTAGGTAGCACAGTGGACAGAGTGTTGCTCATGGAGTCAGAAAGACTCCTCTTTCTGAGTTCAAGTCTAGGCTCAGACACTTATTGACTTTGTGACCCTAGGTAAGACATTTATCCCTGTCTGCCTCAGTTTCTTCATCTATAAAATGAGCTGGAGAAGGAAATGGCAAAGTGGGGGGGAGTGTGTATATATATATATATATATATATATATATATATATACACATATATATGTCACCTAAACAACTGTGATATAAAAATAAAAGGCATTATTAAAAAGACAAATGCATCAAGAAATAGTGATAGTGATGTTGAAACATTTAGAGAGACAGAGAGAGAAGGAAAAAAGCCAGTATAAGAATTAGGAAGAAGTGGGTTCAACACCTGCCTCTGTGTGACCCTGAGCAAGTAATCTGACAGTGCTATAAGATCATAATTACAAAGAAGATATCCGCCTGCATTGACAGAAGTTTCTTTGTCTGGGAGTTCCTTACATCAATGAATCATTTCTCCATCCCCTAATATATGCAATATTATATACACATATATACATATATGTACACACATATAGATTCATTATTTTGACATTTAATTTATATGTGTGCCATCATTTGACTGTATTTTAAGGGAAGCATCCTTAACCATCTTGATTTGCTCCATTGTGAGGAAAGGTGGGGGAGGGAGAAAATGCTAAAAGGTTCTAAAGTGTGGGATAGATCCATGGGTTTTGTTGCAATTGTCTCCCAATACTACATAATAGAAGAAAAAGATTTACTAAGACATCAATCAAATTATTTTAATCACTTTATTTTGTGAATGGTAATGGAAATGGGTTAATGGGACATTTAAAAAATGAACATCAAAGCAGCTTGAGATCTTCCTCTGGCAAATTAAACTCTATAGGAATTGTTATGAGTTGGTATGTATTAATGCCATATACCTTTTTATTCACCAGATCTGTGTCTCCAGCTGGAAGGATTTCCACATCACCTATCAGACCTGTAAAGTCCCCACTACTGATTCGGAAGGCACAGACCACCATGGCTACTGGTCCTGAGGTGCCTCCCCCTTGGAAACAAGAGGGCTATGTAGCTACCTCTGAATCACAAATGAGGGAAACTACAGTAACAAGTTCAACTCATATTAAAACTGAAGAAAGATGGGAAGGAAAATATGGTCTCCAAGAGCAAGTGACCATCAGTGGAGCTGCCGGGGCTGAAGTCAGTGCTACTGCCAGTGCAATTTCTGCTACTTCTACAAGTGCAGCCTTTGCTGCTGGAGTTGTAGCCACTGGTACTAAAGAGGTAAGGAAGGAGGGGTGGCTAATTGGATAGAGAAACAGGCCTGGAGATGAGAGGTCTTGGGTTCAAATTTGACCCTAGACACTTCCTAACTGGGTGATCCTGGGCAAGCCACGTAACCCCAATTGCCTAGTCTTTCATCTCTTTTCTGCTTTGGAATTGATACTCAGTATTGATTCTAAAACTGAAGATAAAGATTAAAAATAGAGATAAGGAAAGAACCCATGGTGTGATTTCTTTTGTGGGATAGCCATTGGATTTTGATAGCTCTAAACATTAGTGCCAGATTTTGATGCAAATATTAAGGCTAAGTAGGTTGGAAGTTAGAGGTCATCGTTCCTATAAAAACGTATGAGAATAATGAAAGAGTGTGGCTCAGACTGGATAGAAGTATTTCTTTTTTATGAGTGTGAATTCTTGTGAAAGGAAACAATGAAGCTGGAATATCTTGAATTCTTAAGCCAGCAAGTAGCAGGGATGCTCTCTTACATGTACATCTTTCTCTTAACTATTTCTTCCTATTGTGTCCCAGTTTTTGCCACATAAGAAAATAACATGCTTTGGGGTCTCTCCCTTAGGTGAGACAGGAAACTGACAAAAGTGCAGCTGTTGCAACTGTTGTTGCCGCAGTTGATATGGCAAGAGTGAGAGAACCAGTAACAAGTGCTGTAGAACAGACTGCAAAGAGGACAACTACGACTGCAGTACACATCCAACCTGTTCAAGAGCAGGTACGTGGGGCACAGGGATGCTGGGTGCCTTTCTGATGTCTGTGTCCTTTTCCTTACATTAGATGAAACATAATGATTTTGCTCTTCCAAGGTTATCCTCCAATGATACTATTCCAACAAGAAACCCCCTCAATAAGTCCACATTAGATTGATGAATATAGACTAATTTTTTTTGTTAACCCTTACCTTCCATCTTAGAATCAATACTATATATTAGTTCCAAGGCAGAAGATCGGTAAAGGCTAGGCAATGACACTACTCAGCTGGGTAGTGTCTGAGGCCAGATACAAGCTCTCAATCCACTGAGTCACCAAGCTGCCCCCTCATTTTGTTTAAAAAATTTTTTTTATCTCTCTTGTTTTTACATCACCTTCATTTCTCAGTATATTCTCTCTTTTCCTACCAAAGAATCATCTCTTATACTAGAAAATACAAAAGGGGGGGGGGGAATTTTAGCAAAGTTAATAAACACATTAACTAATTCCAACATTATAATCAGTACTTCTCATGCATAGTTCCCCACCTCTAAAAAGAAGAGAAGGAGGTACATTCCCATACTTCTTCTTGGGAAACAAGCTTGGTCATTATAACTAATGCAAACTCATTCTAATGGGAGTCCTGTCTCCCCTTTAAATATTTTCTGAACAACTGTTTAAAAAATCCGTCATGATTATGGCATGTGAATGTGGGGGATAATGAGACAAAGATAGCTAGAAAGGGGATTGGCCATGAGTAGCCAAGGTCAGGAAGGTCAACAAGAACAGAGTTGGGAAGATTTAGGGAATATTTACAAAACGTGAGAAAGATATAATCCTGTTTGGAGTTAATTAAGGCAAGAAGGAAGGAACGAGCAGATCCCATGAAGTCAAGTCCAGGATGTTAGCCAAGGAAGAAGGAGCCAGTAGGTAGCACAGTGCTAAGCAGACAAGGTTCAGCGCCCAGGGGAGATTAGAGAGCCAGCCAGAGCAGCACAAGTCACAGGATTGCTAAACCGTTCCGCTCAGGGAAAAGCTGTTTTCACACAGTCTGTTGATGCTACTGCCTGATGTGTGAAGGTGACCTTGGGTCCAGAGGTGTTAATAGTAGTCAGAAGGAAGCCTGGCTCCCAGCAAGCCTGCAGCAGAATCCTGTCCTTATTCTAGCTGAGGTCGGGATAGATATGATACTGTTACTTTAGGGGCCTGGAGCATCTCTCAAAGCAATATGCTGCCAAGGGGACTTTATCTGTTTTGGGTTATTCCAAACAGGAGGAGACAGGAGTCATGAGGCCATGGGCATTAGCTAGTCCAGGAAGCTCAACTTAGTGACTTGGCGTCATGAGAATTTCCTGGACCTGCTCTGTATTGTTATTAGTAGGTAGATTTTTTTCTGAAAGGAAGTCCATCATAAGTAACATTCAGTTTTTCATAATTCACACAATAATTACCACTCCGCGCCATTTTTTGTACTTTCTAGCTGCATTTGCAAAACTACTGTTAGGAAAGGAACTGTATTCCCTGCACACAAATCGCACATTATACATGGCCCTGGCCCACTGAAAACTCAAACCTCAACCTTATTCCAGGAGGTAGTCCAATCCTTACTAAATGAACTCCATCTCAAAAACTGAAAGTTGGAAGGGACTGGTGGAGACTCTAGTTCAACAGCGTCCTGAATAAGAATTTTCCCCACAATATAACCTATGATGGATTGTCCTACCTTTGCTTGAAGATTTTCAATAAAGGAGACCCCTTTACCTCTAGAGTCAGCTCATTCCACTTTTGGATAGGTCTAATGGTTAGAAAGTTTTTCAGGACTTCAAGGCTAAATCTTCCTTTTTGTAATATCTACTTATTGTTTCTATGTTTCTAGAGAGTCATCTAATTGTTTGTTTGTTTTTTTTTCTCAATGAAGTTCATCCAGGACAGTCATCATCATAAAATTTAAAAACTCGAATTCATAGGGATCATCTAATCTCAGCCCTTCATTTATTTAAAAGAGTAGGAAGCTAAGGTCTAGAGATACCTATTGCCTTAGTCAAGTTTTCCACTCCAAATTAACAGCAGAGACTGGGCAGGAATCTGGGTCTTTTACCTTGAAGTTCCTGCATCTTCCAAGTCAAATTTAATTGAAGCTTGCCTATTAGGTCAGAATTGATTTCACAACACAGAGTCATATCCCTTTCTATTTAATTACTATTGGACTTCATAATTTCTCTAGTTTTTCTGTCTTTGTTTCTTTCTGGCTTCCTTCTTCCCTCCCTTTCTTCCTCCCTTCCCCACTCTCTCTTCCTTTCTTCCTTTCTTCCTTCCTTCTCTCAGCTCTTTCTTGCATCTTGTGATACTTATGTGTTTTTTTTTTACATGATAGGGATTTGTCAGATAAAGGGAAATTAAATTTTTGTTTTCCTTTTTCTTTATGACAATTAGACAAGAAAAGAAGCAAAGACTGCTATAACCAAGGTAGTAGTTTCTGCTGATAAAGCCAAGGAACAGGAATTAAAATTGAGAACCAAAGAAGAAATTACTACCAAACAAGAACAAATACATATAACTCAAGAAAAGGTGAATATCATGATTTTATATGTGAAGTACATTGCTAATGCCTATTGTGTATATCAGTGTCATATTTTATGCCAAGTTAAAAAAATAAACATTCTAATTAGATTGAGGGCAAGGACTGTCTTTTGCCTCTTTTTACTTAGTGCTTAGCCCAGTTGCAAGGCATATAATAAGGGCTTAAAAATGTTTTTTAACTGATTGATTCTCTTTGAAATATTGAAAATGACAGCAATAGAAATTTAAAATGATACCTATTTCTAAAAGGTATAATTATCCTCTTCTATTATTTATTAATAATATGTGCCTTGTCAACCTGATTGAATTGGCTTGTCTCACATTTATGTTGCTAGGTACCTGTTTACCAGACCGCCATGGACTGACCTATATGACTAGGGCATGGCTCCTAAGTGTCCCAGGGTCTAAATTAGAGGGTGCTAACAGAATTTCTGCTTTCCTTCAGCAAATAGGAAATAACTGAGTCTAAAGTGTCTGGTTGATATAAGTAATTGGATGTGAGGAGAATAGCCTAATAGTTAGTTTTCTTTCAAGAACAAATTAACTAAAGTGTCTACAAAGTCAAAATTTTCCCTACTGTTATTCACTTTTAGAAAATGAAGACTCCTGGATATCCCAATATAGGAAAGTGATTTGTAGGAATGAAGATTCTATTAATGCCAGAATTAGTGGCTAAAATGTCAGGCTTCTAATCAGGAGGCTCTAGATTCAAAGACAACCTCAGAAACTTACTGCCAAGTCTTGTACCCTCAGGCAATTCCCCTTGATTTATTCTGCTAAGTTCTGGTCATTTGTGATCTGTAGTAAAACTCTTGAATAGGTAGTTCCTCATGTTAATAAAACTACACAGCTTCAGTGTTCTCATCATACAGTCCAAGCTTTTGTATAAATTGTATAATTAAGGAAACTGAGGCCCAGAGATGGTAAATGAGCTTGGACTGTATGATCCTTAAGGTACCTTTGGACCTCATGACTATGAATATCTCTTCTTATCTAATTATCTTGTTTAAAGGACTGAAACTATGAATAATTTAGACCAGCACTGGGCATACTATGGCATGAGGGTCAAATAGGGCCTGGTACCTGTTTTTGGCTTTTGTTTTGCTCACAGGTCCTTACAAAGACAGGGTATGGGAGGCTTTGACCATCAGGATTGCATTGGCTGACCTCTGATTTAGACTAAAAGATACATGATTGATCATTTATTTTCAAACTCTTGTTTTAAAGATGAGAACACTGAAGCTCTGTAGTTTTATTTGATTCGTTGTTCACACTAATCAGGACCTATCTGAAGACCATGTTCTGCTATAACTTGTACGGGGGGTGGGGTGGGGGGAATCTTTAAAAAATTAAATATTTTTATTTTAACAAAAGCATTGACTTAGTGCTACTTTTTTCTTATGATAGTAAGAGTAGAAATGTTGGAACTATATTAACCAGTATTATGGGTTACTTTAATTCAATATACAGAACAGATGTAGAAATAGATTTGGTCTCCTTTCCAACATTGCTGTTTAATCAAATTTAATATTTTATTTAATTTAAAATTTATTAATCTAATTATTAAATTAAAATTTTAAATTAATTTATAAAATTTAATAAAAGCACATGATTTTTATTAAAGAAAAAGAGAACATAAGACCTTTTTATCATTTAAAAACAGATGAGAAAAGAAACAGAGAAAGCCTTTGTACCGAAGGTAGTAATTACTGCTGCTAAAGCTAAAGAACAAGAAACTAAAACTACGGAAGGGATAACTACAAGACAGCAACAAGTACAAGTAACTCAGGAGACGGTAAGTCTAATTCTCCAAAGAAATTATAGTTCTTGAGCAAACACCACATCCTGTCAACAAAGAGAATATATTCAAGCACAATATAATTGCTGGTATCATCCTTATTATTATTATGCTTGTCATTCTTGCTACAGCCACCCAAGGTTATTGTGAGGATCAAATGAGTTCATCTATGTATAGCACTTTATACAGGCTAAAGTAATATATAAATGCCAGCTGCTACTACATTCTGTTGACTCACTAGTTAGGAAACAGTGACCTCCAGTTCTAAAAACTCCGTGATCCCATGAATTAAGGATTTGCCTCACTAACACAAAATATGTAACAAAATTGGAAACAAACTTCATTTTTTCTTTATTCCATATACTAAATTCAAGATTTAATTCTAAGAAGAAAAGGTATAAGTTCTATTTCCTGGCCGTGTCCATTGTGACCTATATATTATTTATTGCCAGCACTGGTTCTGTATTTCTGTTCTTAATACAAGACCTCGGGTTGACTTTAAGATGCTTTCAAAGGTTAAAAGTCTGCCTGTATATGGGAGCCTAACTGGATTGTACTATGATTCCTTCATATCTAAGTCTGGAAGACTTTGTAATCAGCAAAAAATCCTAGTTGCTCTCCACCAAAAAAAGTGGTTGCCATTTTGCTACTAATGACTACTCATCTGAAGCTTCCACTATGACTGTGACCACTTATCAGGAGCCTAGAACTGGGTGGTATTTAGAGAGCCAGAAGTTGATAACATTCGTACACCTGCTCCATAGGGTTGTTGTTAGTTCTGCTACATAAACATGATCTTATGAGTCTTAAAAACCCAAAGCATGTACATGAAAGCTTTCTCACTGGGAATTATAGAATTCTATAATATAACAATATTATATACATACATGTATTCTAGTAATATAATTATATAATATCAACCTAATTTGAGCATTGGGCATTGGGCACAGGGAGTGTTGAGTATATTCTTCTTCGTCGTCTACCCGTCCTCTTTTTTTGCTTATTCTGCCCTGGCATTTTGACATTTTATGTGGGGCTCATGAACTTCAGCTTTTGATTTTACTCAAATAATCAGATGAGAAAGGAAGCCGAGAGCACTTCGGTAGCTATGGTGGTAGCCGCCTCTGACAAACTCAAAGAACAAGAAACAGAGCTGAGAACTAGAGAAGAACTTGTCACAATACAGGAACAAATGCACATAACTCATGGAGAGGTGAATACTGCTGCATCCACAGATGTGAAATTCACAGTAGCATGCAAATTCTACATTCTCATCTCCTGTCTTCATCATTACTTCACCCTACTGGATCAGAAATTTTCTAAGTCACTTTTCCCCTCTTACTAGTCTTCACAGCCATTTCCATTTCTAAACATCACCAAGATTTCATTTTGAGTGATTACTAACACTTTGTCATACTTTGAATTTTTAAATCTTCCTATTGAAGCATCTAAGACTATAAGAAATAAAAAGCCAGAAATATTTCTCATTGTCATTTTACTGAATTAATTCCATAGAATAAAATCTGGACTCTATGGAATTAGTAGTGTTGTGATTTAAAATCTTGTAAGATACTGTAATTCTTACCTGAGACATTGTAGATTTCAATAGATCCACAGTCTTTCAATACACTTGCCACTGCACATAATGTGGATGATCAAGCAATTTTACTGCAGTGAGGTGTTATTGAAACACTGTCATGGAAATGTTCTTGAATAGGAAGAAATTCCCATCATCTTTTCCATAATAACCTTTCACTCTTTTTTCTTATGTTGATGTTCTCAGAGACCCAATGGAATTTAACTCTTTCCCTACTCCCTTTTTTTGCTTTAATGTTTAGATAAGAAAAGAAACTAGGAAAACAGTGGTACCTAAAGTAATAGTTGCTACTCCTAGAGTCAAAGAACAAGACACTATATCAAGAACTAGAGAAGTAATCGCTACTAAGCAAGAACAATTGCACATAACTCAAGAAAAGGTGAATACAGACATACTGAATGTGAAATTAACTTGTGCAACTTACTCTTCTAGTAACTTATTATTTACTCATAAATCTAAGAATCAATCTGTATTTTCCTTTCTGAAACTAAAGCTAAAATTGCTAAAAAGTTTGAACTACCATTATTTCCCTTGCCTATTTGGTTTTCATTCATTATTAACCTGCTTAGTATTCCTTCTTTCATTTGCATGAAGGCTAGGATTTAAAAATATAATTTATAATGTAAATCACAATACAAAGATTCTGATTTATTCCAGCTAATATTTAAGTATTATGATTCCCAATAATATTAATAATAATATATCTTTTTAAGTGGAAGTTAATCACCCCTTCCTTAGTAACTCTATATCCTTGCATCTTGTATCCTTGCCTCTGAAATGATTCCATGTTTGTTTGGAACCATGTGGAGCTCAAATCTTTATTTTACTATAACAATCAGATGAGAAAAGAAGCTGAGAAACTTGCTCAATCCACAATAGCAGTTGCAGCTGCTAAGGCCAAAGGTCAAGAAACAACACTGAGAAGTAAAGAAGGAATGGCCATCAGACATGAACAATTTCATGTTACTCATGAAAAGGTGATGGTGACTCATCAGTGTGAAATCTCCTGTTCTTAACACTTCACTGCCAGTCATTATGAAAGGAACTATTAACACACTCTCTTTTTTGAAACATAATTTTTCAGCAACTACTGAACCAGGATATTTGTTCTTTTGTTAATATTACTACATATTCCTCTTCCCTCTTAATTTATTATTCATTTTCACTTTATGTGATTAACAAACATGTCTTTTAGGTTTAGAAATTGACTTTTGCATGCAGATTGATTTTAAGAGAATCTTTCTAAATAAAACATGGTGCTGTAAATTAGTAGTGAATAAGTGGGCACATCCACTTTTTGTAAATGGATTTATGTTTTGTGTGTGTGTGTGTGTGTGTGCGCGCGTGCACCATGAATCCCAGATATTACCTCGTACCAAGAAAAATGAGTAGATTTAATCTTCTCTCTCCATATTTGTGTTTAATCCAATTATAAATATTTTTCCTTATAATCCTGTGAACCATTCATCTTTATCTTTACTGTAATAATCAGATGAGAAAAGAAGCTGAGAAAACCACAGTGCCTACTGTAGTAGTTGCTACCACTAAATCCAAACAGGATGCAATTTCAAGAACTAGAGAAGGAATTTCTACCAAACAAGAGCAAGTACAAATAACCCATGAAAAGGTGACTATAGCTGTTTGCACATATGAGACTTTCCTCCATTAATCTCTTCCCTTTATAGCCATCTTTCATTCTAAACCACAATAAATTTCTCTTAACATTCCATTTTCTTCCTTCACAGTAATCTGTTTTTTAAAAATTAGCAATGATGTTTGAAATTAACTTTTTAAAAATTTGTTAGTATTTTCTTTACATGTTTGCTGTTTTCTTTCACTAACTTGCATCTTACTGTCCATCTTATTTACTTTTTTTCTGACATTGTATTTTAAAGAGAAACTTTTTAAAAAATTTTATCATTGGGGACAGCTGGATGGCTCAGTGGATTGAGAGTCAGGCCTAGAGATGGGAGGTCCTAGGTTCAAATCTGGCCTCAGACACTTCCCAGCTGTGTGACCTTGGGCAAGTCACTTGACCCCCATTGCCTAGCCCTTACCACTCTTCTGCCTTGGAGCCTATACACAGTATTGACTCCACGACGGAAGGTAAGGGTTTAAAAAAAAAAGGGGGTGTTTTTTTTTTAAAAAGAACGTTATCATTACATGAATATATTGTTCTGTGATAAAACACTTACTTTATGCATGATCATCATTCCGATAGGACATTCCAACAAGGGCAAACTGTAAATTTAACTTCCATAAAATCCTTAAAAGAGCCATGTAAAAACAACTCTTTATTTTTGTCAAAAAAAATTAGCTAAAGATGGATGCTGAGAAGATTTCTTCTTTACCAAAAGTAGTAATCACCACCATCAAAGGCACGGGGCCAAGTATGATTTCAACAACTAGAGAAGGTTTTGCTGCCATGCAAGAACAAATCCATCTTTTTCATGATGAGGTGAAAACTGATGCTATGGAAATGCAAAGCATTGTTTCATCATCCTTCATCCATCACTTTAACAACTCATCCAATATTGTCTGTGTATGGTTGATCCATCTGATTGCTTAGTTACCCATCACAATTCTAGACATGATTACACTCAGTGAAGTCTCCAGCTGGTAGATACTTGGCATTTCTAGTGGTGAAAAAGCAGTTTGTGTCACTCCTTCTTTGTGTCCACTAAATGAATTCACAACATTTCATATTTGTTAATTGGAATCTGCTTGAATAGTTCTCTCACTTCAGAACCTTCTTTTAATTTCAAAATATTCTTCCACTTGCCTCAGTTAAAAAAAATCTCAATATTTATAAACATATTTTCACCAATTTGAGTGCTGAAATACTATATGTTAAATAAAACAACCTACCAGAAAAATGTAAACATCTACTAAAGAAACTATCCTCATGCAAACTATTGCTTAATAGGCACATTTACATACCAAATATATTATGATTTTTTGCCAAATGACTAAGGTTTGGAATCTATGAGGAACTTAATGAATAAGATTCTCCTGTGATCTATATTTTTCTTTCCTTTTAATGCCCTATTTTTAAATTGAGACTATGAGTTTATTCTTAACCTCTTGGAGCCTATAATCTAGAAAGTCTATAATCTAATCTATAAAATAGAAGATTAGAGAGGGAGTTTCGAGGATTAAATAGAGAGCCTTCACTGAAATCAGGAAGATGTATTCAAGTCTTTCTTCTGGCACATAATAACCCTACACATGGACAAGTCATTTAACTTTTCAGTGACCCAGGACAAATTATTACTGATCTAAGCTCTGTAAATAGAGATTGTTTCATTCTTTCTACTTTTATATCCAATACCTGACACAGTGCCAGGTGCACAGTAGACACTTGATAAATATTTATTGTTAGATGAATCATTCATCATTTGGAGAAGGCATTTCCATACTAGAAATCGCTCATATGAATGAATAACAGTTTAAGCCCTCTTCCCCCAAATTCTGATAGTAGTACTTCCTCTATCCTATCTTGCTGAGTTATCAGGACAAAATTTTAAAAAATAGCTTGAATACTATAATGTACAATACAAAAAAGATATAAAATGCCTCATTGATATGATTGAAAAACAAACAAACAAACAAACCCCAAAGAAACCCAAAAATGCTTCATGTGTCAATTAAGACTGCAGCCTAAAATGCAATAAAATGTGATGGAGCCAAATCATAGGAATTTTTTCCTTTAAGATGCAAATTCAAATTGAAGGAACTATTTGCAATTGTCTGACACAGATATGCAGTTGTTTCAGGGGAGAAAGCTAAAATCCTCATATTTATCTATATTTTAAATTGTTTGGAATGTTATTTTAAAGAGATTAAGATGACCCTTTGAAAACTAAATACTCCATTACATCTATATTACAATGAAATAAAATGTACCTTGTTGTACCACTAAATGAACATAATTCTATCACTGGGACAGTTAGGTGGTGCAGTGGATAGAGTCCCTGACCTAGAATTAGGAAGATCTGAATTCAAATATGACCTCAGACTCTTACTAGCTGTGTGATCTGGGCAAGTCACTTAACCTTTTTTTGCTTCAGTTCCTCATCTGTAAAATGGTGACACACTAGGGAAGGAATTGACAGACCACTCCAGTATCTTTGCTAAGAAAACCCCATGAACAAACTCCACGTGGTCATGTAGAGTCAGACACCCTTGAATGAATAAAAATCAACTATATCACTGTAGCCAGCACACAAGTATGCCTGGAATTGTCAAAACATCTAATTTAAAAAAAATGTGGTACATGAGTCAGTTTTGTACAGGTGCTCTTCTTCTGTTTGGACCTCTTTGGTAATCTGGTGAAACCCATGGACTCTTTCTCAGAATGCTGTTTTAAAATACATAAAAAGAAATATATAGGATTACCAAGGAAACCAATTCATTTAAATTCCAGCTATCAACATGCTTATAAAAATAAATTCAAGGGCCACAAGTTTAAAACCTCCTGGTTTACAAGATTTTTTAAAAGAGCATCTTCTACACCCATTATTTCTCCATTCATAACCTTTTTCAAACATGAGAAAATAACCCCATATGGCATTTCCACCTGTGCTATTGGCTAACAGTGTTCTGAATCTTGAAAACAGTGAAAAGGAAGTGTCCACCAGCGGGAAAGGACATGTTCTTCCTCCCAACTTGAAAACACTTTCCTTTTCATTGGTGAAAAAAATCTGCATTTTCATTGGTGTCTTTAATAGAGATATCCAAACATCTGAAGAGATTTTCCTTGTGGGGAATCACAAATGTATTCATGCATTCAATGTGCATTCATGAGCCATCATGTTATCTAATATTTGCATGCAAAACACACATGGCTGTATTGACTCTGGCTTCTCTGAACATGAAGATATTACTTTGAGAGTGTATTTTTATGAACATAGTGACTCTGCTCACACAAAACCAAATGATCAATGTAGGATAATAATCATAATATCAGTGTAAAGAAACACCACAAAAAAAGCCAGGGCCCAGAGTTGCTATTATATGGGGTGAGAAGGGTGGGTAGGGGTAGGTAGTGCATGTCTACATATTTTATATTTACATACATTATATGCCAAATTTACTCAATAATCTTTCATCTTCCCCAAATTGTCTAGACACATCCTTTTTTGTCCCGTGCTTTTGCTTCCAATTTTATGTATCTCATTATTTCATGATTAAAGTCTTTGCATGTTGAGTGCATCTAAATACATATGCACAATTAAGGAAGTATTAAGTGAACAAATGCATTACTAGTTTTGTATCTCTAGCTCTATTGTACATTTTATGTAATGTAAATGGATTGTCTGCCTCTGAATGTCATCTCTAAAAAAGGAAGACAAATGAGTGTATGTTTGTATTTGCATTTCTTTGGGACTGTAAACCAGGAGGAAAATGTTTCCCCAAGGCTTGACTTGGTCATTGCCAAACCTGAACTTTGGATGTGTTATCTCTAGGTGGGAGTTGGGAAAAAGGCCGAAGCGGTGGCCACAGTTGTTGCTGCAGTCGATCAAGCCCGAGTGAGAGAGCCCAGAGAGCCCGGGCATTTCGAAGAATCCTATGGGCAACAGACGACTTTGGAGTATGGCTACAAAGAGCAGATCTCGGCCAGCAGAGTCACCGAGCATCCCCAGCGCCCAGCTTCGGAACCTCACGTTGTCCCTAAAGCAGTTAAGCCCGCAGTGGTCCAAGTGCCTTCTGAAACACACATCTCCGCAACAGATCAGATGGGAATGCACATATCATCACAGGTTAGATCCCAGCTCCCGCTCTTTTCTCCCTCTTGCCCTGCAAACGTCAGGGACTTTCCTCTTTGTGTGAATACTCACCAAGCTTTGTTTCCCTGCAGATCAAGAAAACGTCAGACCTCACGACCGAAAGATTAGTCCATGTGGAACACACACGTCCTCGCACAGCGAGTCCTCACTTTACTGTTTCAAAAATTTCTGTTCCCAAAACAGAACACGGACACGAGGTAAATGGTGGGAGAAAACTTCATCAGTAGATTTCTAGGCCATGGGAGGCCAAGAACTAAAGTATTTGATTAACTGTGGTTTCCTCTTATCCATGGGGCTCTTCAGAAGCTCCCAGTGTCAGTCAGTTAATTAAAAATAAGCACCAACCCCATGCCAGGGACTGTGCTAGGTGCGGGAATACAAAGATAAAACGGAGACAGCCACTATCCTCCTTGTACATACGGATGTATGGACAGAATCAGTACCAGGCCTGGATCGTGGGCCAGGGTTCAGGGATCTTCTGTCCAGTGGTGTCCGTGGTGGGATGGCTTAACCTATGAAGAGCGTATGTGGCCTCACTGCGTAATCCAGAGCCTGTAGTAAAGTAGCCTCCTTGGGAAGCCATCGAAATGCCCCTAACGCCCCACGGAGGCCCCCAAGCTTTCTCTCAGGCCAAGCACCAAACACTTTTGGCAGACTCCCATGTGTGCTGTTTTACTAAAAGGCTAATAATATGTTCATGTTGCTCACTGCTGCTGACACTATCAGTTGTTTTTGAGGAATTTTAATTTAATATACATACACACATATGTTTGCAAACATATATACTGTGTGTGTGTTTGTTCTGACGATTTTAAAGGAGGGACATCATTAAAAGAAACCTTTCCAAAATGGAAAATGCACATAAGCCGTTCTTTATATATGCCAAATCTCTGTGTTTTTGTGAATAGGAATGAGTTACACTTACACAGTATATGTGTTTATACTTGAATGATCCCCAATACATAGATAATTGGCTGTTCCCATTCAGTGAATTAGATTATAGTTTCCCTTTCCAAGGTACTTCACTTTAGATGGACATAAATCATAGATTGAAGGTGTTACTAAAATGAATTTAATTCAGTCGATGGGATTTAAATCTATAACTTTATGACCCTGGGCAAGTCATTGAACTTTCCAATTCTCTAATTGTCATTTGAATGTGTTTGCATTGATAAATGGAGTGATACATGCACACCCCCACACACAGAGGCAACTAGGTGGCATAGTGGATGAAGTGCTGGGTCCAGAGTCAGGAAATCTGAGTTCAAATCTGGCTGCAGACACCTATTAGCTGTGTGACCCTGGGCAAGTCACTTCACTCTCTTGACATCAGTTTCTCATCTGTAAAATGAGCTGGAGAAGGAAATGGCTAGCCCTTCTAGGATCTTTTCCAAGAAAACTCCTTGGAGACAGAACTGGTGTGTTAGAGTCTGTGGGATCATAAAGAGCTGGCATGACTAAATAACAACACCATGCAGATGCGTGCACACATGTGTGCATGTATTATCTCCCCTCATAGAATGTTAAGATCCTTGAGTCCTTGAGATCCTTAAGTCCTTGAGATCATGGGCTGTGTATTTTTGCCTCAGCCTTCCCAATATCTCACATGTTGCCTGCATTTGTCAGGTACTTAATAAATCTTTATTGACTGTGCTCTACACTGATGCAATAACAAATAGAGACCATTCCAGCACATCTATGTACCCTTAAAACAGCACATTTTCATTTAAAATATGGAGTTGACTGCATTCAAAGGTGAATGTGACACACATGTTTAGAGTCGGTATGGCATATTAGATCAAAATTCGTTCGAGCTGGGTTCAAATCTTACCTTCCTCTAATTTCAGATGTGTGATCCGAGGCAAGTCATTTGATCTCTATGTAGCTTGAGAAACACCTTTAAACATATTTCAAAGTCCTAGACTTCATGGGTAAAAGTATTTCCTATAACTAGCATACTCCACATACCCCACACTGAGGAAATCATATATCCTTCCAGAATGACACATCCAAATTTAAAAATGAATCTCTTGATTCCACTAGAAATCCATGTTCATCATTTTAGCCTGACACAGATACTTCCTGTGACATAGGGCCCATATTTCACTTAACCTGTGTCAGCTTCAGGCTTTTCATCTATAAAATGAGTATACCATATCTATTCCATAGAATAAGAAAAAATGTGTAAAACAGCTTACAGTTCTTAAAACATTCTATGAATATGTTTTTTCGTGTTACACATAGATACAATTTTAATAACTGACACTGTAAATATTAGCAATTTCCCCCCTACTTTGTATTTTTCTTCTTTTTTTTTGTGAAAATGACTTGTAAGTAACTGACATTTCTGGCACTTTTAAAATGATGGGGACAAACAGTGATCTTTGAAAAGCCCTTCAAGCCTTATTATTCTATCATTTCATTAATGCATCTTCAAGGTTCTATGAAGTAGGGCATTAAAAAAAACAAACAAACCTCGTAGCATAGGTCAAAAGACTTATTTTCACCTAAATTAGCCAAATATCCAAATGATTGGCATTTGAAGATCTAAAGAACCCACATTCTTTCTCTGAAGTATGATTTGATTAATTTGAACTTCTCACTATTTCTGGTCAGGATGTTTCTAAGAACCTAAAAACTTGAAAGAAATCATGCATTTTCCAAAGAAAAATTCTTAGAAATAGAATTTCAGTCTACTGTGTTTTACAACACCAGTTAAGCATATATTATTTTTGGTATGGCATCTAACTCTCTGGTGGGACCAGTAAATCACTATGTCAGTAATTATAATCCAGACATTAGAGTAGTTATAAAATTTTTTTTTCTAAATATATCCAATTTCATCTTCACAAAAGTTAGACTTATTGTCACTCTCAGAATACGTTCTTCCAAAAGCCCTTCTTTGAAATATATCCATGGGTTTAATAGCTTCTTGGTTCTGAATATCATTCTGTGACATATTAAAATATGGTATTCATGGGGGCAGCTGGGGGGCTCAGTGAATTGAGAGGCCCAGAGACAGGAGGTCCTGGGTTCAAATCTGGCCCCAGACACTTCCCAGCTGTGTGACCCTGGGTTAAGTCACTTAACCCCCATTGCCTAGCCCTTACCACTCTTCTGTCTTAGAACCAATTAAAACCCAGTATTAATTCTAAGATGGAAGGTAAGGGTTTATAAAATATATAAATATGGTATTCATGAAGATGATTAAGTGATAATTTGCAAATAAGTCTTAGCTGGTAGAGTCCATTTAAAATAAGAGCAATAAAACAAACTTTCTTAATTTAATTCAACAAGAAAGATATTTCAGAAATTACCTTTGAGAGTCTGGAAAGATTGATCTGACCTTAATAAAGAGGAGGTGTAGTAGAATAGGTATGGAGTCGAAGGCCAGATATTTCTGAGCTTCTGTGCCAGCCCCATTACTTACTCGCTGTTCTCTGAACTTCAGTCTCCTTATGATTAACATGGAGATTAAACTATTTGCAGAATGATACTCGAATCTCCCCTGTAGGGTTGTTTGGGGCATTGCATGAGAGAAGGTCCACAAATGTGCTCTTTCAGTTGGACAGTGGCCTACGGATGGGAGGCCCTCTGATTATGGACTTGGCTACGGATGTCGCACTGATGATGAGAAAACCTCTACACATTTGGACTGACAAAAAGAGAGCCAGGCCACACAAATGACATGCCATCACTAAGCCTATTAAGAGTCAGGCCGGCTAGCGAACAACGTGCTAGAGTTGTGTTTAGGAAGCCGTTCAGTCATTTTCTTGGTCGCGTCTGACTCTGCGACCCTATTGGGGGTTTCTTTGGAAGGCTGCTGGAGCAGTCTGCCATTTCCTTCTGCAGCTCATTTTACAGATGAGAAACTGTGTAAGTAGAGTTCAGGGACTTGCCCAGGACTCATAGCTAGTACATGTCTAAGGCCAGTTTTGAACTCGGGAAGATGAGTCTTCCTGGCTTTGGGCTGGACACTGTCTCTATCAGCTGGCTGTCAGGCAGTCTCTGACGTGAGGTAACCTTGGTCAGGTTCACCAGCTCCCTAGGACACATGTTCTAAAACAAGGTCTGTAAACAGGATGGCCCAAAGGCCAAAGCTGGCCCTATCCCCCTTACATTTGTATCTGTGAGCGAAGAATGATATTTACATTTTTAATACAATAATATTTGAATTTAAAATGTAAAAACAATCCTAGCTTAAAGCTGTTCAAAAGCAGGCAGCAGGCCAGGCCAAATTTGTCCCTGCTTGAAAACATAGAGTTGCTATTTCCATCATTTGATGGAGAAAGTTCTCCATATTGATACAATTGTAGCTTATTCTTAACCCAGTTGTACTAGGAAAAGTGTGTATGTTTAAATGGTGACCATGGCCGGCGGTGAGGTGGCTCCTCTTTGGTTCACCTGCAGGTATCGATAGCAGGCAGTGCTATTGCAACCTTACAAAAAGAGCTGTCGACAACCACTTCTGTTCAGAAGATTACCAAACCAGTGAAGGCACCTATGGTCAAGCCAGTGGACACTAGAGTCAGGATGGAGCCCAGCCCGTCTCCACAGTTCCCCTTCGCGGACACGCCTGAGACCTATAAGAGTCGTGCCGGAATTGAAGTGAAGAAGGAGGTGGGGGTGAGCATCACTGGCCGGACGGTGCATGAAGAACAGTATGAAGTACTAAAAGGACGGGAAGCAAAGGTCAGTGTCTCTGGACTTATCCCGCGGCATGCTCCCTAGGCCTTAGGAGGCAGTGTTCTAGGCTGAACGTGGCCGGGACCCGTAGGATCTGAAGGCTGGGCCGGAGTCTGGCTTCAGTTGAAGAGACCTGGCACAAGCTGTCCTCATCTGTAAAATGGGAATGAACATTTAGAAATATTAGATTTACAAACCGTTGTGAAGACGTGCTCTATCAGTGTCACAGGGCTCAATGCATATGTTATTGGGATAGAAAGACATTTTAGATATTAGGAAGATCTAGATTGAAGTTCATCTTCAATAAATTTTTCTTTTAAGTATGGGACCATGAACAAATGCCTCACTTTGTCAGGGCCCCTAGCAAAGTCCACCACCGTAATTACAGCCAAGTTAACTTTATATCAGTGGTGAGCTTCCTGATACTGCCTGATGTCAGAGACTTGGATAAAAATAGATTTTCCTAGTGTTTGTGGAAGATCTCACTTGGCCCACATTCTGTTCATTTGAGAACCACCCGCTTTTAGCAGTCGCTAACTTTTTTCTTGAATGAGGGTTTTGAGGTTCTTCCCCTTTCCCCAGCCAACAGAGGAATTAGTGTCTGCTGTTACCCTTAACTGCCTGTGCATTCTCTAACGTCTCTTTTAATATCTTAGGTAACAGAGACAGCCAGAGTCCCTGTGCCAGCAGAAATTCCCGTAACTCCACCAACATTAGTCTCTGTGAGTAAAAATGGAAACTTTTAGAAGAATGTCGATATTTAAGTCACATTTGGCTCTGTTCTGTTTTCCTTTATTTCCAAACATCTGCAATCTTCTTATGAAGGGGATCATTTGATTCTTTGTATATGTGTCCTCATCACCTAGTGTGCTTCAGAGCTTAATAAATGCTTGGTGGGGGCAGCTGGATCACCCAGTGCACAGAGCATCAACTCTGGAGTAGGGAGGACCTGAGTTCATATGTGATGTAGACACTTTTTAGCTGTGTGACCTTGGGCAAGTCATTTACCTGGATTACCTAGATCTTACCACTCTTCTCTCTTAGAATGAATACCAAGACAGAAGATAAAGGTTTAAAAATAAAAAATAATAAATGTTTGGTGATTGATTGATGAAATACCTTAATTAGCCAGTATATTCAAATACAAAGAGGAGCTTCTAGACAGTAACAGTATCATTCAAGGAGGAAAATAGAAATTCTAGCTCACAAATGACTATATTAATCTATGTCTTTAATGAAAATCCTCTATTAAGTCCACTAAAGACCTGAGTTTAATTCTCAGCTCTGCTACTTCTTAGATAGGCTGCTTGGGGAATAGAGGAGCATGAAAGTCAAAAGTCCAGGTTTTAAATTCTGCCTTTGATACTTGTGACCTTGGAAAGGTCACTTAAGCTAACTTGTTCTTATCTTCCTCCTCTATAAGATGAGGGATTTAGATTAGATGGCACTAAAGGTCTATATTTCAAGTTTATATTCTATCATCTCCAAATAAATTCTGTATCAGACATCATTCTACTCATTATGGTAGGAATTTAGAAACTCATATTCTCAAGAATCCCCTTGAACTAGATTTATTCCAGTCTCAAAATGTATCTTGATACTAGTTTTTCTGAAGTCCTGACCCAGTGGACTCTAGTTTATCCATTTGGAGTCACTACCTTCATTTATGTGCAGTATAGAAATATTCAATTAAGATGATGATGATGATAATAATAATGTTTTCTGGCTTGCTCTCTAGGGTTTAAAGAATATGACAGTCATAGAAGGTGAATCTGTCACTTTGGAGTGCCATATCTCTGGCCACCCATCCCCAACTGTGATGTGGTACAGAGAAGATTACCAAATCGAAAGTTCCATTGATTTCCAGATTACTTTCCAGTCTGGAATTGCTCGTCTGATGATTCGGGAAGCTTTTGCAGAAGATAGTGGGAGGTTTACTTGTACGGCTGTCAATGAGGCTGGAACTGTCAGTACCTCTTGCTATTTAGCTGTACAAGGCAAGTATCCTTATTTTTTTCTAAATCCAACAACCTGTCAAGGATGTCCTTTTCACCCACTCAATACACTTTCTTCCTTTTATCAGTCACTGTCTTCCATTGGAAGGCTTCTGTATCTTTTCTCCATGTTACTTCAAAGACATTGAATACACTTCCTACCATGACCTTGTTACAACCTTTAGAATTAGGGCCCAGTTCCAGGCTGGAGTGTGACAGGAAGCACTGAGCCAGAGTGAGGCAGATGACATGAATGAATTAGAGAAACGTGCTCACCTTCAATAGTGAATTTCTGTCTTTATTATAGTTTCAGAAGAATTTGAAAGCAGAGAAACAACTGCTGTTACTGAGAAAATAACCACCGAAGCAAAACGGTAAAAGTCCTTTCATTTATAAGTTAAAGCAAGGGTTCCCAACCTGGGTTTTGTGTTGCTCTGAGGGATAGAATAAGACTCTCAAGGGGATTCTGGGAATATTTCTGAAGCAACTATATTATTTTATTGGAAATCAATCACTTTATTTTCTTCCTTAAGCACATATGAATGATAAACTCAAGAATTTATTTCCTTTCATATTGAGTGGTGGGTAGAGGAAGGCTAACTGACTGCCCTAAGCATGGAAAATTGTAGAATTTATTTCCTTTCATATTGAATAGTGGGTATAGGAAGATTTACTGAAGGCCAAAAGAGGCTGAGAATTTAGAAGCAACAGCTCATAAATGAATTTGACTCACTATTTTTTCATGGTGGCAAACAAGATGCTAAACTAGTGGAATCTATCTTTTCAGCTTCGTGGAGTCAAAAGATGTGGTGATGGTGGAGACTAGCATCCCAGAGGAACAAGCTGGGCCTGGAGAACCTGCTGCTCCTTTCTTTATTAGAAAACCAGTAGTACAGAAATTGGTTGAAGGTGGGAGTGTTGTTTTTGAGTGCGTGATTGGCGGCAACCCAAAACCCCATGTGTACTGGAAAAAAGCAGGTGTTCCTCTCACCACTGGATACAGGTACTTAGATGACAAAATTATTGTCCCCTAGGTTGTTTTTATGATGTGTAAATGATGCATTCAGAAAAACTAGAATTTACTTATTCACTTGGGCCCTGGGATTAGCTCTCACTCATTTGGTTTTCTCACCAGGTGACCTGTCATGTTTTGTCCTGGAGTATTCTTATACTTTTGCACTAATCCTTGTGTGGAAAAGTTCTTTTTAAGATATATCAAATGTGGATACAAGAAAGATTTCCCCTCAGCTTTGGTTTAAAGTAGAACTTTATACAATAAAAGAAAATGTATTACGGATAGAACATGACATCATCAACTGATCCCATAGCCTTGGAAACATCATAATTCTACATTCTTGGTTCTATTTTGTTTTGTTTTTAGGAAAGATAGGTAAAAGGATATTTTCTTAACATGGACATTTTTATCTCATTTTCTCTTTATTCCTAATATCTGTGTGTTTTTCCTCCATGTTCAAATACATTTGACCATAGTACCCAACTATAATGCTTAACTATCTTTACTTTTCCCCTCTGCTATAGAAACTTTACTTTTTTCAGGTTCATGAGCCATCTTCCCAGGAATAAATACAATATGCTTTCTTATAGAATTGTAATTATGTTTTTAACATTTATCATTAAAGGTACAAAGTAAGTTACAACAAGCAAACTGGTGAATGCAGGCTGGTGATTTCCATGACTTTTGCTGATGATGCAGGCGAATACACTATCGTTATTCGCAACAAGCATGGGGAAACTTCGGAATCAGTCTCCTTACTGGAAGAAGGTAAATGTACATTTGTGTTGTTACCAGGGTATGCATGTAGGAAAGGCACAGCAACATGTAGGTAAACAGCCATGCCTACTTGTTGAAAGAATGCTGGTTTGGGGGTCTTAGATATCACCTCTAAGGAGAAGAGCAGAAAGGGCTAGCAATTGGGGTTAAGTGACTCGCCCAGAGTCACACATCTAAGAAGTGTCTGAGGTCAAATTTGAACCCAGGTCCTCTTGACTCCAGGCCTGACTCTGTCTTCTGTACTACCTGCCCTCAAAAGTATTTCTTAAAAGTGCCTATTGTGCACAGAACACTGTACTAAATTCTGGGACAAAATATAGAGTTTAGAGAAGACACAATTCCTGCCCTCCTTTAGCTTACAGTCTAGTAATCAGATGAGACTCACATGGGTAAGTGTATGCTACTAGCCCATGGACTTGACTCTCCCTGTGCCCATTTGCACAGTATTTGTGCCAGTCAAAAAAGTTAGGTGCCATAATTTCTTTTGATGAACCATATGCACATGGAATGTTGGCATCTTAGATTGCTTCTTAACAGAGAGAAGGGGATAACTTAAGCAGGGTTTCAAGGAGCAGGAGGGCATGGCTCCCACAATTGATTTCAGCACTCCCAAGGTCCTTTCAGACCCTTAGATTTTATAATACTCGGTTAAACATAATTATGGCATATATAAATATATAAATGGATACAATATAAGTGGATGACTTCTATCTTTGCCCAAGCACCCTAATTAGCGAAATACTCTCAAATGCCTTATGAAAGGAATGAAAAGGTGAGCAAGGCATTCTAGGTGGTATGGAGGAATTATCTGAATATTTGATCTGAAGGTACAAGCTTAGTAGGGCTTTAATTGGAGACAGATCAGAGTGATGGTGAGAAACATCCTGAAGATATCAAGAGCTATTGGTCAGGAAGAATGAGTTCTATAAGAATGAGGCATCCAGAGTGATGGGAGAGTAGGCAATTGTGATCAGAAAGGAAATAACAAGGGGGGCAGCTGGGTAGCTCAGTGGATTGAGAACCAAGCCTAGAGACGGGAGGTCCTAGGTTCAAATTTGGCCTCAGCCACTTCCTAGCTGTGTGACCCTGGGCAAGTCACTTGACCCCCATTGCCTAGCCCTTACCACTCTTCTGCCTTGGAGCCAATACACAGTATTGACTCCAAGATGAAAGGTAAGGGTTTAAAAAAAAAGAGATAACAAGGAACCCTGAGAGTGGAATATAATAGAGACATGGGATAGGAAAAGGTAAGAGATAAAGGTAGGAAAGAGCAAGGAGGGCTAGGATATTGAGAAAATAAATGAGATAATTTATGTGACAACCCTTGAAATTCCCCGAAAAAGAAAAGGGCATTAAAAGGGTATTGGATGATGACATTACTCTGGTCAAATTGTTAATAGTCATATACTTGTCCAGGCTTAGAGCTCTCATTAGTAAGAAAGGATTTGATTTATTGCTATGATATCCAAATCATTGCTTAGATGAGGTCAATGGCTAGGGCACGAGAACATTTTTGTCCATCTTGAAAACAGTGTTAATAGGTGAACTCTTCTGCACTCTGGAAAGACATATCTTGGAAATATGTGCAGAGATTGGAGACAACTGAAAAGACCTGATTTTTGTCACCTCCTTGTGTACTCCCCCTCCCATACAGAAAGTCAGATAAGGACTATGAAATAAAGAATGTATTAAATTTTTAAAGAATTTGTCAAAGTAGACAAATTAGACAAAGTAGCTTTTTCTTCCCTGATGCCAAATAAATGTATCTTTGGTCATCATAATATTATTGTACCTTATTTACAGAGATATATTTTGGGAAAGTAGACATAAATGCAATTTTCATATATCAATTCATATTTTAAAATCCACAGTTGACTTTTTATAAAGCAAAACCTTTTTTTAATATCTCAAATCCAGATCCATGAGCCATTCTTTTTTTAGTTGAAATTTTTATTTAATTAATTAATTTAGAATATTTTTCCATATGATTCCATGATTCATGTTCTTTCCCTTCCCTTCTCCCCCTGCCCCACCCAGCGTGTATCCAACATGCAATTCCACTGGGTTTTACTTGTATCATTGGCCAAGACCTATTTCCATGTTATTGATAATTGCACTAGGGTGATCATTTAGAGTCTACATCCCCAGTCACATCCCCATCAACCCATGTGATCAAAGAGTTGTTTTTCTTTTTTGTTTCTATTCCCAAAGTTCTTCCTCTGAATGTGGATAGTGATCTTTCTCATAAGTTCTATTAGTCATTCTTGACTCTCAGTTTTCCTTCACCCTTTATAGTTATCAAGTTACTAAGTCTTATCAATTCTCCATTCTTATCTCAGGGGTCTATCCTTCTCTCCATTTCCAGGATCTACCCTAGTGTCAGAAGCATATCAAAACACTGAATCTAGAAAGGACCTTCTAGATCAACTCTGACTTTTTACAGTTGAGAAACCTGAAATACAAGGAGATTTAGGTGACTTGTTCAGGTCATACTGGTAAACATCAAAGGTGGAATCTGAACCCAAGTTTCTGATTCCAGTGTCAGTGGATTCTCCCTTATACTATCATAGTAGATCAGGCCTTCATTACTCTCTTTCCTAGATTATTGCAGTGACCTCCTAATTTGTATCCTTGCTTCAAGCTGTCTCCCCTTTAGTCCATCTTCCACACAGCTAGCAAATTGATCTTCCTAAAGCCTAGGTCTATGTCAGTGCCATGCTCAAGAAGCTTCAAGAGTTCTCTATTACCACTGTGCTAAAATACAAATTCCTATCTTTGGTATATAAAAGCTATCCCAATTTCTTCCTAGCCCATTCTTCCAGATACTTCATGTTTATTCCCTCCCATAGACTCTGTGTTCCTGTCAAATTGTCCTTGTTCTTTCCCACAACTGATATTCCATCTATAGAGAAGTAGCACATTGGATAGGGTGCTGGTCCTGGAGGTATCCCTCAAATATTTAGTAGTTTTGTGACCTTCATCAAATCACTTAACCTCTGCATGCCTCAGTTTCCTTAACTATATAAAGAGATAATAATAGCACCTATGTTGCTGGACTGTTTTGAGGATTAAATAAGATAATATTTCTAAGGTACTTAGCACAGTGCCTGGCACATAGTAAGCACTTCCTTCCTTCCTTCCTTCCTTCCTTCCTTCCTTCCTTCCTTCCTTCCTTCCTGCCTTCCTTCCTTCCTTCCTGCCTTCCTTCCTTCCTTCCTTCCTGCCTTCCTTCCCTTCAACCTCTGAACCTTGAGTAGATTTTGCTCCATACCTGAAATACCCTCCCTTCCCCAACCATAGCTCTACTCAAGACTTAAATCAAGTACTACTTACTACACGAGGCCTTTTTTGATGTCCCCAGTTATTGCTCTACCTTGAACATTTAAATTAATTCATATTTCATTTACTTCTTTCATGGTGTGTTCCCCTAATCACATGTAAGTTCTCTGACTACAGGGTCTGCTTCATTTTTGTTTACATGGCTCATTCCCCAGTGCCTTGCACAAAGTAAATACCTTAAAAATATTTGTTGAATTGAATAGAATCTAATCTTTTAGGAAATAATGGGTTTTAATATATTGAATTTACCTAAAGTACAGTCTATCTATATGAGTCAAACCCATCCTTTCTTTGAATAGTCATAGCATGCTTATTGTCTAATAAGGAAGTAATTAACTCATGTTCTTACTTCCTAGCCGATTATGAGCTGCTGATGAAGTCACAGCATGAAATGCTTTACCAGACGCAAATGACTGCATTTGTTCAAGAGCCCAGAGTTGGGGAGACAGCACCTGGGTTCTCTTACCCTGAGTATGAAAAAGAATATGAAAAAGAACAAGCTCTGATTAGAAAGAAAATGGCTAAAGATACTGTTCTGGTCAGATCTTTTGTAGAGGACCAGGTAACAAGAAAAATATTCATTGATATTTCATATTTTGCTCCATAAGAAAATATTCTTCTTATAGATATTATACCAGGGATGAAAGGGGGGAGAGGCATGGATGGGAACCTCAAGATTTGGGTACTTGAGGTTACAGAGAACCTTCTCCCCTAAAAACCCTTACTCCCTTCAGGGTTCCCTTACTGTTACAAAGATATCGGACTGCATTTTATTAATTATAGATGAATTTAATAACAAGTTCAAACTGGGAAGGTATCAGGGTCAAGGGAATAGGGATTGTCCTATACTTTGCCACAGATTGGGTTAGAGTTTCTCTTAGCTTTTGAGTTGAGGACAGGCCTCACAGGTTTGTGGAGGGTTTCTTTTATTCCTGTCTATGCTTATCTATGCTAGCTTTTTTAGTAGTAGACAACAAGAGGAAGAAAAGATTATGACTTTCAGAGCTGGTTGGGCCTGTCTCTTTGGGCTAACGCCCTAAAGACAGGCCTTAAATTCAGACTGCCCCCTTTAAATCCTTTTGTTCAATGACAAGACCACAAGAATCCAGGTAGAGCACACCATTGGGAAAAATCCAGGAATACAGGTACTTCTATCCAGAGACAGAGAGAGAGCACTTCTTCCAATCTGAGGGCCAGGAAAGAGAGTACCTTGAGAGAAATTGTCACTCACCAAGTCTCCCCATCCCATACAACTGCCTTCGCTGTCAATATCTTCACTCCAATATTTCAACTGTTGTCTGTTCCACCTCAGTGGCAGAAATGCCAAAGCTTGATTCAGTTATCCTTTCCTCTTCTTTCTCCCCATTTTATTCATGATATTTAAAAAATCCTAAATGGGGATGAGGTTGAGAAGGCACTTTAGGATAAATGATGATGAAAGAGGATATTTCCAGATCCACTTGTAAGAAAATTCCTTAATTTTATGACATTTCTCATAGACAGATCATCCCAGTTTGTCAAAGAACAAAGCAATTAAATTATAGTGGGAAATCTTCACTGCTAATCTTTTCTAAATGAAACAGAAGAGATGTTCCTTCTAAGGGGAAACATCAAAAATCCAGTCATTCTTGGTAGTCTTGGACTATAGAATATAGAAAATTATTCATTTGGAATATTTCCTTAAAAATACAACTGTCACTTATTCCTGCATAGGAATTCCATATTTCTTCCTTTGAAGAGAGACTTATTAAAGAAATTGAATATAGAATTATAAAGACTACATTAGAAGAGCTTCTTGAAGAAGATGGTGAAGAAAAGATGTCAGTTGACATTGCTGAATCTGAAACTGTTGAAGCCGGATTTGACTTAAGAATCAAGAATTACAGAGTAGTTGAGGGAATGAGTGCCACTTTCCATTGCAAGATGTCTGGATATCCATTACCGAAGGTAATATGAAAAGAGAAAAGCTTACCATATGTCTGTTTATCAAAAATATCCAGTTTAAATTAGTTGTGATACAACAATTTTTAATGGAGTCTCTTCATGGATGGTTTTCTTTATAGATTGCATGGTACAAAGATGGCAAACGTATCAAACATGGTGAACGATACCAAATGGACTTTCTTCAGGATGGAAGGGCTAGTCTACGCTTACCTGTTGTTCTTCCAGAAGATGAAGGAATCTATACAGCATTTGCCAGCAATATTAAAGGGAATGCAATTTGCTCAGGCAAACTTTATGTGGAACCTTCTACACCATTTGGTGCTCCATCTTATATACCAGCTCCAGATGCAATGAGCAGAATTCGGTAGGTCTATGTTTCAGGTTTATCTGAACAATTGTTCTTAATTGTTCTTAATTGTGTCTTAAGGTATTTGTCCATAGTTCCATTGGTGAATCTTATAACTTGTGAAAAATAAGGTAGAGTTAGCAAAGTTCATTGCTTTAAGATAAACATTAACAAAAGAATAAGTAGAAACTTTGAGTTTTTAACTTTTAGGTCTCATATTATAACCATCACTTATTTTTCACTAACATGGCATCTATCCATGGATGTTTTCTGGAAAATACAGTTTATAGAGGTAATTAGGTACAGTAGTGAGCATAGTGTTGGACTTAGAGTAGGGAAGACCTGAGTTCATATTCTGCTTCAATTACTTGCTAGCTGTGTGACTAATTGAATGTAAGTCATTCAATCTTCTCCAGCTTCAAGGTCCTCATCTGCAAAATGGGGATAATAATAGCTTCTACTTCACAGGGCTGTTGTAAGGATCAAATGATATAACATAAGGAAAAATTTTTTGCAAAGCTTGAAGTACTGTATAGTTGTAAGCTAAATTTTGCTATTTTCTCATTTTGAATAATTTTGCTAAAATTGAATAAAATTTTTTAATAACTGAAATAATATAGATCCAATAAATGAAGAAAAGAAAAAATACTTTGTATTATTTTCCTCTTCACTCTTTTAAATGCTTTACTGTCTCCTATTTTCCAGGTCAGTCTCTCCCCGTTCCTTAAGCCGTTCTCCTGCACGTATGTCTCCTGCTTATATGTCTCCTGCTCGTATGTCCCCTGTCCGAATGTCTCCTGCCCGAATGTCTCCTGCCCGCATGTCACCTGCACGTGTTTCTCCTGGACGTCGGCTGGATGAAACAGATGAGTCACAACTGGAAAGACTTTATAAGCCTGTCTTCGTGTTAAAGCCTACCTCATTCAAATGTTTAGAAGGACAGACTGCTAGATTTGACTTAAAAGTTGTTGGCAGACCCATGCCAGAGACTTTCTGGTTTCATAATGGTATGTAATAAAGACATTTTGCTCAGTGAATAACAATCTCACACACAAATGTATGAGACAATCTGACAATTGAAACATCCTTGAACATATATTTTCCTTACATTTTTGCAGGCCAGCAGATTGTCAATGACTATACCCATAAAGTGGTAATTAAAGAAGATGGCACACAGTCACTAATCATTGTTCCTGCCGCACCTGAGGATTCAGGAGAATGGACAGTGGTTGCCCAGAACAGAGCAGGGAAATCCTCCATCTCAATGACTTTAACTGTTGAAGGTATTGTTTATAATAATATTTTATTTGGGAATGAGGAGGGATTAGAAAGAGTATTCCAGTGCCACTCATTCTGAACTCTGACCATGTTATTCCAGCTGTGGAACACCAGGTGAAACCAGTATTTGTGGAAAAACTGAAAAATATCAATGTAAAGGAAGGTGCTAGACTTGAAATGAAAGTCAGGGCTACAGGCAATCCAAATCCTGACATCGTTTGGTTGAAAAACAGTGACATTATCGTGCCCCATAAATATCCAAAGATTAAGTAAGTTTGTGGGAATTTTTTTTATACCAAACAAATCTAAGCTCATGAGACAATTTCAACAATCATTTCATTTATACTAATGCATTTTTACATGTATTATAGAATTGAAGGAACCAAAGGAGAAGCTGCCCTAAAAATTGACTCTACTGTCAGCCATGATTCTGCATGGTATACTGCAACAGCTATCAACAAAGCTGGCCGAGACACCACTAGGTGTAAAGTCAATGTTGAGGTTGACATGGCAGAACCTGAACCAGAAAGAAAACTAATTATTCCACGTGGGACATACCGAGCGAAAGAGATTGCAGCACCAGAACTGGAGCCTCTCCATTTGCGATATGGTCAAGAGCAATGGGAAGAGGGTGATCTCTATGACAAGGAGAAACAACAGAAACCATTCTTCAAGAAAAAACTTACCTCTTTAAGGCTTAAGCGCTTTGGACCCGCTCACTTTGAATGCAGACTCACACCAATTGGTGATCCAACCATGGTGGTTGAATGGCTTCATGATGGCAAGCCACTGGAAGCAGCCAACAGGCTTCGCATGATCAATGAATTTGGATATTGTAGCCTTGACTATGGAGTTGCCTACTCCAGGGACAGTGGTGTTATCACTTGTAGAGCCAGTAATAAATATGGCACTGATCATACATCAGCCACCCTTATCGTTAAAGATGAGAAAAGTCTTGTGGAAGAGTCTCAATTACCCGAAGGGAGGAAGGGGTTGCAAAGAATTGAGGAACTTGAGAGAATGGCCCATGAGGGCGCACTTACTGGAGTAACAACTGATCAAAAAGAGAAGCAAAAACCTGACATAGTTTTGTTTCCAGAGCCTGTCAGAGTACTTGAAGGAGAAACTGCTCGGTTCCGCTGCCGTGTTACAGGCTACCCACAGCCTAAAGTGAATTGGTACCTCAATGGACAGCTCATCCGCAAAAGCAAAAGGTTTAGAGTTCGATATGATGGCATTTATTATCTTGACATAGTAGACTGCAAGTCCTATGACACAGGAGAAGTCAAGGTCACTGCCGAAAACCCAGAAGGTGTGACCGAACATAAAGTTAAATTGGAGATTGAACAGAGAGAAGACTTTCGGTCTGTCCTTCGTCGAGCTCCTGAACACAAGCCTGAAGTTCAGTTTCACGAACCCGGAAAACTTCAGTTTGAGGTACAGAAGGTAGATAGACCTGTTGATGCCAAAGAAACCAAAGAAGTAGTGAAACTTAAAAGGGCTGAACGAATTACCCATGAGAAGGTGTCTGAAGAGTCAGAAGAGCTGCGCAGTAAATTCAAACGCCGAACAGAAGAAGGGTACTATGAGGCCATTACAGCAGTGGAGCTCAAATCTCGGAAGAAAGATGAGTCCTATGAAGAGCTGCTAAAGAAGACAAAAGATGAACTTCTCCACTGGACCAAGGAATTAACTGAAGAAGAGAAGAAAGCCCTCTTGGAGGAAGGCAAAATCACAATCCCAACATTTAAACCAGACAGAATTGAACTTAGTCCAAGCATGGAGGCCCCCAAAATCTTAGAACGAATTCAAAGCCAAACAGTAGGCCAAGGAACTGATGCTCATTTCCGGGTGAGAGTAGTTGGGAGACCAGACCCGGAATGTGAATGGTATAAAAATGGAGTCAAGATTGAAAGATCTGACCGGATTTATTGGTACTGGCCTGAAGATAACGTTTGTGAATTGGTTATAAGAGATGTGACAGCTGAGGACTCAGCCAGCATCATGGTGAAAGCCATCAACATAGCTGGGGAAACCTCCAGCCATGCTTTCTTGCTTGTCCAAGGTATCTCAGAGTTATTTGCTATTGTGACTCTACTATATTTGTATCAGTATTCTTCTTTCCTTATCACTCAAATTATACATTTTTATGTAACTTTTCCAATTTCTTTTCTTTTTTAGCCAAACAGTTGGTCACTTTCACACAGGAACTGCAAGATGTTGTTGCTAAGGAAAAAGACACCATGGCAACCTTTGAATGTGAAACTTCAGAGCCATTTGTCAAAGTGAAATGGTTTAAGGATGGTGTGGAAATTCATTCTGGAGATAAATATAGGATGCATTCTGACAGAAAGGTCCATTTCCTTTCTGTACTGACAATTGATATGTCTGATGCTGAGGACTACAGCTGTGTACTTGCAGAAGATGAAAACATAAAAACAACTGCTAAACTTCTTGTTGAAGGTAGGAAAGAAAGGATTCATTTTCTTCACAAACTTTTTTCATGTAACTCTTATAATAAGATTTCTTTTTTGTAAGGCACTCATTTGTGAATTGAGTATGATAAACCTAAAGCCAAAATCCTCAGTCTATATTTGTATTTCTAAATATATCTGAAAGTAGTTGACAAGCAGACTAGAAAAGGAACATAAGCAAATTCTGTTCAACTTTGTGGTTTGAAAACAAATTGGATGGTTTGGAGATTTTTTTTCAAAATTTAAATATTCCAATTAACAAGTACAATACAATATGCAAACTGGAAGGACCCTCAAGATCAGGTAGTTACCTCATTTTATCAATACAGAAACTAAAGAGTATAGGAATTAAGTGATTCCCAGAAGGTCATCCACCTAGGCAGAAACAGATTCATGAGTACAAGCTAGTTCTATCATTCTAGTATTCTTTCTCCTATTCCACATTGATACCCCATTTGCCTAGGTGGATATTCTAGGCCTGAAACCATTTCTCTTTCTTATATTCCAGGTGCAGTTGTTGAGTTTGTGAAAGAACTTCAGGATATTGAAGTGCCAGAGTCTTTTTCAGGGGAGCTAGAATGCATCATTTCCCCTGAAAATGTGGAAGGAAAATGGTATCATGGTGATGTAGAACTAAAATCCAATGGAAAATACACCATCACATCTCGCCGTGGTCGTCAAAATCTCACCGTCAAGGATGTAACCAAGGAAGACCAGGGTGAATATAGCTTCGTTGTAGATGGGAAAAAGACCAGCTGCTATCTAAAGATGAAGCGTAAGTCTTCCCATATCAACCTCAAACTGGTGTGATGGCATTTACTTTGATTGAATAACATGATTATAACTTTCCTTTTGTCCTTGATATATTCCACAGCCCGTCCTATAGCTATCCTCCAAGGACTGAGTGATCAAAAAGTCTGTGAAGGTGACATCGTTCAACTTGAAGTTAAGGTCTCTTTGGAAAATGTGGAAGGTGTCTGGATGAAAGATGGCCAGGAAGTGGAGCCTAATGATAGGATCCATGTTGTAATCGATAAACAGTCGCACATGTTACTCATTGAAGACATGACCAAAGAAGATGCTGGAAATTATTCTTTCACCATCCCTGCTCTAGGACTTTCAACCAGTGGACGAGTCTCTGTTTACAGTAAGCACAATCTATTTCTGTTTCCAGTGGTCACATGGTTTGAGGAGCTTTTGCAAAATATGTTTCTTTTTTTTGAAAAATCTTTTCCTGATGTTCATTTTATTTTTGCTGTGGTTTTGCAGGTGTAGATGTAGTAACACCTCTAAAAGATGTCAGTGTTATTGAGGGCACAAAGGCTGTCTTGGAATGCAAAGTCTCTGTTCCTGATGTGTCCTCTGTTAAATGGTACCTCGATGATGAACAAATCAAGCCTGATGACCGTGTCCAAGCAATCATTAAAGGAACTAAACAACGCCTAGTGCTTAATCGAACTTATGCTTCAGATGAAGGGCCTTACAAGTTAATGGTTGGCAGAGTTGAAACAAGTTGCAATCTCACTGTGGAAAGTAAGAACTTTTTCATCAAAGTGATTCAACTTAAAATCTTCTACTTTCCCAAAACAGTATTAACTGAGCAAATTGTGCTTTTTTGTCTCTAGAAATTAAAATCATCAGAGGTCTTCATGATTTGACCTGCACAGAGACTCAAAATGTGGTCCTTGAAGTGGAACTTTCCCATGCTGGAATTGATGTCTTATGGAATTTTAAGGATAAGGAGATCAAACCTAGTTCTAAATACAAAATTGAAGCTCATGGAAAAATATATAAGTTGACAGTTCTAAATATGATGAAAGATGATGAAGGACAATATACATTTTATGCAGGAGAAAATATGACATCTGGAAAACTTACAGTAGCAGGTAAGCAAATTTAAAAAAAACTTTATTTTGTGGGTTTTTTTTACTTTAACATAAGAAAAATAATCTTTTACCTCAACTTTCTAGTATGGTATCATTTTATTTCTGATATAAATATTTCTTTCCATTTGTCTTCATCTTTCTTCTTTTCTCTTTTCCTCTTCCTTTTATATCTTTATTTTTAAATATACTATTTAAATATATGATTAAACTAATCCATCTGACTGCTAATTTTTATTAGAGGAAATGAGGGATGACAAAGTCAGATGGGTCTCTTATTCCTTATGAATTCTTAGATTTACTTTTTTTTAACCAAGCTTTACTTCCCCCTGCATCTTTGTAGACATGAACTATGTTTATAGAACCCTGCATATGCATTACTTTTTAATAAATAATTTATTTTGATTGAACTCTTTTTCTACCTCTTGTTATAAAAGATGGCTCCTGAGGACATTGGGAAATTTAGGTAACATGAAAACAAAAGATAATGATAATAATTTGTTTTTAAAAGACATGCTTTTGAATATTAAATCAGTTCTCATAGTTTTCTCCCTTTCATAATTGGCCTATTGTCCAAAATGTCATTTTCTCCATCCCTTTCCACCTTTGATATTCCAAACATCATTTAAGACCCAGCTCCAATGTCATTCCCTTCATTAAATGTTTTCTTAACCAAGAATTTTCCCTCTATAGTATATCTTCATTACTTTTATTTAGTGTCTGTCTAGTTAATCTGATATTAGCATCTGTGTACATGTCTTATCTCCTCTGTGAAACCATAGATTATTGGAGCAGAGATCATGGTGTTCATTTTATAACCACCCCTCCAGTGCCTACTAAGTTATATAGTAGGCACTCAAAATATTTATAAAATTAAAATTTATGAAAAGTAAATATTTTAATTTAATTAATTAAAATTTATATTTATTAAATTAAAATTGACTAATAGTAAAAGAGAGAAAGAGCCTTATCATTGGCTTTACGTCATTCCATAGGAGGTGCTATTTCCAAGCCACTCACTGATCAAACTGTAGCTGAATCCCAGGAAGCTGTGTTTGAATGTGAAGTTGCCAACCCAGATTCAGAAGGTGAATGGCTCAAAGATGGCAAACATTTAACTCTCAGTAATAACATCAAAAGTGAAGCTGAACATCACAAAAGGAGACTTATTATTGTGGCCACCAAATTAGATGACATTGGAGAATATACTTACAAAGTGGCCACCTCTAAGACATCTGCCAAGCTCAAAGTTGAAGGTCAGTATTTTTGTCATTTTGATTCATGCTTTTAGAAATACTGCATCTCCTAATACTTGATTTTCCTCATACATCTAGTTTGTAATGTGAGAATTTATTTTTCATATACTGTATTGATTCCTATATATGAGGAGAATTGCCATGTATTCCTCTGTCTAGGATCTGGGTCAGAGATACCATCTAGTCTACTACTTTTTGGATTTTTTTTGTCCTTGGAATCCCAAAGAATGTCTTCCTTAAAATTTGGTTAATAAATAAATTTCTCCTGTGGACATAATAAATATGAGTTTAGTTCTTAACATCAGATTTTTGGCAGGTGTTCTTTAAGTACAATAATTATATACTTGACATGGCCAAAATCATTGCAATCAATCACTGCAAAATAATTGCAGAGGTTTTCCCTCTGACTTGCACACCTGTGCATTAAATGTACAAGTGCTATAGGAGACATAGAAACAGGAAGCTAAAATGTCAAGTATGTGGTATCAGTGATATCCTGACACACCATTTATTACTTCTTTTCAAGTCACCGTGATCTCATAAACTCTTCCCCTATTTATGCCACCTCCTCCTCAATCAGTCCTTGGTATTGGTACATATAATTAAAGTTAGTTTTTCCAAAAATGGAAAATGATACATATTTATATCTTCAAGCCTTTATGTGTTCTGAGAGACTCAAAAGATTTCTCAAAAAAATAAACTCTAGGGATCTTTTGAAAGACATAATCTCAAAATGTTTGATAATCAATTTTTTTGTAAATGTGGTTATGTAACAGTCTACATTATGAATTATTTTAGTTCAAGCCTATTGAATGAGGAGGTAGATCACTTTCATTTTTTAAACTAATCATCCCTTTGTTTTTCAGCTGTCAAAATAAAGAAGACACTCAAGAACTTAACTGTGACAGAAACACAAGATGCTGTTTTTACTGTTGAACTGACCCATCCTGATGTGAAAGGGGTTCAGTGGATTAAAAATGGTGTTGTGCTTCAGTCAAATGACAAATATGAAATTTCAGTAAAGGGAAACATTTACACTCTAAAAATTAAAAACTGTGTTACTGTCGATGAGTCTGTTTATGGCTTCAAGCTTGGGAAGCTAGGGGCCAGTGCCAGACTTCATGTAGAAAGTAAGTCAGCATGGAAACACTTTATAAACTAGTTTGTGGACTGTTCATTAAACTAAATCCGCCACTGAATTGTTTTTTAACTTTGCTTCTTAGCTGTCAAGATCATCAAAAAGCCAAAGGATGTGACTGCCTTGGAAAATGCCACCGTTGCCTTTGAAGTGAGTGTTTCCCATGACACTGTGCCTGTCAAATGGTTCCATAAGAATGTGGAAATTAAACCAAGTGACAAACACAGACTCGTCTCTGAGCGAAAGGTCCACAAGTTAATGCTGCAGAACATTGCCCCCTCGGATGCTGGAGAATATACAGCTGTGGTCGGACAACTTGAGTGCAAAGCTAAACTCTTTGTGGAAAGTAAGTATTTCCCCCCTGATGCTGCTTCTTTTCTCTGGGGAAAGTGTTGCTGGGTTTTATTTTTCATTATGTCATTTATATTATATATTGAAATTCTTTTTATTTTCAATAACTGAGCCATTCTCTGTCTTTTCATAGCTTTACACATTACAAAGACCATGAAAAACATCCAGGTCCCTGAAACCAAGACAGCCTCTTTTGAGTGTGAGGTGTCCCATTTCAATGTCCCTTCCATGTGGCTGAAGAATGGTGTGGAGATTGAAATGAGTGAGAAGTTTAAGATAGTTGTGCAAGGAAAGCTTCACCAACTGATCATCATGAACACTAGCACTGAGGATTCTGCCGAATATACTTTTGTCTGTGGAAATGATCAAGTCAGTGCCACTCTGAAAGTGACACGTAAGTCAAATGGAAAGTTAATGGAGATCAGAAGGATTAAGTGTTCTGAGTTCGCTGACTTTTCTCAAAATTACTCTCTATAGTTACTAAGGAATTTACTGAGTGGGGTTTACTTGGCATTCAGCATTGTCTGATGTCCATAATTTCCTTAGAGCTCAGATCTCCAGGACAGAAAAACACCACTCCCTCATCTCAAAGGCTTTCAATTCAATTAATTCAATTCAATGGAGAACTCAACTCAGTTCAAATAAATTCAAAAAGCATTTATTATGAACCTACACTAGGGATTTTAAACTTGTGTGTTTGTGTAGTCTGATAAAGCCTATGGACCCATTTTCAGAAAAATATTTTTAAATGTACATAACAAAATGTATAAGGTTCCAAGAAAACACTTATAAAAATACTAAAAGGAAAAAATAATCCCTCATGTTCACACACCCCAGGTTAAGTAAAAATATTTTTTTCTACTTTTAATAGGATTTTGAGGGGCAAAAATAAAATAAAAACATTCGTGGATCTCATATTCTACTGTCCACCATTCACTTCCTATTTGTTCTCCAAAAATCAGACAGAAAGCCTTAACTGAGCACCTCCTCTATTGCATCTCAGCATGGCTTTTGTCACCATGACATTTTTTTAAATGAACCCTATGCTTGCCAAATACTTCCCAGGAATTCTAAAGTCCCACCATAAAGTAGAGTTTGAATTTAGGTAGCCTTAAAGACAATCACATTATGTTTCCCCCAATTCATTCTCCCAACATAACCAACAACTTTCTGACAAAAAAACCTGTCTGAATTTTTTCCTCTCTTAGCAATTCTGATCACATCTATGTTGAAAGATATCAATGCTGAAGAAAAGGACACTGTTACTTTTGAAGTAACTGTGAACTATGAAGGCATTACTTATAAATGGTTAAAGAACGGCGTGGAGATCAAATCAACTGATAGGTGCCAGATGAGAACCAAGAAGCTCACACACTCCCTGAACATAAGGAATGTCCATTTCGGGGATGCGGCAGAGTACACTTTTGTTGCTGGAAAAGCCACATCAACAGCTACCCTTTATGTGGAAGGTAATCTTTCACAGTTGGGATATTTGAAAACATCCTCATCTCTTTCAAAGGTACTATGAAAAATGCTAATCAGATTTTTGTGGTGTTTTCTAGCTCGTCACATTGAATTTCGGAAACATATTAAGGATATTAAGGTTCTTGAGAAGAAAAGAGCGATGTTTGAATGTGAAATTTCTGAACCCGACATCACAGTACAGTGGATGAAAGATGGACAAGAACTACAAATTGCTGACAGGTGATCCTTTGGGCTTGGATACCTTCCACTAATCAGTTACTAAGAATCTTTCTTTCTATACTGAGATGGCTCTCTAATCTTAAGGCCCTCTTCAATCCCACCACACCTTCTCATCCAATGATATAAATTGCCCCAACAGTATTTTCCAATACATTAGAGGCTTTCTTCTTGTTATTTAGCCTGCTGTAGTTTCCAGTGCAAAATGTGAGGCAGTATGGTATAGTGGGAAGCAGCTTAAAATGCCTGGGTTCATATCTCATCTCTGATGCTTACTACCTGTGTGACCTTGGGCAAGTAACTTAGCCTCTCTTTGACTCATTTTCCTCATTTGTAAAATGAAAGTTTTGGAATAGATGGCCTCTAAGGTCCCTTTTAGCTGTCCATCTCTTAAGGATAATAGTTTTGTTTCTTGTGCCTCATGGAAATAATAATAATAATAATAATAATAATAATAATAATAATAATAATAATAATAATAAAGCAGCTAGATGGTACTGTCTTTAAAGTGCTGCCAGGAAGACTTAAATTTAAAGCCAGTCTCAGATGCTTTGTAGTTGTGTAAACTTCTATCTGTCTCAGTTGCCTAAATTAAAAATAGGGATAATAATGGTCGAGGGTTTTGAGGATCAAATGATATATATATGTAAAGTATTTAGCGTAGTACCTAGCATATATTAGGCATTTGATAAATGTTTTCCTTCCTTCCTTCCTTCCTTCCTTCCTTCCTTCCTTCCTTCCTTCCTTCCTTCCTTCCTTCCTTCCTTCCTTCCTTCCTTCCTTCCTTCTTTCCTTCTTCCCCACCTTCCTTTCTTTCTTCCTGTGGAAAAAAACATTGTATTTGAAGTAGGACAACGAGATATTCTGGCCCTGCTACCTACTAACCTTTAGCAAGTTTCTTAATTTCTCAGGGCCTCAATTTCTCTATGGTAAACCATAGAAATTGGGCAAAATGATCTCAAAGGACCCTTCCAGTTCTACATCCCTAATCCTAACATAATCTATGATTTCTGATTTTTAGAATAATAAAATGATATTCATGTTAATGCTTTATGATTCATAAGCCTCATTTAGTTCAACTCAATTCAACAAAAGTTTACTAAGCACTTATGATGTAAAAGGTACTATGCTAAGTACTAAGAACATAGAAGTGAAAAAACTCCTTTGAGCCTCACAACCATCCTGGGAGATATTCAAGTATTCTATACTAAGTTTGCTACTTGTTATATTTACGACCTTGACCAAGTCTTTTAATCTCTATATGGCAATTTCCTTACTTATAAACCGAGGAGCATGACCTTGATGGTCTCTGAAGTCTCTTCTAAATCTCATGACCCCATGATCTCTATATATTAACACACAATTTTTATTTCATTCTTCAGAATGAAGATACAAAAGGAGAAATATGTTCACCGCCTTCTCATTCCTTCAACACGTATGTCTGATGCTGGACAGTACACTGTTGTAGCTGGAGGTAACATGTCCTCTGCTAACCTCTTTGTAGAAGGACGAGATGTTCGCATCCGTAGCATTCGCAAGGAGGTTCAGGTACAGTGTGAATGTTCAACTCATGTACATAAATATGAAGTCTCTGGGTACCTCATGTTTAAAGTGCTCATGAATCCAGGATCTATAAAAATTAAGCATGAAGCAAGTGAAAACCAGGAGCTATTAATAGTTGCTTGATGGATGGGCAAAAGGAAAACCAATAGTTTTTCCTTTAACTGGGATCTTGTGAAGAATGTAATCAGCTAAACCCTATTGTTTTAAACTAATACCAATTTAGACATAGTGTTCATTCATCTAAAGGACTGAGGTGTCCACAGCAGCTGGTTAAATTCTGTAATGAAGCAGCTGGAGAACCTTTATTTCCTTGTAAATGACCACTTGACACTCAGTGGGAGCGAGAATAGGATTGTCACTTGAATTCCGTTTTTAAAGCAGTAAATAGAATCCTATGTGATTGGATTGACATAAAGGACAAGGTAGCTTTACCTTGGATGTTCTCCTTTTGCACAGAGGTAGTTGGGGAAAGGGGAGTCTTGACCTGCAAGAAATTTCTTATTAGGGTTGAGTTCCAGACTAGTTCTATTTCTTTTTCTCTGGGGCAATGCTAAAATCACAGAAGTCATACTGAACAAAAACTTTTGTTCTCTCCTAACTGTACAAAGTTGCTTTTTCATTTTGTTTTGTTTTTAAACAAATGTTAGTTGTCATACATGGCACCTTAGGATATTTTAAAAGTCCAAGGACATGGTCATAGTTGTCCTTTAGTTAGCACAATAGGGTTTATAGTATCTCTTTCTGTCCTGATGACTGACTTCAGAATTTGTTACACTCATGTGATAGATGAGTAATCTGAAATTTAGAGAAGGCATCTGCTCCAAATCATCTAACTAGTAAATGGCAGAGCCAGTAGTCAAGTCCAGGTCTTCTACTGTCCAAATCTAGAAATCTTTTCACTAAGTCACCTTTGAAGAACACTTGGATTAAAAAAAGAAAGGAGTCTAATAGGCCATAGCTTTTCTCTTCTTTCTTCATGCCAGGAGGAAATTAGTACACTGATAATGATCATATTACCTCCCTGAAGCAGGTCTTCATTTTAATTTTATTAAATATAGATAACCAGTTATCCATCCAATAAAGCAAACATAAGAAGACTTATAAGTTTGCCAGGTATAAATATACTCTTCAACACATACTCTCCAACAGTGTGAATCCAGAAAGGAACACCAAATGAAAATGGGCTCCTTGATTTTCCTATCATTTTTCCTCTTCACAGGTCATTGAGAAGCAGCGTGCTGTGGTTGAGTTCGAGGTCAATGAAGATGATGTTGATGCCCACTGGTATAAGGATGGTATTGAAATCAACTTTCAGATTCAAGAACGACATCAATATGTAGTGGAGAGAAGAATCCACCGCATGTTTATTAGTGAAACAAGACAAAGTGATGCCGGAGAATACACTTTTGTGGCAGGAAGAAACAGGAGCTCTGTTACTCTTTATGTCAATGGTAAGGATAGACTCTAAGGCACTCCTCTCTGATCTGGGCTTAAACACTGGTATTAAACTTTTGAAGTATTTTAGGGATTTGGAGGCAGCTCTAAGTCAATGCTCTTTTGCTTGTATTACAAATAAGATATTTTTCTAGTCCTTCCTTTTTCAGAACAGCTCTGTTTCACAAACCTTTCTTTAATTATATTGGTGTTAAATTATAGGACAAATGGAAAGTAAAGAAAATGCCATCCCCAGAGAGTACATAATATCTTTGCAGCATTTAGCACACTCTCTAACAAGCCCTGTACATACCATATTAATTTTAGGAATTACCACTGAAAAGTAGATGCCCATTAGTCCACCATCTCAGGATTTTATACTAGCACTGTGGGCATACAAGTGACCCATTGACAGGGATGTGCTAGCAAACATTTAACAACCATCTCACTAGCATCACATGAATTGGGGGTGGGGTGGGGAGTATTCTCAGTACATTTTTTAAACCCTTACTTTCTGCCTTAGAACCAATACTATGTGAGGTGTACTCCTCCTACACTTGCTCCCACTCCAAGTTCAAATCCTTCTTCAGATATTTATTAGTCTGGCAAGTCACTTAATCTCTTTTAGCCTCCATTTCCTTACCTGTAAAACTGATAAAAATAGCTTCTACCCAAAAGGATTATTGTAAAATCAAAGAAGCCAGCATATTTTATAAGCTGTTTATAAAATACTAGCACCGTAGGCATCTAAGAGACCCATAGCCATATAATTTTTAAACCTTCACATATATAAATGCTAGGTGCACTCTTAAAATGGTCAGTGACAAAATTCATGTATTATGGGCTACCTAAAGGGTCTTTCTGGGTTTCCCTTGGCTTCAAAAACCTTGGCCTATGTGTTATTGCAGGAGGGAAGAAGTAACTTTTAGTATCTGGAAGACAGCTGTAGAGAATTCAAATGGTTCTGGGCAAGTCACTTAACCCTTGTCTTAGACTTAGTCTTAGACAGGTGAGGAGCAAGCAGTGATTATTGCCTACAATGTACTGGGTGCCCTTTCCATGTGTTATCTCACTTGATCTTTACAACAATTCCAGGAGGTGGGTGCTATTATTATTCCCATGTTAGAGTTGGAGAAACTGAGGCAGACAGAGGTCAAGTGATTTGCCCAGCTCACATAGCTAATAAGTGTCTGAGGCTAAACTTGAATTGAAGCCCTCCTGACCCCAGCCCCAGAAGATTCTATCCACTGCACTCCCTAGGTGCCTGCACCATTTTATTCAGTGCCTTTTGGGCATGTTCATCATGTTTCTAAGCATTCTTTAATGGGGTGATTTTTAATTGATTTCTCTAGCCCCGGAGCCACCCCAAGTCTTGCAGGAACTCCAGCCTGCCACGGTGCAGTCTGGCAAGCCTGCCCGTTTCTGCGCTGTGATATCAGGCCGACCTCAGCCCAAAATTTCCTGGTACAAAGAGGACCAGCTGCTCTCTACTGGCTTTAAGTGCAAATTTCTGCATGATGGACAAGAGTACACTCTCTTACTGATCGAGGCCTTCCCAGAAGATGCTGCCGTCTACACTTGCGAAGCCAAGAACGATTATGGAATTGCTACAACTTCTGCTTCCCTATCAGTGGAAGGTAGGATGCCCCTAGCCATGTAATTTCACCCTTGGAACAGTATAAATGAGGACTGGATTTGAATTTCTCTAATTCAGTAAATAAGTGTGGTTCGATTTACCAAAATTCATTTGTGTGGCTAAGTCTTTTGAAGAACATCTAGAGTGAGGCAGAGTGTGCTTGTGGTTCTGTGAGGGTCGAGAGGCCATCTCACCATGGGAGTTCATTGGGTCTCTCTCTTCAGTTCCAGAAGTTGTGTCTCCTGACCAAGAAATGCCCGTGTATCCACCTTCCATCGTCACCCCACTTCGGGACACTGCGACTTCTGAAGGAAGGCCAGCCCGATTTCAGTGCCGAGTGTCCGGAACAGGTGTGTTTGACAAAATAAACTCCTTTTTATTATTTGTTCAAGTATTCTCATGCATAAGCCCAAATAAACTGTGATTTCTGCTTTTCTTTCTCAATTTGGAATAGAAAGGTCTCAACCAAAGGTTCTTAATTTTTTTGTATATTACAGACCCATTTAGCAGTCTGGTAAAACCTGCTAGATCCTTCTCAGAATGCTTTTAAATGCATAAAATAAAACATAAGATTACAAGGGAAGCCAATTCTATCAAAATGCTATTATAAAACTACCAAAACCTTCCCCACAAATTCATGATTCCTTTTAAAATTTATTCCTGGGAAGAAGTGTGTAAACCCTGAGTTAAGAACTACTGTTCTAGAGGCAGTTAGGTGGCTTTATGGATAGAGACCCAGACCTAGATATGGGAGGGACTGGGTTCAAATCTGGCCTCAGGTATTACTTAGCCGTGTGACCCTGGGCAGGTCATTTAATCCTGATCACCTAGCCTTTATTACTCTTCTGCCTTGGAACCAATCAATTCTAAGACTAACGGTAAGGGCTTAAAAACAAACAGAAAAAGAACTACTGCTCTAGGCCAACTCTTTTCCTTCCTTCACAATTATTTTGTCTGTGTAGTCTGAATTTAAAGAGAATTCTGTAGTGTGAATTAAAATATTTCATTTTTGTGGACCTAAGCATGTATCTGATATAGCCTATATGGAGACAGTGGCCTCGTTAAAAGTTACAGAAACATTTAAGGACCATTCAAAGTAAGATCAACAAAACTTTGCCACCAAGGCAATTAGTTGTACCATCTTTCTCTGCCTTCCTCTTCTTACAAATATACAGATGACCAAAAGTTTGGGAAATTGTCTTCACTTAAACAGGTCAGCCACCTACAACTGACTGTGTAAATCCTAGGAAGTTGCTTGAGGCAGACAAGCTAAATGATTAGAAATTGTCAACAGTCGACCTTCAACCCAAGTCTACCTGCTAAGGCACACCGTCTCTCTTTCTACACATTGTAAATGGGGTAAAATAATCCATCTACACAGGCTCACTTGAGTGAAAACATTATAAGTCTTCCATTAAAGTCTACCTGCTAAGGCACACCGTCTCTCTTTCTACACATTGTAAATGGGGTAAAATAATCCATCTACACAGGCTCACTTGAGTGAAAACATTATAAGTCTTCCATTAAAGAGGAAAACAACTGAACTGGAAACAGACTGAACAAGCAGGCTATTAGCAAAAGCAAATGCCAGCTTGTCTCAGATGTGTGATAAATACCCAAATAAGATTTGAAAAGAGTATATTCAGACTCTGAGAAATTAATTTTGATGTATCTGTTTCAGACTTCTCAAAACTTGGCTGCATTCCTATTGAGTTTATTGGGTTTAACATAAATCAGAGGCAACTAGACATTTGTTTTCTCATGTTTGTTTTTTAAGCCTCTTGTCAGATTAGATGCTTCAAAATGATATTTAATTTTTACTCTAATTGGACAATTATAATGACCAGTTATAAAATATTACCTATGAGACTAGTTTTACATATGTAATCTCTTTTGTACGGCTTATCCTTGGGATATGTAGTTGAATTGCAATTGAATCAGCAAACCAAAGCTATAAAAAGATATGGCGACCTGCTATTAGTTATATTTTTGCCTATAATTAATACTAATAATAATAGAGGCAGTTGAGTGGCACAGTGGATGGAGCACTAAGTATGGAGTTAGGAAGACCGGAGTTTGAATCCAGGCTCAAACACTTATAGCTATGTGACACTGGGCAAGTCACTTGAACCTGTTGGCTTCAGTTCCCTCATCTGTAAAATGAGCTAGAAGAGGAAGTAGAAAACCACTCCAGTATTTTTTCCAAGGAAAAAAACCCTCATATGGGGTCACAAAGAGTAAAATACAACTGAAATAATTGAACAACAAAATAATAATAATAATATGCATTTGATAGATCTTTGTGTTTTGCAAAGCACACTTATTCTTTGAATCTCCCAACAATCTTGTGATTTAGGTGTTATTATCATCCCTATTTTACAGAAAAAGAAACTGAGTCTGTCCTTGAGCTAGTAATTCTATTAGCACTTAAAACATATTGCTATCAATAATTAGCTTGGTAATGTATTTCTTAGTTATAGTAATAAAAGCTATTTTAAAACAAATTATAAAATTACCTGAAGGATCTTCTTTTCATTGAAATTTCTTTGGAAAAAATAATTTTTATACAAATTAGATTTATGTACTATCCATATCACCTTGGACAAGTTATTTCAAAATTCTGGACCTTTAGTGTCCTCTTCTTCAAAATGAGTGGCTTGGAGCACTATGAAATGAAGGGTCTAGGGGTTCCATAGTTGATCTATTTCTATAGTCAAAATATCTAACCTTTGTTTTGATTTTGTCTTTGAGATGGTTAAAAAAAAGAAAAGAAACAAAACAAAAGGTAAATTTTTGGCAAAATACACAAATTCAACTTGGAGGGGCAAAGGAAATTTCTGAGAAGTATAAACCTGTAATACTGACTTAAAGTAAATTTAAATTTTGTCAGCATTTTAAATGTTTAGCAGGCAACCTTGTATATAGTTTAAACTATTCAAATACCTATGTCTAATGTGTACATAATTTAGTAGATATTGACATTTTTTATATGGCAAAATTTTAAATTCACCCTAAAAGCTGATTTCAATAGAGAGCAAAGTCATATATGTTCATTCTTCCCTCATCCTTGTGTTCACAGTACAGTCTCTTTTCAAAACTAAATGCTAGTCAAGTCAATAAACATTTATTAAGCCCCTACTATGTACCAAGCACTCTGCTAAAGTCTAGGATACCAAGAAAAGCAAAATAGCCCCTGGTTTTAAGGAGCTCCCAATCTAATGGATGAGGGCACACGTCATGCAAACAACTTTGTACAAACAACACATTTACAGGAGAAATTGGAGATAATTATATAGGTAAGGCAATTAATTCTAAGCACTAACTGTTGACAGCTATCTGTAATAGCATAAGTGCTTTCAAGTCCTTTAGAAAAAGAAAAAGTCACTTGGAATTACCTAATGCGAACATTTTCATTGGATTAAATTCTTTCTGAATTGTTTGTGCTGTTTAGTCATATGACCCCATTTAGGGTCTTCACAAAGATCCTGGAGTGGTTTGCTCTTTCCTTCTCCCACTCATCTTTTAGATGAGGAAACTGAGGCAAACAGGGTCAAGTGACTTGCCCAAGGGTCACACAGCTAATCAGTGTCTGAGGCTAGATGTGAACTCATGAAAATGATTCCAGACTGGGTACTCTATCCACAGGACCATCTAGCTGCCCTAGTTTCTAAAATATAATGGAGTATGTATGCTTAAAAGCTGTGAAAATAATAGCAGATTGGAATGGGAAAAAAAAACTAGAATCGAAATGATTCCTGTGTGGTCTTTGGTGCCACCTAGTGACAAAATAATAAATTACCTGCTTTTCAAATTTTGAAAGTTTTAAAACTTTAAAACTTATAAAGCTTTTTTTTTAAAGGTCTGTTAGTTTTTCCCTCACATCATATATGTCCAATGGAAGAGTTTTCTTATACTTAAAAATTACAATGTGTAAGAGAAAGTTAAAACAATGTTGTATTTGAAAACAAATAGTTTTCTTGTTGGATTCATTATAATTATTTCTATAGACTAAAAAAATCCAGTTTTCATCCCATAGGCTATTCATTATATCTTAGCCATTTGCCTCAGACTTTAGTTTCATAATTCCAAAAGAGTACCAAAGAGTGATCCTATCCACTGTATCCTTGGGGGTCTGTTACCACTGGGGACGTCGTTTTCTCTTTCTTTCTCCTACTCCACCCTTTCCTTCATGAATGTATACCTATCAATTACACAGAACAGGATAGGCAGAAGATTAGGGAACTATGTAATAAGTCCAAAGTTCAGCTCCTAATGTTATGTTACATACATAGGCTGCTCAGAATTTGTCTTCTGAGCCTTCTTATTTGAAGGTTCCTACATAGAAAGCCTGGAGAGACTAAGCTTTACACAGTTAGGACAGTAAGCTGGGGAAACCATGTATGTTCCTAAGGTGGGCTCATCCACTCAGCTTGATTCTTTGTGGCTTTCTTGTTCACCTAGTGGCTGCGTCTTGGGGCCTCAGTTCTCAGGAAAAGCTGTCAATTAAAAGCTGATATATATATATATATATATACATATATAATATATATTAAACACCTAGTCTCTTGTACCAGCTACAGGGGATGCAAAGATACCTGACGTAGTCTACACAACCAATTACAGTCAACTGACCTTTATAGGCTCTTTCTTGCTATAACCACAAAAGAAGAGAAAAATCGAGAGAGGCACAGATTGATTGTTAGTTTACTAAGAAAACAGCTCAGTCTGCCATGACCTTTATACCATATAAAACTACATTTAGTTATAATGTCCAGGGGTAGAGATTACTTTTTATTTTATTGGCATAGGGAACTCCCAGATGAGCTGGAAAGTGGAAATAGGCACCTTTTCTACAGCATTCAGCCTTAGATAATTACCCATCATCCTGGGAGGGCAAAGGACCTGCCCAGCATCACACATTCAGTGTGTAGCAGAGGATTTTCTGATCCTCTATCCACTATGCCACACATAATAAATATACCAGTGTATCTGTTTGACAAATGTAAAGGATCATGATGCCATTAGGCTGTGAGTTCCTTGGTAACAATGAATACCATTTTGACTTTTTTTGTATCCTCAGCACATTTCCTGGTACATAAAAGATATTTAATAAATGCTTGACAAATTCAATCTAACTAATTAAAAACAAAGATTAACAGGTCCAAGAAGATGAATTATTTAACCGATCACAGAGCTCAGAGGATAAGATGTAGACAAATGTTGGACAATTGTTGGATCTTCATAAATTATAGTCAGAAAAGCAAAACAAAACATAAATTGGACCCTTGCAGTAGAAAACTGGATTCTGAATTATGAAATGAATCACCATTTTGTAAAGCATATTTGGCTTGCTTAATTATTATTAGTAATGGATTAAATATTTTGTTCTTCCCAAAGATTTACTACATAATAGAATAAAACATTTTCAAAATTCATTTTAAATTTAATAAATATGAGCCCCAAATGTATATAATGGCCATTACATAAGTCCCTTTTTTCTAATCCTATTCTATGTAGGTAACCAAAGTTTCAGAAAAAGTTTTGTTTTGTCTTTAAACTCTTAGCTTCCGTCTTAGAGTCAATACTGTGTATTGGCTCCAAAGCAGAAGAGTGGTAAGGGCTAGGCAATGGGGGTAAGTGACTTGCCCAGGGTCACACAGCTGGGAAGTATCTGAGGCCAGATTTGAGCCTAGGACCTCCCATCACTAGGCCTGGCTCTCAATCCACTGAGATACCCAGCTGCCTCCTCAGACAAAGTTATTTAAGACGATTGCTTCTCAAAAACTTCCTTTCTCATAGTCAATGCCATTTTTTAAAAAGTCAAAATATTTGAGTTCCAAATTTATTCCCTCCCTTCACCCCCTCCCCCTACATTGAAAAGGCAAGAAAGAAAATACTCATCATACATATGAAGTTATGCAAAATATATGTTTATGTTAGCTATGTTGCAAAAAAAGCAAGAAAATCAAATGAAAAATGTTTCCGTTTGTATTCAGAGTTTATTAGTTCTCTTTCTCGAAGTGGATAGCTTTTTTCATCATGAATCCCTTGGAATTATCATGTATTGTTGTACTGATCAGGGTAGCTAAGTCTTTCACAGTTGATTATCATTACAATATTGCTGTTGCTTTGTCCAATATTCTCCTGGTTCACCTCACTTCACTTTGCGTCATCAGTTCATATGTCTTCCCAGGTTGTTGTTTTTTTTTTTAACTATCCCCTTCATCATTTTTTACAGTGTTTCATTACAATCATAAACCACAAACTGTATAATTGATGGGCATCCCCTTAATTTCCAATTCTTTGCCACCACAAAAAGAGCTACTATAAATATTTTTGGAAAAATAGATCCTTTTCTTTTTCTTTGATCTCTTTGAGATATGTACCTGGAAGAAAGAGTATAAACAGTTTTATTGCCTTTGGGCTCATTCTTTCTGATTCTACATGTTTTATTTTATGTCTTTAAAGATATTCTGAGAATAGGATTATAGGCTTTTTTGAACAATAATTCAGAAGTCCCAAAGGGTCAAAAGCAAAGTATATTAACTACTATAGCATTCCATATTTGGCAAGGGGCTTAATAGATGCTGATCAAATGTTTGAATGACCAAATGAATTGGATCCATGTAACTTAAATACATAAACCATAATGTAACCACTATAAAAGAATATATTCTCAGATAAAATGCATCCATTGTTTTTCCCTTCATTTCAAGTATTCTTTTTTTTTACAGACCTGAAAATTACTTGGTACAGCAAAGACAAGGCAATCAAACCTTCTCGCTTCTTTAGAATGACTCAATTTGAAGACACATACCAGCTGGAAATTGCAGAAGCTTATCCAGAAGATGAAGGAACTTACACATTTGTTGCTAGTAATGCTGTAGGCCAAGTGTCAAGTACAGCAAACTTGAGACTGGAAGGTACAGTATTATAACCCCCTTAAAAATATTTATTTCCATTTAGAATCTAATCCCATAAGAACAATAACCTATACTACAAACCATCATGGGTCATCTGTTGATACTTAATTCAACTAATTTTATCATATGACAACATGCTCCACAATCATCTAGTTCTCACTTCCATCCCACCTCAGAGTGTCATACATAGCATTCTCTTGGCTGTGATGATCAGTATAGCATCATAATGCTGTGATGCTTTTTGACCACTTGTATTGGGGGACAGAGACGTATTATAAAAGACGCCAATTTTCATCGTTATTGATGATGGTAATGATAATAGAAATTGTGGTGACATTGAACATTATTTATTCTTTCATGAAAGTAATCATTGAACTTTTCCTATCTAGACATTGTCACTGAAAGAATAGTAACTGCTTTATCTACCTGTCTTTTCAAGCTATAAATTTAGTTATCATGAAAATACTGCCTTTGTTCTAATTTAAAATATTGTCCTGCCTACTTATGACTGAATTGACACACCTTCTCAAATATGGAAGAATATAGCAATTAACATAAGTTGTTTTTGATTCATTTGGGCTTCTGAATTGTTGTTCAAAATGTTTTAAATGGCTAGTCCTCTGATTTTATGCTCATAACTAAAGTTAAGTAAATGTGATTTTAATTGTATTTTTTCCTCTAACAAGATTCTCTAAAAATTTTCTAAAATGAAAACTTTCTCTAAAATTTAGTTGTTTTTTCTTTTGGGCCATGAACCCTTTTGGCAGTCTTATGAAGCTTATGACCCTATTCACAGAATACTTTTAAAGACATTAAAAACATATATAATCATAAACAAAATAATTTGTCAAAATCTTTTAAAATCTAAAATTGATTAAACTATTAAAATAGTTTAATTAACTTTTTAATTAAACTATTTTAAGCAACAAAAATCTGCCTTGTTTCCCTCCCAATTCCTTTTTTTACCTTATCTTCTGCCTTGGAACCAATACTTTGTATTTCAGAACAGCAGAAAGGGCCAGGCAGTGGGGGTTAAGTGACTTGCCCAGGATCACACAGCTGAGAAGTGTCTGAGGCCAGATTTGAGCCTAGAACCTTCTGTCTCTAGGCCTTGCTTTCAATCCACTAAGCTGCCCAGCTGTCCCTCCTCCCAATTACTTTGCCCCTCAACCCCTACTGAAAAAGCAAGAAAAACAAAAGCCCATTGTTTTATGGGTATCTGTTTTATTAGGAGAAGTAAACTACATAAACATATGTAGATTCCCATACTGACCATGACCAGTGCTTTGAATCCACTAGGATTATCTGTTAAGAAGTGGATTATCACAACAACAACAACAAGTTCATGGACCTCAGGTTAAGAATCCCTGCTAAAAGGATTAAAATGCAAAACTTGAAATGGCTATATATGGATATGATATTAGTGTTGAATTCAAATCAGAGTTTCAGCTCTCTGGAACTATAGTTGCCCTTTTAGAGGATACTGTTACTACCTCTATGGAGTTAAGTTATTAGTAGACCTGAGTTCAAATCCAACCTCATACACTTACCAACCTTTTCCATTACAATTATTCACTTTACTGTCTGTCTGTAAAGTGGAGGTAATAAGAGCACCTACCTCCCAGGTTTGTGATGAGGATCAGATGAGATAACCTTTGTAAAACTCCTAGCACAGTGCCTGGCATATAAGAGGTGCTTGCTTCCTTTAGTACTTTAAGGATTCCTAGTCCAGAGCAGCAGGTCAAATTTTATGCTGTTCAAGGCTTGTGGTCTGAATAATAATAATAATCTTAAAATATTGTAAACAGAAGAACTTCAGAGTTAGAGCGAGTACATAGTCTTAGCAGAAAGACAAGCATTTCTTTATGCTGGTAATAATTTCTGGCCTTTATAGAACACAGTATGGAAGGTTCTTTATGTCTCATTTGACTCTCTTGACCATTCTCAAGTAGGCACTACAGATATTTATAAATCACCAAATGAATGTAGCAGAATGGAATGAAATACCACCATGTCAACAAATGAGAGACTAAAGCAGTTCTCTGCATTGCTGTGTCAGGGTAGTGCTGGGTTCTCACTCTCCACCCCCAAATTGCTCTACTTCTATTAATGGCTTTGTTGACTGGGGGCTCCTGGTCTGTGTCTCCACTGTTAGGGGAAAGGGAATGTGCAAATTCTGTTATCTAACCCTCTCATCTTACAGTTAGGGAAGATGAGGCAAAAGTCTAGAGAGAATTTTTAGTATTTTTCCCACTAAATTACTCAGGCTCCTTTGTGCCTTCAGCTATCCAGTGGAAGAAAATAAGTAGCTGAGAAAGGGTACATAATGGGATATTCTTACAGGGGTGGACAATGTCCATTTTCTGAGAAAATTTACCTTTTCCTCACATTTTTCAAAATAACAAATTTAAACTGATTTTTAAATAAGGAACCCTGGAGCAATGAATTAACGACTGAGTTTTCTTTCTTGCCCTCTGTGCTCCAAAGTCACTTAGACAGCTTATGTGTTAGTTTGTCTAGTGGTAAACTGGCCTTCCCGTTGATTAGCTCTGTTAAATACAGGCAATATAAAACTCCTAGGCATTACATGTGGGCTGCATGATAGCCCTCAGATGATTCTCCAATAAATGTAAAGACTCTTCCAACTGAGAATAAAAGAAGGAATGTGCAATCTTCTTAGTAGGTTATCTAGTCACACTGAGTACACCATCGATAGTAAAGCAAATAGTTCAGGGCAACGCATTAAAAGTTGGCATGCTTCTTTTCAGGATTTAGAAAAGGTGAAGAAGTGACATCAACCACCCCATGGCATGTCCCTTCATCAGTCTCATTTAAGAAGGAGCCCCTTGGCCAAAGGCCCATCTTCATCCAGCCAATTTCAAGCTGCCGGGTGTGCAGTGGGGAGACAGTCAGATTTCATGCGAGGGTCTCTGGCTTGCCCAAACCAGAAATCCAATGGTTTCATAACCAACAGCTAATTCTTCCAACCAAAGACATAGTTTTCCATTTTGACGAATCGACAGGCATGGCTTTACTGCTGATAGTTGATGCTTACTTAGAGCATGTGGGGCAGTACTCATGTAAGGCAAGAAATAGTGCTGGTGAAGCAACTTGTACCGCTACGCTTACAGTGACTGTGGAAGGTAAAGCTGATTTCTTTTTTTCTCTCTCCAAGGAGTATACTTTGCTGCATAGCACACACTCCCACTCTTCACTAACCACATTTCATGTTATTTGTTATGTCCCATGTTGTGGCGAATTCACTAATAAAAGTAACAGCTGTAACTGGCAAGCATCTTTGCTTACTCTTTGCAATGGATAACATGTATTTAAACAACCCTTGCTAAATTGTCTGTTATGGGCATTTGCAACAGGGCAATTCTTCTGTTAGGCTCAGGCTTGCTTGATTATTCATTCTACAGTTCTAAATGACTGAGAGAGGGACATGCAGTAGGTGGTCTTTATACCCTATATTCAAACCAGCTGCAATTGTTTTCCCTTATAAATTTAGGAAAGAGGTCAAATGGTGCCTTGAATAGAGTCATAAAAATATTCTCTGTCACTACGGATAACGTCAGTGATAGCAAAAAGAAGAACCCAACTACTTCTCAGCATCCGCATGAGCACTCCATCATCCATCCAATATTGTGAATGAATTTTCTTTCTGTGTGTGATTCTGACTTCCAAGATCATATTGCATCTGGCATGCTGTTTCCAAGTAACAGTGATATCATCCATCCTCATCTCCCATGCCATATCATTTATGTTAATAACTTGGCTCAATAGCATACAGTAGATCTTAATATTCTCTTTTTTTTCTATCACTTGATTATACAGTGCAAGCCCTAGATAGGCAAAGTTCTGGGAAAGATGTAAGAGAGTCTGCCAACTCCCAGGCAGTAGCAGAAGTTCACACTGATTCCCCTTTCACAAAAGAGGAGACCAAAATATCAAAAAAAGAAATTAAATCACTTCAAGAATCATCATATGAATATGAGGTACAGGTTTTTGAAAGCAGATCAGAAAGTTCCAGTTTGAAATCTACATCAGTGCAAGATGTAGAATTGTACCAAGCCACATCCATTTCCCAAATCGCGGAAGGCGACCAGCTATCTGGGGACATTTTTGAAGAAGTGAGGGGTGCCACCCCACAAATCCTCATGAAACTCAAGGACATGACTGTGAAGTGTGGAGACACTGCTCAGTTTGTTTGTGTAGTGGAAAATGGAACCTCTGCAGTTACAACTTGGACTCATGAAGGTGTAAAAATTGAAGGATCAGTGAGAGTAAAACCATCACAAAATGGAAATGTTCAGCTTCTCACCATTCAAAATGTTCAGCTGGTAGACCAAGGATTGTATAGCTGCACTGTACAGAACAACCACGGAGAGACGACAACCTCTGCAGTACTAACCATAGAAGGTGGTTATTTGATTTTAACTTTGACTTTACTTCATTTCACTCTCAATGCTTATTCAGTTTTGCTGCCACCCAAATTTAATCTATAAATATATACCTTGGAATGCCTTACAACTAGTATTCTATTCATAAATGACTTGTCCCCACTCAGCCATTGATAGTTATGAAAAGTCACCTTTCTAATCAAGGCTTGGAAAGTTCAAGTTGGCACATTCCATAAAGGTCACCAAATTCTCCCACACAGATACTGTAAAATGGTGTTGCAGAAAGGAAAAAACAGGAGTACTCTGTAGTTTAGTTTTGCTTGTAAAAATTCAACTGATCTAACAACTATCATACTATTTTCTGAGAAAAAACCTTGAAAGATTAGCAGAATGGCAGGATAAAGACTCCATAGCTCTTTATTTCCAGGTCTGGAGATATTCCAGGCTTTTTCAAGGATGATATGAACATAGTTGAGACCTATACAGCAGTATCAATGATTACAATTCTGGTAGAAGATAAGTGACTGGTCTCTCGGCAATTCATGCTGTACAATTATTACCTATAAGAAAAGTTATTTCTGTACTACCTGAAGTTGCAGAACAAGACTAATTGTGCATTCTACCTGATTCTGAATCTTTATTTCTGGAAAGATGTTGATAAATATTGAGCTGGGGAGAAAAACCTCTTCCTGTTCCTGGAATCTCCTATTAAGATTTAAATTTAAGTAGATAAATCATTTTCAAGGTGTCTAAAACCTATGTCTTCAGGCAAAGACATTTTCATAAGCCATTTCAAAAGAGGAATGACAAAATGACCATGGTAAGGAGAAGAAACTAATAAGCTTCTAGACAAATTCTAGACTATTGTGGTCTTGACTTTCTCTTTTATCTCACCTATAGTCTCTAAAACTTTTGCTATCTCATGTAGTGAACAACTGTAATTGGACCACAATTCTCTGTGTCTCCTTGATTTCATCATAGCTCAGTTTTCCCCTTTCTGAAGAGTGGAGAGAGTCAGGCCAATTAATGTACATATTCCTTTTAATTATCCAGAAAGTATAAGATATCTACTCAATAAAAGTGCATCTTTTAAACTTAATCCTACAGGTCACATATTTATGGTTCAGCTACATATTTTAACCAAGAAATTTCATTCTGAGAATTAATCCTTTAATTCCTTTTATTGTGGTCACTAGCCACATTTGCATAGATTCATCGCTCATCTAAAGATGATGGTTATATGCTATTCATATGATTACCACGATCACTATCATGACCCCTCTCCTTTTTTAATTGTATAATTTCCAGTGAATGGTAATGCATAACAACAAAGTTTTTCATAACTACCACCTAGCCAGACTTATTTTTGTAGTGCTATAAATATGATGGCTAGGTTTTACATTCAAAACTCAGTTACACACAATCTTCATGCATTACTGGAGATTCAAACCAACAAAGTAGTATTCTGCTATTCCCTTATGGTCCTAGCTACTTCTTTGTGTCTAGTACCTCATTGTGCAAGCTCCCCATGGTGGATTAGTTCTGAGAATTTTATCCTGGGAGGTACATGGAGAAGAACCTTTCAGCTTTTGTGCATCACACTATCCAAACTGTTCTTGAAAGAACGTCTTCAGAAAATCTAGAATTCCTGGTTTCTGCAGCATAATCAACATTTAGGACTCTGTGACACCACTTTTTCTAATTCGGTGAAATAATGTTGGTCTTCATCTGGCCCTCATATGTCATAGAAACTTATCTTTAGTAAATGCTTCATATTTTCTAAGCAATTTAATAGTCACCTTCTAAGTTCAAATAGGCATATATAAATATATATTTGTATAAGTCATTATATGAATAGAGTCCTTATATATTTAATGATTGAAGAAGTCATATTCTTCACTCTAGGACTAATGAATTTGGTGTTTCTTTTTCATACTAATGACTTTATACTTTTCTAAATACAGTATATGTTCTTATTCCTACAAACATCGCAAATCTAATCCTTTTCCTAACTTTATTCCTACCTAGCTAAGGAATCGCAAGACAGAGCAGTTACAAAAATTACCCTTGGTTCAAATACTAAAAGCATTAAAACCCTCAAAGAATCTCATATTAAAACAACCTGCGAAGTGAAAAAGGAATCTTCAATGAAAACATCAAGTCTGTCACTAAACCCATCCTAAAGACCACAATGAACTGATAAAGGAGTAGAAACAGCTGTCCAGATGTGAAGAGATATGAAGAGATGATTGAAAACTGGTATAACTGTACCAGTCCTTTTTGAGAAACTGTCCCCCAGATCCCATTATAAAGAAAGGAGGAGATTTGGCACCCTTTTGAATCATAAAGGGTGCACCTGCTCCTTAAGAAATGTGGCTCTGTAACCTGTTGATGGTAAAAGAGCCTGAATTTTGTTCCTTGTAAAAAGGTTGGCCATTGCAGTTTAAAGTTAATTGAAAGTTGGTACAAAACTGAGTGGTATGTACGAGTGCAGAATACTTAATTCACTTAAATGTGACAGGTTGGCAAATGCATGTTCCTTCCAAATGTGACTTCCTCTTGCATTCAAGTGTTTAGTCCTTGGAAAATAATAAAGAAAGAATATCCCTTTAGCTTGTGCATTGCTGTTCTGTATGTGTCCTTCTGGGTGTTTACGGCATGTTAAGGCATGAGTAATTCTGGGTTTAAAATGTAAAAATGGAAAACACTACAGAGAACTTGAAATAAAGAAAACTTGTTTGAAAGTCATTTTCTCATGACATTTTCATAGACTTATTATGTCATTAAATTGTTTTGGCATGTTCTTTTTGGTTAATTTTGAGGTGGGCTCCTATGTCAGTACAATATTTGGGAAATTTCAGCCCTATAGAACACTAATTAATGCCAAATGCAAGCAAACAAATAATCACCACAACTCTCCCTCTCTCTCTCTCTCTCTCTCTCTCTCTCTCTAGCTGTAGAATCAGTTCTTCAAGAGAGGATAGAACAGCAGATTGAGATGGAAGTAAAAGGTACAGTTATCAATTAATGTAAAATTTAAGTAAAAATTCAAAGGATTGGTAGAATCAATTTTTTTACCATTTTATTCACTTTACCATAGTATTTAATGAAAAATTATGTGAATATGTATATATTTATAGAGAGAGATTTCTCTTTGAGAATATATGAATTTGGTGCATGCTTGTTGTTAGTATGAGAGTTACTTGCATTTACCCATCATTTAGGTTTATAATTATTTAAAGCTTTAATATCCCATTCAACCATGTTCAACTTCTCATGCTTTGCAGCTGTTTTCAAAAACTTTCATTTAAGTAAAAATTGCCATCTGTATGCATGAAATCTCAAAATAGAATGTCCTTGTAAAAAGCATAATGAATTGATTAGTCAATAAGATAGATGCCTAACAGTCATTCTCAGAATGCATCGTGATGAATGAACTAGGACTGAAATGATATTTTATTTAGGTTGTGTGCAAATTGTTCATTTTCCTGTTTATATTTTACACTTCATGCACATACATCAATTTAACATGTTATGTCTCTTACACTGGCTTGCAGATAGCTTATGTGATCCTTATTGCCTGCTTTTCATTGCATAACATTGTGAATTTAGTGGCTGTATTAGTTCGAATAAACGCCTTCTTCATTTTATTTTAGCTAATTATTTATAGTTGCAATTCTTGTATATCATTCAAAATTATCTAATTCTAAAAAAAAAATAAGCCTCTAACCCACAATCCAAAGGATCAGAAAGGGCGTTTATTCTACTCTCTGCAAGTCAGGTAAGACTTTCTTCTTAGCTATTCAAGCACAAAACAGTTTTCTGCCAGCAAAATACACATGCACAGGAAACATGATACTTTGAAATTCATTTTTGCTCATTCAAGAAGAAAGTTCAACAGTGAAGAAAAGAACAGACAAGAAACGATTTTCGTGTCAGAATCTTTAAAACAGAGCATGGTGTTGCGTTTATTCGAACAAATATGGTGAGTGAATTTTTTTTTATGGATTTGTGAGACCTCTGTAGCATGCACTTTATTTTATTTCTTATATGCCATTTCATTTATTTTCAATTTTTAAAAAAATTATGGGAAATAGAAGAGGGCTTTGTAATGTGATTTTACCTTTTTTTTTTTTTGCAGAATTGTTCTTTGAGGAAGAAGCTGGACATCTGGAAGGGGATGGGAGAGAAGCCTTTTCAGATTCTGAAGACTGTTTAGGTCATGGTTTGGTGGCTGCTAAAAGATATGCAAAAAGAATAAGCTCAACAAGTTCCTGGCCTGAAAATTTTAAGCCTTCATTTACCCAAAAGCTTACATTTAAATATGTATTAGAGGGAGAACCTGTTGTTTTCCGATGTAGATTTATAGCCTGTCCAACACCAAAGATAACCTGGTTTCACAACAATAGACCTATATCAACAGGTCCCCGTAGAGTGATAAAAACTGAAAATGATTTACACAATCATAGTTCTAGCCTACAGGTTAAAAGCGTACAAGACAGAGATTCAGGAAGCTATAGAGTATTTGCAATTAACAGTGAAGGATCATCTGAGTCAACTGCATCACTACTTGTTGTGCAAAGGGAACAGGAAGGCAAATACTTGGAATTTTTGCAAAAAGCTGAAAAAACATGTGAAAGTATAGAGATTTTAGGTGAGGGAACAATAGAAGACAGAATGAAGGTTGATCTTAGATTCATTGGCTCTCCTTTTAACAAAAAGCAAGATGTTAAACAAAAAGGGATAAGGAGAACCATACGTTTCAAGAAAACTGTCCCCACTAGGAGAAAAGATTTAATGTACAATGAAGACTATCTTGAAAGTAAATCTGAGGAACGGGAATGTTTTAATGTAGGTGAGAGTTTTTTGGATGAGGAAACCAAAATGAAGTTGCAACGTTTACGGGAAGCCAAAAGAACTTTAATGGAAAAAAAGAAACTCCCTTCTTTAGAAAAGGCTTCTGAAATGGGCACAAGAATTCAGAGAAAAGAAGCAAGTGATAAATATACTATTTTCTCTAGAGAAAAAATAAGAAATACTCCCATGTCTTATCCAGATAGAAATAAGGATTATTATATAGATGATTTGACTGAGGAAACTGGTGATTCTCAGAGTCAAGTGGATAAAAATTTAATGTGTAGAGAGCCTCTTAAAAGCCTCCAAGCCACTTTTGCAGAAACAGTTGATGAAGAAATCTTCCAAACCGATGTCATAATGATACAAGATACATTTCCAAGAGAAAGTTTTCAAGAAGATTCAGAATTTTCAGTCAGAACTGATTCAGTTACAGGCAATTTTCATAAAAAGGAAACATTTACTATAGACAACCAAGCAATAAAAGAGTTTGAAGGGTTTATGACAGAGAATGTAATTCAAGATTCCTCAGGATACATCAGCAATGTACACATGAGTGAAGAAATACTCACAAAAGCCCCAGATGATCAGATCCCATCTGATGTTATTCCACCATACTACATTAGTAAATCTTTTACTACTGAAAACATTCAGAAAATTGCAGAGGTAGAAAAGGAAACAATAAAACAGGAATATTTGCCCAAAGTAAGGAACCTTGCTTCTATAAAAACTGATGAATCACAATTTGAGATAGAAGAAAAGACAACTTTATTTGAAAGCCATTCCCAAAAACGTTTGCAACGTTGCCCTCCTTCATTCATTCATGAACTTGAATCTCAAGAAGTAAATGAAGGAGATTGTTGCATGTTTGCTTGTTACTTCCAAGGACACCCACAACCCATAGTGACTTGGTATAACAATGATATACCAATTCCTCGTAAACAAGACTACATCATCCAAACTACTGAAGGGCATTCAATGCTAACTTTCTCTTCCGTTCACCCTCAAAATGAGGGCTCCATAACATGTGTGCTATTTAACCAATATGGAACAGTAAAAACATCAGGCATGATTAAAGTGAAGGCCAAACAGAGGTTTGGTGGCAAATCACACAATACTTACCAGGGCCCATCCTTCCAAGAGTATACTGAAGAGGAAGAAGAACTTACATTAGCATTTGATCAAATGAAAGAAGGCTGTCCAACTTTCCAGCAGGAAGACAGATCAAATATATCCTTTTCAGAAGTCAATCCATCTAGTTCTACCACTTCAGACTTAGAATTACTTTCATTTCCTGTGGAAATTCAGATAACATCAGCTACCCCTACTCCTGAACAAGAAGATTTGAGAGAAGTGTTCCAGGCAGTTGAGTTTGTGCCTGAAGCAGCATCTCCAGATCAAGCTACTCAGTCTCCCAAACACAAATTTACATTTTCATTCAATGAGCCACCCAAACTCCTAGCAGAAATGCCCAAACTTATCCAGTGTAGAGAAGGGGATTCGGTAATGCTTGAATGTTTAATATCTGGAGATCCTCAGCCCACTGTAACTTGGTATCAAAATAGCACACCCTTGAACCAGAGCCAGAAGTTTGGATTTGAAGAAGAAGATGATAGGTACAGTTTGTATATCAATGAAGTAAGTTGTCAGGATTCTGGAAAATATACCTGCATTGCTGAAAACAACTCAGGGGTAGTAGAAAGTGTTTCAGAACTCATAGTGGAACCTATTTCTCTTAGTTCTTATAGCCAGTTAGAAAATATTAGGGATATTGAAATGAAACATTTCACAAATGGACAAGAACAAATGCAGGGAGAAATTGCAAAAGCATGTTTTTATGACCATTCAATCAACTCTTTTACATGTAAATCCAATGTGAAAGAATATTCAGTAAGGGAATATGTTCAGAGTCTTGAGACTGTTCAGCAGCTACAAGAGAAAGATAAGGAGCATTGTGTGTATTCCAAAGAAAAACCAACTAGATTCATGAGAGGTGTGACAAAATCCATAATAATCAACGAACCACCTGGAGTTGAAAACACATATTTACAATGCCAGAGAAAAGAGAAAGACAGATCTGTAAGTGAACAAACAAAGTTGGAGAGAGATGAAGACAGAGCTTATTCTTTTGAGATGGAAAACCAATTTGGTAAGCAAAAGGGAATAAAAAAAGAAGGCATTTGTGAACATACAACAGCAGAATATTTGTCAAATATCCAGTTTGAAAGGACTATTAAAAGTTGTGGGGAGAAAGTTTCATCTATTATGATATCTGAAGAGCCTTACAATGCAGAGAGGAGTCACAAAGGCAAAAACATGAAGGGAAAAAGACAGGGACAACCCTTTGAAAAACTAGTCCCAGAAGAGTATGGTTTTAGAAGAACCACAAGTGAAATCTCTGATGCAAGTTACAAAGGACCAGGAAGGACTGATGATGACACAAGAATTCCATCAAAACCCTTGGAAGTAGAGCCATATGACCCCCTGGTGGGTGAAACAACAGATATGAGAACTTACATGAATGCTGAAGTTGATTCACATAACTTTACAATGAATCTGAAACTTCTCTCTTCTCAAATAGGAAGGGATTCTGCAGAGAAAGAGAAGGAACAAAGGAAAGAGAATTTAGATGATACGGTTCTAGCTTCTGAAAGTACTGACCTTGAAAGATATATTAGGTCAGGTTTAAAACCTGTAGAAATTGTGGAGGGCATCCAAGATTCAGATAAGGAACAGCCAGAAGTATGTGAAAACCAGAATCCTGACTCTGAAACAAATGAATTTGATTTGGGAAGCATTGTATTTGATCTGAAACAAATTTATTCTCATTTGGGAGACACAGCAAGGGAGTTAGAAGAGCATGTTTGTGAGCAACAGAAAGAAATACATTATAAGGATGAAATTCTTAATTCTGAAACATTAAAATTGGATATCTATGACATATCTGAAAATATACAAAATGTCACATCTTTGACTGAACACAAAATTCCATCTACCCAGGAAGTTTCCAATGGGCATGTGACTGAGTTGGAAAAGAGCAGCCCTAAGGAAGATACATTATGCCGGGAGGAGAGCCCTCAACTTCAGGAGAATGATTTTAATATCTTGGAAACAGATTTTTCACTCAAATCTATGGCCAAAGAAACTCATCATGAAACACTGCCTTTGTCCCAGACCTTGGTACCTGAAATGCCAGAAATTGAAGTTGGAAGTTTCATTTCAGACTTGAAAAATGCAGTAAGTGAGGGAAGACATTTAATTGCATCAGAAATTGAAGAAAAAGAGCACACCTTGCTGCTTGAAACACTTGAAATAACTTCATTTGAAGAATCAGATATGAGAGTGCAAAATAATGAAGGTGTCACTCCTGAAGGACATGATAGTGAACAAAATGAAACAGATACAAACCACAGAAAACTCTCTGTAAGTCAGTATTTTCCTTTTCTAATAAATGAAGGACACCTAGATCAAAATGGTCAAGAAGCAAAAAAGCCAGATAGTTTTGAAGAAGAGAAGTGGTATGAAGAAAAACAGATTGAAAAAGAAATGTCTTTACCCCCTAAGGAAACTTTTAGTATTACACAAAGAGAAATAGGTCATTCTGAAAATACTTCTGAACTAAATGAGGTGCATGCCACTGAAACAATGGAATCAGAGACCTCCCTAGCAAAATATTTACTTTCTGCTGGAAAGCAGAAGGTTCCTGATATCAGCGACAATAAGGCAGGACTTTTTCAAAACGACTCAATTACTTCAATGGAGGTTGAAGATGTGACTTTCAACACTGTCTATGAATTTTACAATCAGCAGCAGGAATCATTGGCTCGCCCATTTTCTCCTGAATCAGATATGTCAATTGAGTTTGGAAGCACAAGCAGTGAGGAAATCTCTGAATTAGACCAATTCTATACCCCTCCATCATCAGTTGAACATTTTGAATCGCCAGTTTCACCTGAATTGCATTTTACTTCTCTGAATACAACGGAAAAATATTCCACACCTTTAGGAGGAGAGATAGCTGAAAGATATTCTACACCATCAGAAGGTAAAGTGGCTGAAAGATACTTCACACCTTCAGGAGGAGAAACAGCTGAGAGATACTCCACACCTTCAGGAGGAGAAACAGCTGAGAGATATTCCACACCTTCAGGGGAAGCAGCTGAGAGATACTCCACACCTTCAGGAGGAGAAACAGCTGAGAGATATTCCACACCTTCAGGGGAAGCAGCTGAGAGATATTCCACACCTTCAGGAGGAGAAACAGCTGAGAGATATTCCACACCTTCAGGGGAAGCAGCTGAGAGATATTCCACACCTTCAGGAGGAGAAACAGCTGAGAGATATTCTACACCTTCAGGAGAAGCAGCTGAGAGATATTCCACACCTTCAGGAGGAGAAACAGCTGAGAGATATTCTACCCCTTCAGGAGAAGAAACAATTGAAGGATATTTCACACCCTTAGGAGGACCAAAGCCAGTTTTCAATATAAAAAGGGTTCCATCAAGAATTGCAAGGGAAGATAGCACACCAAATGAGCTCTACCACACACCTACTGGAGAAAGGAGTCCAGAGTATGATCTGTGGCGCTCAGAATCATTTGGCACACCTAATGAAGCAGCTGAACCAAAAGAAAATGAAATGCCACCATCGTTCATCTCACCTCTGACCAAAAGACAGATCTTTGAAAAGACAACCTTAGGTTTCATTGTTGAAGTTGAGGGATTCCCAGTTCCTGGTGTGAAGTGGTATCTAAATAAATCATTACTAGAACCAGATAAAAGAGTCAAAACAGAAAGAGTAGGTAATGTGTGGTCTCTGGAAATTTGTAATGTTCAAAAATCAGATGAGGGAGAATACATGTGTCATGCTGTGAATATCATAGGGGAAGCCAAAAGCTTTGCACAAGTTGATGTTTTGCTTCCAGAAAAAAGAGCAGTAGCCCTCCCTCCTCCGGTAACACATCAGCATGTTATGGAGTTTGATATGGAAAAAAATTCATCACGGACACCTTCTCCTCAGGAAATCGTCCTAGAAGTTGAATTAGGGGAGAATGATGTTAAAGAATTTGAGAAACAAGTGAAAATAATCACAGTTCCCGAATTTACTTCTGATCATAAAAGCATGATTGTAAGTCTTGATGTCCTCCCTTTAAACTTAGTAGAACCAAACATGGCCTTTTTGGAAAATGAAAACAGAGATTTAAAGATTGATCTCGAAGTATTTGAAATGCCTCCACGTTTCACAAAGCCTATTTGTGATTATAAAATACCAGAGAACTCAGAAGCCATATTTGAATGTTCAGTAATAGGCATCCCAACTCCAGTGATTAGATGGTATAAAGAATACACACTAATTGAACCAGATAATGTTAAATTTGTTGTTAATGATGAGAGGGGGAGTCATTCTCTTAAAATTCAGAGGGTTTGCCTTTTAGACAGTGCCACATATAGATGCAGAGCTGTGAATAATGTAGGTGAAGCTATTTGTAGGGGCTCTCTCACCATAGGAAATTCTGAAATTGTTGCAACAACATCAAGAAAAAGCAAAGTAACTTTAAGTAGTTTCAAGGAGAAAGCAGTCCTTAAAAGCAAATACTCAGACAGATTTTTTGAGTTTCATGTAGTAGAAGGGCCTCCCAGATTTATGAAAGCTATTTCCGACTGTACCTCACCCATAGGCACAGCAGCTTACTTCCAATGCCTGGTTCGTGGTTCCCCCACGCCCACTGTCCATTGGTACAAGGATGGAAAATTGGTTCAAGGAAAAAGATTCAGTTCAGAGGAAAGTGACACAGGTTTCCATAACCTATTTATTACAAGTTTAATCCCAGCTGATGAAGGCGAGTACAGGTGTGTAGCCACAAATCAATTAGGAATGGCAGAGACCTGTGCCACTTTAACCTTAACTAAATTTTGCTGAGTAGTCTGGAATCCCAAGCCACAAGGCCACTAGAATCTGTGTAATTATTATAATTGTCTTAGATGCTCTGATATTTTTTAACATCTATAGGCCTAGATGAGGTTTCATGTATATCTCTTTGTAAAGTCTGTTTGAAAGCAGTATTTCTGTTGATGTAAGTTCTGTATGTAGAAATCCTATATTTTATTACATGTAAATATTTTGCTTTTTAAGATGTCAAGCCATTTTTTGTGCATCTGAGTCTGTGAACAAACTTATTAAATATCTCTTTAGTGACCTAGTTGTTTGTACTTCTAATTTACCTGTACTTTGGCAATCAGGTACAGTGAAATGTGGACCCCTGCCTAAATGTTGCATTCCTCCTTCATGATAATGTGTTATTGGAGCACATTCTCTTTTAGTGAGTAAAATCTGCAAATAACCTGTTTATTCAAAGGAAAAGAGGTGAAATTGAGAGCTATATCAGATGAGCAAGCAGAAAATCAGTAAAGGACTAGCATCACCTCTAATCTCTTCTCTCTACATATGTTATAACCCATTTTTGGATTTGTTCATTTGAGTTCATGTTCATTCTTAACTCTGAGTTGATGTCAACAACAAAAAAAAAGGGCAAAAACAACTCTGGCTAATTGATAGCTAGTTCTTTTTCTCCATTTTTAGAAGCCATCAAAATTTTCCAAAATCTGATTGTCGCACAAAAGTCTTCTAAAGGATTCATTGTTCATCACAATTCAAAAAAGTGATCTTAAGTGATCTTCCATATTGAATGGGATTCAACCATCCATTTGCAGAGAGGATTCCTACTTGTAAATGGGTACCACTCCAAAATATGGGTAATAACATATATTTCAGGCTATTTATTAAAAGTGCAAGATAAGAAGATGTCTTAACTTTTTCACTGAATTTCACTTTTCAAATAACAAGTAATTGTTAATGAAATATGCTAAGACTTTATTATGGATTGTACTTTAAAATGATTTTAACCAATGTTTTAAAATGGCCATCTTTGAAATGATCCTAATCTCAGAAAATCATAAGAACTTCCTAACTAAACATAGTCTTATATTATATTCTGTATTGAGAAATTCTGTTTTCTCATCTATACAATGAGAGGGTTGGACTAGATGATCTCTAAGGTACCTGCCAACTCTAAGTTTCTATGCTATGCAATGCTAGAGCAAGACAAAAATGAACTGAGAAATAATTTTAGTTTTGTAGCAGTCAATGAGGGAATGAAGTGGAATACAGTAATAGAAATATGAATCTTGATTAAGCCTAATCATAATCTTTTGAATTATTGATATCTTATTATGTAACAGTTGGGCTCTTTCACAATTATATATTACCTGAATTATTTGAGTATTCAACAAATGTATTTTAGCATGATAATTTAAATTTTAATCTAAAATAATACATATATTCAATATATCTTTTGTCTATATGGATCCTATGCTTCCTTTGATTCTTTTTTTATAATGCACTCTTTCTATCATTAATACCTCTCAAGCTCTTAAAATTAAAAGCCAACAAGTAATAGAAATCATATTGAAAAAATTAACCTGAACTAAGGGTCATTTGACCCTGGCATTCTCATAGTACAGTATATTAAAATCAGTTTCTTTAAGTTAAAAAACCCCAAAACTCCAGTGCCTTGTTAATAATACATGCCATTTCACATAGTGCTTTAAAGTTTGCATGGCACTTTATGTATATTCAATGATTCATTATTTATCAAGCCCCACATTACATTAGATGTGTTTTCTGATGGGAAAAAGAGAGTTTATTGTATCAAACAATCAAAACTTCACTAGTGAACTTAAAGAATCCAACCTCTTATTTCACTATTATTGGCCATAAAAAGTTTGAGCATGGAGCTCTATTAACAATTCTAGTGCATTTAATTTGATAACCTTGTCCTGGTTTATATGTCATTTTTTATTTCTTTAAATGTTGAAAAATGAGGAAAAAATGAGATTCTCTGATTCAACATTGTGTAAGTAGGAATAGTTTCATACTGTATATCCATGTTCATTCCCTATAGGGGCACTTGGTGAGTGTGATGGGGAAACCTTAGATAATTCATATATTATAGATCAAAGATGACACAAAATGGTCACCATAAATACATTAAATTATAAGGCACTTTTAGGACTCCTTGATTAAAATAATCAACAAGTGGGTCTATTCCATATGCTGCCTATGACTTTGGCCAGTGTTCTTATATTTGGTAAATGCTAGAATCTTATCTTTTAAAGCAAATATACTCCTTGTACCTTGTTAAATCACTACTGTAGTCCTGCAGAAGGAATTTGGGCATAAATCTGATCTATCTTGTATATGATCCAAGAACAATTGGTTAATGAAATCACAAAAGAATAATAATACAAGATTGCCTTGTCTTCCAGAATGGATGTCGAGGGCTACTTTCAAAAAAGGATGCAGAATAATAGAATAATTCAATACTAAATGTTCTGCCTCTTTCATTCTCTAAATCAGGGTACAATTTTTTAATTATACCAATTCACTATTTTGTATTGTGTTTCAAGTATTGCTGTATAGGTTTTCCTCACCAAATAAAATACTTTCAAATATTATGTTGGGATTTTTTCTCTTTTCTGACTCTTTCATTTTCTTAACAATATTATCTTCTCTCACCCAGTAAAAAGCCTTGTTGGATAAATCTTGTGCCAGTAATCATAGTTAAAATGACACAAAGCTGTGTACACTGTCCTTCAGGATTGAACTGCAAGGGGGCAAGGAATGGATCAGACAATATATTTCTTCCTTTCTGTCAGTCAACATGCCATGGGAAAATGTTTTTTCACATTGTTACCTAGAAATACTCTCATACATTGTGTAGATATTTTTTTAAGATGCTGACTTCCTTAGCAACTCCAAAACATTTTCTGTGAATACTCAATTTTTAACAACTTTGGTTTGAAGGTATTTTGTGGTGGCATGTTTCCTTTTGAAAATAATGGTTTGGATTTCATAATAATATCAAATGAAATTTCAGATATTAAAAAAGGTTTTAAAAATGATCATGGGTCATAGTTATCAAAACTGTAAACAGGATTTATTAAGTAGGTATCCAAAGCAGTTTAGCTTTATGTATGAGAGAAGTACAAAAGATGATACCCAACATTTGGACTAAAAGTGAAACATTTAGTCAAAACCTGATTTATTTGGATGTTTTGTCAATGTGGTTTTGGAATTTGGACCAGATATCTCTGCCTTTATATGTATGTTTGTAATATTGCAGACATAGGTTCAGGTAAGCCAGAGAGATTTTTTTAGCAAGAGAAATCTATTTTCAGTGTTATTGATATTGTCTTTCTAGCTATACTATTACATTACCCCAGTAACTTGCCTAAATAATTCAAAATTGAAATGGAATTTGAACTTATTATTGATGAATTAATTGATGAATGAATAAAAGTAGGGCATCTGTCATTGTGCTGACAATGAAACGAAATCATTTTTTTAGGAAATGGTCAGATAAAATAGGTATGTTTAATCTGCTTTTAAAATTGAAAGAAAAAAATTGAAATTGGGACACAGAACCCCAAGTTCTTTTTTCTCATAGGGAGGAAGTGCAGATAAATGTAAAGAGATCCAGGTTTGGCATCAAAGGACTTGGGTTTGAAATGTAATTCTGTTATTACCTAAGCATATGAACTTGACCAAGGTCAATAAACCCTTCTAGGCCTCAGATTTCTCATCTAGGCTCTAAGGACCCTTCCATCTACTTCTATGAGCATATGATTTTTCTATAACTTTCTTTTGTACTGTCTTTCATAACAGAAATTAAAATGCCCAATAATGGAGTCTATTTCTCCACAATTTCAAGAAAATGGCATTCTAGCTTTCCATCATAAATTGTCACAAGTTTTACCACTTCTTTATGGTGTTTTAATCTATCATCTGCTAAAAAGCATAAAGAACAAGAAAACAGATCTGTCTAAAATGGCAATTTTCTTTCAACCCCAGTTATCCCAAATGACACCCAGTAGTAGGCCAGTACCCTCTCAGTACTATATAAAAGTAGTCTCAATGTAAGACTCTGTGACTCCAAGTGGATTTAATTTTTTTTGTAACTATAGACATGAGGAAAATATTATATTAACATGTCAAGTTAAAATAATAATACAGATAAAAGTTAATTTTAGGAGGCCTAGCTAATGCATTTGAGATTCATGGATTCCATAATACTCTTAGAACTCTTTTAAAATAAGTAATATACATTTGATAGTATGATGGTTGATAAAAAAAAATTCTGTCCTATGATAGAGAATCTGGAGAATAAATCATATACTTTAATTCTGGCTCTGTCGTTTTGGGAATTTAAATTATATACTTTAGGCTTCTATTTAAATACTTATGTATGTTAAATTGGTGAACTTTGGAAACTCTTTGGTTTGAAGGCATTTTGTGGCAACATGTATTGTTTTGGAAATAATGATATATATCATATATACATTAATATACATACCTAACATATATACCATTAACATACATAAAATTATATTTAAGATGTAAGAACACTTAATTATTAGAAAAGAGGCATGTCAAAAACTATATTTCATTAGTAGCTTTCAGGATTTAATTGCATATTACAGAATTTAATGTAGAAAATGCAGTAAACATTTAAAAATCTCAAAAATTACCTTATAACAATTCTACTAATAATGCAAAAATCCACATCTCTATCAGTTACTGTATTTTTAATCCTTTTATTTTTTTTCTAAATTCTTCTTAATTTAATTTTATTGTGAAGCATCTTTTTTTTTAACAATCATTTTTTCCCCATACAGAGTATTCTAGTTCTGTTCTATCTGTTGAGGAAGAAAGCCTCCAAACTTACAACAGTGACCTTCAGTTGTCTGGTAAAGATAAAACACTTGAACTTTTACCTGAATCTTCCATTTATTCAAGTAAATTTGATTTGCAAAAGGAGGGAAATGCCCCAGAATTCACCAAAAAGGTTTCTGATGTTGAAATAAGCTTAGGGGATGTAACCAAACTTTCTGTGACAGCCATTGGCATGCCAAAACCTAAGATTCAGTGGTTCTTCAATGGAATGCAGTTAACAACTTCTACTGCCTACAAATTTGTATTTGATGGCAACGATTACAGTTTGATCATTCTAGATACAACATTTGAGGATGAAGGAGATTATACTTGCATTGCCAGCAATGAATATGGAAAGGCAGTATGCAATGCCTATTTAAAAGTAAAGTCAAAAGTGACAGGTTGCAAAGATGGGAGAGCAGAACCCACAGCAGGAAAAATTTTGGAACCAATTAAAAATCCACATCCTCCTTGCTTTATTAAGAAATTGAAACCAGTACAGTGTACCCAAGGTCTCCCTGCTATCTTTGAGTATACAGTGCTTGGAGAACCAGCCCCTACAATTCAGTGGTTCAAAGGAGATGAAGAACTTTCTACCAATGTATATTTTACTATCATTCATAATCCAGATGGTTCTGGGACATTTATTGTAAATGATCCTCAAAGTCAAGACAGTGGTATATATGTCTGTAAAGCCATAAATATATGGGGGGAATCCATTTCTACTGCAGAACTTCTTGTACTTACAGAAGACCTTGATATAGCCGATTCCCCTGTAATAGTAAAGTCCACAAAAGCAATTCCTGAAGATCTGAGCCTTCCTGATACAGATTTACCACCTAAGTATGGCCTAGATGTAACACCATTTGAGCAGGAAGCTGAGTTATTTGTAAGGGACACCATTTTGAAAGCTACTTTAATCACTGAAGAAAAACAGCAATTTTCATATGAGAACTTACATGCCATAAACACTGAGGTGACTTCAGAGACCCAAGAAGACAAAGAATTGTTTAATTTTCAGATTGTACAGGGCCAAAAAACCCCATCCAAGATGGGTTTGCTATTAGAAGATCAAGCAGCCTTCCCTAAGAGCCCAGCTTTATTGCAATCCATTATCGTAGAAGACCAATATAGCAGTGAACTCCCCTCCACTGACCAACCATTATGCATTTCCCCTATCAAAAAACCCTCTTCCACACTGCATCAGCAAAGTGGACAACTTGACAAAACCTTCCCCAAAGAAAAGTCTCCATCAAAAGCTGTCTCATCGTACACTAACCAAATGTTTCAAGGTGTGACCACAGAAGACAAAGGCATGTTCACAGAAGAGCAACTCAGAACTATGCCAGACACCCCTGAAATGAGTTATCTACAGTCTATAAGTGAACCCCAGTCTTGCTTATATTCCAGCAATGTGACTGAAGAACTACCTCTCCCAAAGGAAAATATGATCTCTGTGGCTGACCAAGACAAGACACTGACAGTCCAAGATCAAGAGACACAAGCTATTCTGCGGTTACCTACTGTAACTGAGAGTCAGAGTATAGATGAAGGGCTTATAGATAGTTTCAAGGGTATTGATACAGTGGTCTCTGAAATGAGTCATGAGCCACAGTTACTTTCAGAAAATGTGTGCACCAAAGAACATGATATCTTTGCAGAGAGTACTGATCAGTTAGAAACTGTGATTCAAGATTTTGCAGCCAGAATTCAAGAAGGACAGTCCATAAGGCTTCCTCTATTACTAGAGGAGAAGCAACTCCTCAGAGAAGAACATGCAGATGACTGGTCAAGGTCAGAAACCCAAATTACTGAGTGCAAAAATCAACCTAAAGAAACACAGAGTGTGCATGAGGTTCAGGCAAGTGACATCCTTTCTAAGGAAGAGCAGTTTGCCCCTGTTGTTCCAGATCAGTATAGGCTTAACATACAGTCTCAGATCCGAAGGGCTCTGCAAACTGCCATCACAAGTGAACAGCCTAGTGTCTTCTCTGAATGGCTCAGAAATATCGATAAAGTTGAAGTCAAGACCATAGCACCCACCGAAGAGCCTAAACAAATAATGTGTACCTATCTGATAACCACAGTGAGTTCTGTTACAGAAGAAATTACTGTTGTCATTGAAGGGATTGACTATAAAAGGACTAACTTAGAAACAGAACTTAAGGAAGCTTTGTGGTCAGTCATCTGTGAGGAGAGAAATATACTAATAGCAGAACAAACTGGAACTCTGGCCATTAGTAGAACAAGCTTACAGGAAGAATATGATTTTTTCTCAGCTGAACAACAGGTTGAGGTAACCATTGCACCAGAAGTAGGGCCTGATAACCTTATTTCAATGGAAGAAGTCGGTTCTTTTCTTGTGGCAAGTCAGTTCAAAGAAATGGAGACCACAACAGTCATTAGAGAGGTGCCATTAGATTCTGTCCTTACTGAAAAGCAAGATGATGCCATCAAATTGACAGAGGAAAAGAAAGACCTCTCTGTTGATCATACCATGGAAAATAGCATCACTGCAACACAAAAATCAGAAGAAAGTCTAGCTGGAAAAGACTGCCCAGTTATACAAAGACATTTAGTAGACACCGTTGCAGAGGAAGGTGATGTTGTACACTTCACAGTGCAAATTACCAGTTCAAAAGAGGTCTACTGGTATTTTGAGAAGAAACTGTTATCTTCAGGTGAAAGGTTCAAGTGTTTAAAAGATCACGACACATATACACTAGTGATCAACAAAGTAAATAAGGAGCTACACCAAGGAGAATATAGCTGTGAGGCACTCAGTGAAGGTGGAAAGATATCAACTTCTGCAAAACTCACAATAAGAAAAAGAGGTTGGATTATGAATTTAAAATGCCCACATCTAATATTCACTTGGTTGATGTGATTTAGAACCATCACTGAATGTCGTCTTTTCTGCCACTAATGATGATAGATTAATTAAGAGTATTCATGAAGTCACAGACCTAATCATGGTTTTAAACATTCTTCCTTTACCCTCATTCGGTGCCTTTTTAATAACTTGCTGCCATTTTTGTTTGACCACTTGGTTTTCAAAACAAAAATACTTTTATTGCTTTATTTATTCTTAATATTCTAATGCTTCATTTAGCCTTTTGTCTATGAGGAAAGTTTTATATAATGAGAAAACAGATGATGTACCAATTAACATACCAACAATTTCAACCCTATGCCTGAAAAACCATGACTAGTTATCCATGTGTACTTTTTAATCACATTTTTCCCTTCCTTTCTTTTGGTTTTTGCTATATCATCTTTTAAAATATTGTTTTCTTTCACTTTTCATTTTGTTTTTCAGCGTTGTGACACAATTTGATGCACGGAAACCATAGTATGCTATGCATGTTAGCTAATGTTATCACATTCTAGTAATTGCTGAGTTTTCCTAACTGACTGTTAAGTCACCATTGAATATGTCAAACACATTTTTTTCCATTGGTTTTCAGTTAGAACATTATTTCCTAGGCACCTTGTACTGCTTGTGATTAGTTTCAGGTCATCACTTCATTAACAGACACAGTATTGAGAAACAAAATTCTCAAGACAAAATTTCCTGACCAAACTATTTCCATTTCTAGCTGCCCCAGTCATCAAAAGAAGAATTGAACCCTTGGAGGTAGCCCTTGGCCACCTTGCAAAGTTCACTTGTGAGATTGAAAGCTCACCCAATGTTCGCTTCCAGTGGTTTAAAGCTGGCCGAGAAATCTATGAGAGTGACAAGTGCTCAATAAGATCTACAAATTACATGTCCAGCCTGGAAATCCTGAGAACTCAAGTCGTTGACTGTGGAGAATACAGCTGTAAAGCCTCTAATGAATATGGTAGTGTAAGCTGTACAGCGACCTTAACTGTAACAGGTAAATGCAGCACATAAGTAGGTGCATCATTGTATTTTTCACATCCTTGCCAATCTAATCAGTGATAAAGTACAGTGCTCTTTCTAATGTGTTAATAAGTTCATTGACATAAAGCACTTTTTATAAACATACCTATAAATAATCATGCTTCTTGCACAGGCCCAGAAACTGACTTCTATTAAAACTCAAGAACAAAAACCAAAGTTTGAAGAAAACAACTAGTTTCAGAAATTAATTGAAAAATTACCATGACAGTTATTTTTTTAATGCAACTGAAAAAAGAAAAATCACTTTCTCTACGGCTCACTGTAAAGGATAGAAAGACAGTCCAAATAAATTACAAAATAGATGGTATTGGTTTTAGGAAGAGAGACCCCAGAGCTGTGTTTGCAAAGGTGTGGCGCACAAGCCTGGGTGTGCTGGAGGGGGCTGCTCCCCTTTTCATCTCCACCAAGCCTGAGGACAATGTTCATATGCCCCACCCCTCTGCCCAGCAGCCTAATGTGATAACTTCCTCCCTCTGCTATCTGGGGTGATGTAAGGGAGGGGGGAGCTCAGGAAGTGCAGTTTGGGCATTCAGTCTCTAAAAGGTTCACCAATGCCCTATGGAGAAGTTAAAAAGCACAAAAAATTACTTCTGAAAAAAATCCTTTTTCTCTTTTTGCTTTTTTGAATGACCATCTCTATTCATTTGGTAAAATAGTGTCTAAATTACCCACTTGATACAATAATTTGAAATAAGTTAGTTAACTTGTCACTCATTCATAAAAATTAAGATCTTACTCTTGGTTTGATATAGCTAAATTTCTAGTGTGAATAATGAATTTTCTTAAAAGATTGCATCATTCAAATTTGAGTTGCATATTTCTTTTGGACCAGAACCATATCTTACATTATTATCACTTCAAATAATGTGAACTTGTATATATGTGACCACTTCATAGGATTCATTATTCATACCAAATTGGGACCTGGTTGAGCCATATTATATTTTGGTAGAGCTTTATTCTACTAGATAATAATGAAAGTTCTACTTTATTTGATGTTTCATTGTCATTTGGAACAGTTTTACATGGATCATGAAACTAGAGTATCAATGGAAGATCCAAGAAATTCCATCATTGTTTCTCACTACGTTTTTCTATGAATATTTTAATAATCAGTACCAAACAACTTCATATGTTCTCTACTACCTCCCTTCCCCTGTTCCTGACTTATTTATGGTTTTTTTTTAACAGTAAAGTGTAATGAGAAGTCATTTCCCCCCAGTTTGTCCATTGTCCTAAAATGTGCCTTGGGTAGTCTATTAAGTCCATCAACCACCTGAATCCATTAGTTAGCAAAATCAAATTAATTGTTGTATCTTATATTCTTCCAGAGGATATTGTGGAAGCATGTAAAGGATGTGAATTGGAAAGTGAGCCTTATTTAGCTTCTTGATGGCGAGCTTGCTTGTGAATCAAAACAAACTAACAAACAAAAAACAAAACCCAGAACTTGCCTGATTCTGTTCTTAGAGGACTAGACCAATATTCAAGACAAATGCAAAAAATTTTTCTCTGAGAGATGGAGGTTTTGAGTCTGAACACTGTTCTACTCAACTTATTCTTCATCCTAGCGCTTCTTTCCAGGAGATATGCTTTGAGTTGTTCAGAACACTCAGGAAACCAAGTCCTAGAAGCTTTACATTGGGATTTGAATTCTTAGTGTTATTGTTTATTATAACATAATTATTTATCTAATTAGCATTGGTTCAACACATAAAATAGAGTAATGACACCTGAAACCATCTATAAGGCCAGCCTGACATGTTAGAATAAAGAAGGACAGCATGGGGTAGTGGAGTTGTGGGTAGAAGTACTGTCTGGAGACATTTCTGTTGCAGGGAGTGAAATGGAAAAGGACTGCTACCAAATATTTCCTTAGTCCTGAAATAGTTCAAAAGGCCATTTAGAAGCTCACTCACCTAGGATTTGGATAGAAAGGACCATGAGGTTGGGGAGAGGACAATGGGGCACGTAATAAAGAGTGCAGTGACTTCTGTCATGCATAACATGACAAGAGCCATAATATCCCTTTCTCTCTAGAAAAGCAAACTGTAAGTTAAATTATGGTATTCTGGTGCTATTCCCTTTCTTCTTTGCATAGCTTTTCTTAATGACATGAAATAAAAAAAAGTTGACTGATTTACCTGTTAGATACTTCAGAACCATCTGCCATTACTAATGACATCTTTAGGATTTGGGCTACTATTACTACATAAAGGTGCATTTGTAGGATATTATTAACTCTGCATTTATGCTGACTTTCTGCTATAAAGAATGCAATCATTTATTTTCTTAGGTGATCCTTTTGGTCCCACATTGTTCTCTTTTTAAGTAATGACTAACTCAAGATAAAAATCTTTTTTTTTCTCTGTCTTGGGCTGTACAGAGTCAAGCTCACAGGTGCAAACTGAATATAATGATTTTTAAAATTTCTTTTACAGAGGCATTTCCTCCAACCTTTCTATCCAGACCTAAGTCAGTTACAACTTTTGTGGGAAAGGCAACCAAATTTATTTGTACAGTGTCAGGGACCCCTGTGATTGACACCATTTGGCAGAAAGATGGCACAGCCTTATCATCATCACCTAACTGCAAGATTTCAGATGCTGATAACAAGCACATTTTAGAGCTTTCAAATCTTACTACACAAGACAGAGGAATCTACTCTTGCAAGGCCTCTAATAAGTTTGGGGCAGACATCTGCCAGGCCGAGCTGATCATAATCGATAAGCCACATTTTATTAAAGAATTAGAATCTGTACAATCTGCTGTCAATAAGAAGGTGCATCTTGAGTGCCAAGTGGATGAAGACCGAAAAGTGACAATCACATGGAGCAAAGATGGGCAAAAAATCCCTGCTGGAAAAGATTATAAGCTCTATTTCGAGGATAAAATAGCATCTCTTGAGATTCCTCTGGCTAAACTAAAGGACTCAGGAAACTATGTCTGCACAGCCTCCAATGAGGCTGGAAGCAGCTCATCTTCTGCAACTGTATCTATCCGAGGTAAGGGCTGGCTCCCCACCCCTAATTCTATGTTGTTCCATTGCTAGAAATGCAATAGAAAAAAATTAATGCAGTCCAGGGATAAAGATCTATAGATGATAAACTTTGCTATTAAATAATTTCATTCCTGCCAACTGCTTTGGTTTGGGAAATCCTTTCTTTCCCACACTCCTCAAGATGCATTTGTTTTTATTCTTTTGTCTCCACTTATGACTTTTTTCTTCCAAAAAATGAAGCACTTTTTAGAATTTTTGATTGTTTGGTGTGTGTGTATATATGTATGTATACATATATATGTATGTGTGTATGTTAAATTTCTTCATTTTAAAAAATATTCTTTGATTAACATCAGTTTCATACTAGGGAACTGGGAAAAGAATATAGAATTGACTGAACATGGCTGGGTAGAAGCAACATATCTCAGATGATATTCATGTCTGTTCTTTCCATTTATGTCTGCTTTTCCTTTGTGAAGTTTGTGTTTCATGTTTTTTTTCTTTTTTATAATCTTCATTTAGAGCCACCATCCTTTGTGAAGAAGGTGGATCCATCTTATTTAATGCTCCCAGGTGAATCAGCACGCCTCCACTGCAAACTCAAAGGTTCTCCAGTGATCCAGGTCACCTGGTTTAAAAATAACAAAGAACTTAGTGAAAGTAACACAGTCCGAATGTCTTTTGCCAACTCTGAGGCTGTGCTTGATATCACTGATGTGAAAGTGGAAGACAGCGGAAGCTACTCATGTGAAGCAATTAATGATGTTGGCAGTGATAGCTGCAGTACTGAAATAGTTATCAAAGGTTTGTCTTCACAGTTCCTGCCTGTCGTTATTCAGAGTAATATTCATTTCTTTATCCATTGCTTATAACTAACTCTTTGTTGGTGATTTAATGCTTTTGTAGAACCCCCTTCTTTCATCAAAACTCTTGAGCCAGCAGAGATAGTAAGAGGAACCAATGCCCTTCTTCACTGTGAAATCTCGGGCACCGGGCCATTTGAAATTAGCTGGTTTAAAGACAAGAAGCAAATTCGAAGTAGTAAGAAATACAGGTTGTTATCTCAGAAGTCTCTTGTGTCTCTGGAGATCTTTTCATTTAATAGTGCCGACGTGGGCGAATACGAGTGTGTGGTAGCTAATGAGGTTGGAAAGTGCGGATGCAGTGCCACACACGTCCTAAAAGGTTAGTGATGAAAAACTAACATCTTTTAAAACCGTCAACAAAGTAGCTTTCTTATTTGGATCAAACAAGGGTGTTCTCTTCTTTTAATATTCCCTTAAGACTGCATTTTATCTTTGGTTTGGCCTCCATCTTGGGAACAAACTCAGCAACTCCATTTATTCAATACTCCAGGCCATAGCATAAATCCTTATTCCTGAGAACAAAGGGGTAACACCCAGTAAGTCATTTATCATCCATTTCTGCAAAGACCAAAGCTCTTATATTGACTTTTCTCCTATCCCTAGAATAGAATTGTAATTCTTAAAGCATTTATTGGTTCCTCTGGGTCACTGATGGTGTTTGGGCCAGATAATCCCAACTGAGATGTCTCTTAAAATATATACAGTATGTATATCGAAATGTACAATAGCAGAAGAGGTTTTTTTTTTTCCTTATGCTTTCTTTTTCTTCTTTAAACTAGAACCACCAACTTTTGTAAAGAAAGTAGATGATTTTACTGCCCTGGCAGGGCAAACAGTTACTTTGCAAGCAGCTATAAGAGGTTCAGAACCTATTTCAGTCACCTGGATGAAAGGACAAGATATCATTAAAGAAGATGATAAAATCAAAATGAGCTTCTCCAATGGTATTGCGCTTTTGCTTATCCCTGATGTCCAGATTAGTTTTGGTGGCAAGTATACTTGCCTAGCTGAGAATGAAGCTGGAAGTCAGACATCTGTTGGGGAATTAACTGTTAAAGGTCAGTGTTAGGAACATTTTTAACTTTGTTCTTTCATTTGCCTTTAAAATGAAGCTATATTTAATGCTTTGTTCTAATAACAATTCTTCAATGCCACCCTAGAACCCGCCAAGATTATTGAGAGAGCAGAATTGATTCAGGTGACCACAGGAGATCCAGCAACCCTGGAGTACACTGTTTCTGGCACTCCAGAACTTAAGCCTAAATGGTACAAAGACGGAAAACCTATGGTTTCCAGTAAAAAATACAGATTCAGTTTTAAGAACAATGTTGCTCAGCTCAAGTTTTACTCTGCTGAACTACACGATAGTGGCCAGTATACATTTGAGATTTCAAATGAAGTCGGGAGCAGCTCTTGCGAGACAACTTTTACTGTATTAGGTTGGTATTTTTAAGGACACCTTGTCTTATGTTTAAACACAGTGGATGAAAGAAATGATCTATCCTTTCCCCTATTGATTTTTCTCTTTCGTTGTGCCATTGACAGATCGGGATATTGCTCCATTCTTTACCAAACCCTTGCGCAACATAGACAGTGTTGTCAGTGGTGACTGCCGCCTGGACTGCAAAATTGCTGGGTCCCTTCCAATGAGGGTATCCTGGTTTAAAGATGGCAAAGAAATCACTTCATCAGATAGATACAGATTAGCTTTTGTGGAAGGCACAGCCTCCTTGGAGATCAGCAGAGTAGACATGAGCGATGCAGGGAACTTTACTTGTCGAGCTACAAACTCTGTGGGGAGCAAAGACAGCAGCGGTGCTTTAATTGTGCAAGGTTGGAGGAACCATTTCCCTTTTACTTCTCTTACTATACAGTATTTAACAATTAAGCCTTCTTCACTTCTAGACCAAAGCTCTACTCACTGAAATTGTTTCTTATAACTTTTCTTCAGAACCTCCCAGCTTTGTCATTAAACCTGGGTCAAGGGACTTGCTTCCTGGATCTACAGTCTGCCTGAAGAGTACTTTTAAAGGATCAACTCCTCTTACCATCAGATGGTTTAAAGGTGACAATGAATTGGTTTCTGGAGGCAGCTGCTATATTACCAAAGAATCTTTAGAGAGTTCCTTGGAACTATATACAGTCAAAACATCCGACTCAGGCAAATACACTTGTAAAGTCAGCAACGTGGCGGGAGCAGCAGAATGCAGTGCAAACTTGTTTGTGAAAGGTTCGCCTTGTTTTCTTGAAGTCTTTGTACTGCTCTTTGGCAGTGGCTTTACTTCTTCCTCTTCTCTTCTTAATAACTTTCTCCATTTCACAGAACCTGCTACTTTTGTGGAAAAACTAGAGCCCTCCCAGCTGTTGAAAACAGGAGACTCAACTCAGTTAGCCTGCAAAGTCAAGGGCACGCCTCCTATTAAAATAACGTGGTTTGTCAATGACAGAGAAATTAAGGAGAGCAGCAAACACAAAATGTCTTTTGGGGACTCGGCCGCCGTGCTCAGACTTACAGATATTGCCATTGAAGACAGTGGAGAATACATGTGCGAGGCGCAAAACGAAGCTGGAAGTGATCACTGCAGTAGCATTATCATAGTCAAAGGTGTGTGTGTGTTCTTTTCGCCTCGGGCATCGCCAGAATTTTGGCCTCCAGCACACATGCCAGAGTCTTATTAACCGAAAACAATCTTTTCTCTGTACCCTAGAGTCACCTTACTTTAGCAAGAAGTTCCAGCCAATTGAGGTTCTGAGAGAATATGATGTGATGCTGCTGGCGGAGGTAGCAGGAACTCCTCCTTTTGAGATAACTTGGTTCAAAGACAACACAACTCTCCGAAGTGGTAGAAAGTACAAAACATTCATTCAGGATCAGTTGGTTAGCCTCCAGGTTCTCAAGTTTGATGCCCCTGATGTGGGTGAATACCAGTGTAGGGTGACTAATGAGGTGGGCAGCAGCACCTGCAGTGCTAAGGTCACTTTAAAAGGTTAGTGGCACCAAGAAATATAGGCATGCTTGAACTGAGTGCAAATTCTGCATTTTTGGCCAGGATTGCTACAAAACTGGTTCTCATTAAGAATTTTTTTCCCTAATAGAACCTCCAGTATTTGTCAAGAAGATTGAGAGCACAAGCTCCCTGCAGGGGGGCACTGCAGCATTCCAGGGTACTCTTAAAGGCTCTTTGCCGATTACTGTGACTTGGTTAAAAGATAATGATGAGATCACTGAAGATAACAACATAAGAATGACTTTTGAAAACAATGTAGCCAGTCTGTATATCAGTGGCATCGAAGTAAAGCATGATGGGAAATATTTCTGTGAAGCCAAAAATGATGCAGGCATACAAAGGTGCTCTGCTTTACTCTCAGTGAAAGGTTAGTTCAGCACAGTTGTCCTTGATACTTGGAAAGATATTGGGCCTGAGCTTCTCTCCATTAATCATTCATAAATTCCATGTTTATCCTTGTGTTTGCTCCAGAACCAGCAACAATTACAGATGAAGCTGTGTCAATAGATGTTACCCAAGGTGACCCAGCAACCTTACAGGTTAAATTTTCAGGAACTAAAGAGATAACAGCCAAATGGTTCAAAGATGGAAAAGAATTAACTCCAGGCCCCAAATATAAAATCAGTGTCACTGACACAGTCTCCATACTGAAGATTATTTCTACAGAAAAGCAAGATAGTGGAGAATATACCTTTGATGTTCAAAATGATGTTGGGAGAAGTAGCTGCAAAGCTAGCATAAATGTCTTAGGTTTGTATTCCTCGTGGTGGTAGAAGAGATTGATTGTAGCATTTACCTACATCTTTATCTTTCACAACTCCAAAAGGTATCTGTGCTAGACTGTCCTAACTCTCCTCTTTTTTTTTTTTGCCTCTTTGTTGGACAGATCTAATCATACCTCCCTCATTCACCAAAAAGCTAAAGAAAATGGATAGCATTAAAGGTTCCTTCATTGACTTAGAATGTATAGTAGCTGGGTCCCATCCTATAAGCATCCAGTGGTTCAAAGATGACCAAGAGATACTTGCTAGTGAAAAATACAAGTTCTCTTTCCATGACAACACAGCATTTTTGGAAATCAGTCAGCTGGAAGGTCCTGACAGCGGCACATATACATGTGCTGCCACAAATAAAGCAGGCCATAACCAGTGCAGTGGATATCTGACTGTCAAAGGTTTGGAGCTTTTGTTTTTCATTTAATGAGAAAAACATATTTTCTCTCATTTTTTCATTCTCAAATTCACTTCTCAATTCTAAAGCAAATCTTCCTAACCAAGTCTTTTCTTACTCCTGCTTTATTTCTTTTACTTCTCCTTAGAGCCCCCTTACTTTATGGAAAAGCCACAGTCCCAAGATGTGGCCCCCAGCTCTCGAGTTCATTTGAAAGCTCTTGTGGGTGGGACAGCACCTTTGACCATAAAGTGGTTTAAAGATAATAAAGAATTGCATTCAGGAGCCACTCGATCTGTCTGGAAAGATGATACTTCAACTATCCTAGAACTTTTTTCAGTAAAAAATGTGGATTCTGGAACCTACATTTGCCAGCTAAGCAATGATGTTGGCACAGTCACTTGTAAAACGACTCTTTTTGTAAAAGGTCTGGATCTTTATGTGTCTTTGCTTTCTTTTTTCTGGGCCAGGAGATGGAGAAGGGCGGGGTAGTATGATTACTAATGAGGGGTGGAATTATACCTGTCTTGGCATTGGGGGTTGGGAAGAGCATTTCAATAAATCAGCTAAGCTGGTACTTTTTTTGTTTAACCTTCTGGAATGTAAAATTTAACATCTTTTGTTCATATGTAGAACCTCCTCAATTTATTAAGAAGCCCAGTCCTGTGTTGGTATTGCGAAAAGGACAGTCGACAACTTTTGAATGCCAGTTAACAGGCACTCCTCAAATTAAAGTCTCTTGGTATTTGGATGGGAATGAAATAACAGCTGTGGACAAGTACGGCATCTCCTTCGTTGATGGCTTAGCTACTTTTCAGATTTCAGGTAGTAGGATAGAAGATAGTGGAACCTATGTCTGTGAGGCTCGGAATGATGCTGGCACTTCAAGTTGCAGCATTGAGTTGAAAGTGAAAGGTTCGTTCTCCTGCCCAGTTTGGCTTTGTCATTGGCTGTGTTTTAGTCTTTCCCTTAAGTAAGCTGGATCTTGTCTTCCTTTTGAATTTTTAGAACCTCCCACATTTATAAGGGAGCTGAAACCTGTGGAAGTAGTCAAAGATAGAGATGTGGAACTTGAGTGTGAAGTAGCAGGAACTGCCCCATTTGAAGTGATTTGGCTAAAGAACAACAAGGAAATTCGAAGCAGCAAAAAATACATAATGACTGATCGAATGTCAGTATTTAATCTCCATATAACCAAGTGTGACCCTTCAGATACTGGTGAATATCAATGCATTGTATCCAATGAAGGGGGAAGTTGCTCTTGCAGTACCAGAGTCAGTCTAAAAGGTTGGTGACAGAAAACAAGCGCAAGATCCCAAATCTTCCATTCTATAATATGCTTTAATGATTATTTATGACTAGAAACTCAAATAATTTTTCTTCTTCTCCTACTGTCTTCTTTAACAACAGAACCACCTTCATTCACTAAGAAAATAGAAAATGTGACAACAGTTTTGAAAAGCTCAGCCATTTTTCAAGGCACAGTGGCAGGTTCTCCCCCTCTCTCTGTGGTGTGGCTGAAAGATGACCAGATCATTGATGAAGATGATAACATGCATATTTCCTTTGTGAACAATGTGGCCACACTGCAGATAAGAATGGTGGATAATGGTCACAGTGGCAGATACAGCTGTCAAGCAAAGAATGAGTCAGGAGTTGAAAAGTGTTATGCTTTTCTTTTAGTGCAAGGTTTGTGAGCCATTCCCCTTCAATATCATTCCATAGAGGTGCATCTTTTAAGATGCATACATTAAAGCTGTTGGAATAAAATCATTTTAAAACATACTTTGATTCTTACACAGAACCAGCTCAAATAATAGAGAAGGCCAAATCAGTTGATGCAACTGAAAAAGACCCAGTGACTCTTGAATGTGTTGTGGCTGGAACCCCGGAACTCCGAGTGAAATGGCTTAAAGATGGCAGACCCATTGTGCCCAGTAGATATTTTGCAATGAGTTTTGAAAACAATATTGCCAGTTTCAGGATTCAGTCAGTAATGAAGCAGGACAGTGGTCAGTATACGTTCAAAGTTGAAAATGACTTTGGAAGCAGTAGCTGTGAAGCCTATTTAAGAGTTCTAGGTTTGTATTCTTATTTCGACTTTCTCATCCAATTTCTATAAAGCCTCTCATAAAAGAAGTGCAATTTGTTAATGGGTATATTCTTGACTTTTCTTTTGGGCAGATGAAACAATTCCTCCATCATTCACCAAAAAACTTACCAAAATGGATAAAGTTCTGGGTTCCTCTATTCAAATGGAGTGTAAAATCTCTGGCTCACTCCCAATTAATGCTCAGTGGTATAAGGATGGAAAAGAAATATCTGCCAGTGCAAAATACAGACTTGTGTGCCATGAGAATACTGTCTCTTTGGAGATTAATAATCTTGAATTAGAAGATACTGCAAATTACACATGCAAAGTTGCAAATGTAGCAGGAGATGCTGCATGTAGCGGAATCTTAACTGTGAAAGGTTTGCAAACTCTTTGCCTCTTCTTGATTCTTATTTATGAATAATTTAAAAATAGGTCATTCTTTCTTTTGTCTTTGAAGCTAAAAATCATTCTTAGAAGTTTTTTCTTTACATGTCTTTCACTTTAAGAAAGTTTAATATTTTAACATTCTTTAGAACATTATTTTCTTATTAAAATTGTGAAAATACACTGGTAAGAGTTTAATTCAATCTATTTTTTCTTAAAAACTATAGAGCCACCAAGCTTCCTAGTGAAACCTGAAAGACAACAAGCTGTACCAGATTCAACAGTGGAATTTAAGGCAGTACTAAGAGGAACACCACCATTTAAAATAAAGTGGTTTAAAGATGAGGTTGAACTTGTTTCTGGACCTAAATGCTTTATTGGTCTGGAAGGTTCAACAGTTTTCTTAAATCTCTACTCCGTGGATGCCTCAAAGACTGGACATTACACTTGCCAAGTTACCAACGATGTTGGTAGCGACTCTTGTACCACTATGTTGCTTATAACAGGTGTGCAAACTAGATTGTCTTCTGTTTCTGTCTTGCTTTGTGTGTCTCTTGTTCTTTCTATAGCCAGCTATTAAGCATCTCTCTCATTACTGTTTTCAATGAGCATCCAAATTTTGGGATAGTCTGAATATTAATTTTAAACTTAATATTGCTCCTTCTAATCTCTTTCCAGTGTATTGTTTGATCAAACTCATATGATTCTCCCACTTTAATTCTTTGCATCTTTTCCCTTTGGTCTTATAGAACCACCGAAGTTTGTAAAGAAATTAGAAGCAACCAGAATAGTGAAAGCAGGAGACTCAACAAGACTTGAGTGCAAACTAAGCGGATCTCCTGAAATAAGAGTTGTTTGGTATAAAAATGACCATGAATTGTCAGCCAGTGAAAAATATGCAATGTCATTCATTGATTCAGTAGCTGTGATACAGATGAATAACCTTGGCACTGAGGACAGTGGTGATTTCATATGCGAAGCTCACAATCCTGCTGGTAGCACAAGCTGTAGTTCAAAGGTGATAGTAAAAGGTTAGCATTCTCTTTTCTTACATTCTTTATTAACTGAAACACATTATCTTCCTTACAGGGGAGGATGGTGAGTGGCTCATTTCTAAATTCCATTTTTATTTTTTTTTGAAGAGTTGTAGGTTGTTCTTTGGGCTCATTGAACCCTTCATAAATGTTCTTTGCAAATATCTGCTCATATTAATTTTGCTCTTGATCTAACTTGATTTATAAAGATCTGCAACATGACAAATTTGCCACTGTCCTCCAGAAGAGCTATGTCATGTCAGCACCATCACTGCTGTCATCATTACTATCATTACTGACAAACATTTTTATTAAGTATCATGGATGATAATATTTCTTAAAATATAAGAATTTTTAAAAATTCATCTTCCTACAGTAACAGGCAGGGACTCCTAAAATTCCAAGAAACAGTGTCCATCTACTTAACTATTTCTAACAATATTCATGGTTTAAGTGAATAGAATAGTGGATAGAAAGTTGACTTTAAAGCCAAGATCCAGTTTCATGTCCTGTCTGTCTCTGACACATGCTGGCCATGTTAACCAGGACCAGTCATATAACCATAATTCCTTACCCCTAACCATTTTTTGGCTTAAAATTAATGTTAAGACAGAAGGTAAGGGTTTTTTAATGTAATTGGAAAATATTTAACAAAATAAATAAAAATACAATAAAATGTAGACAATGTTAACATATAATTTTTAAGTCAAGATGAGACTTATAGGATTCCCTTTATGTGGTTTAGGGGCCTCCATTTATATTTAGTTTGATACCACTGCTCTCTAAGCAGCTCTCAAAAACTAGAAATTGCCAAGAAAGCTCTGCTAGTAAAAGTGCAAGTGTAGTTCCTATCCTCATTTATTAGTAGTATTAGCAGTATCTGTTATTGTTCAGTTGTGTCATTTGGAGTTTTCTTGGCAAAGATACTGGAGTGGTTTGCCATTTTCTTCTCCAGCTTATTTTACAAATGAGGAAAACAAGGCAGGCAAGGTTAAGTGACTTACCCAGCATCACACAAAAGTTTATAAGTATCTGAGAGGGCAAATTTGACCTGAGGAATGTGTCTTTCTCACTTCACACCTGATGCTCTCTCCTCTGTGCCATTTAGCTGCCCCTTATAGGCCTGAGACTGATCACCAGAAGTAGTTAACAGTAATAGTTTTGCTAACGTCATTTTTAAAGTTCCTTGTAACACGTTAAATTCTCTTTCTATAAAATTAGAAATTTGAGGTAAGACATAGTAGTATGTTCCAATTTACGCCCAGCTCTGAGCTCAGTACTCACTGTTTCTTTCACTACTGAATATCAACAAACATAATTTCCTTCTTTTTCCTCACCATTTTTACCTTTGTTTTTTTTTTTTAATCTGACAGAAATGAGCACAGTGAAGCTCTCAGGGTAAGGCTCTGGTCTCAGGTCTGTCAGTAAAAGCCTCTGTGGCATCTTTAAACCTAACCTCTCATCTATAAAAATGAAAGAATTGGATTAGATGACTTCAAAGATACCACCTCTAACATTCAACAGTTCTTTGAAATTCAATAAGCTAAAGTCATAGGTAATTCTTTTTTTTTTACAGAACCACCTGTTTTTAGCAGTGCACCCCCTCTTGTAGATACACTTAAAGGTGCTGAAGTTAGCCTTGAATGTGAACTTTCTGGAACACCACCATTTGAGGTGGTTTGGTATAAAGATAAGAGACAACTCCGAAGTAGCAAAAAATACAAGATTGCATCTAAAAATTTCCATGCCAGCATTCATATTTTAAATGTCGAAACTTCAGACATCGGTGAATATCACTGCAAAGCACAAAATGAGGTGGGAACCGACACTTGCATTTGTACTGTAAAGTTAAAAGGTAAGTGTATTGGCTTTACTGACATCAGTAACATATGAAATTTCTATTCTTTTTTCTCTTACTTCTCCTATGCCCCCCAATCCAGAAAAAAACCCACTGTATTTCTCTCTTTTCCCAACTCTTATTCATCTTTCCTTCTTCAGAACCTCCCAGATTTGTTACAAAACTTAACAGCCTCACTGTTGTGGTTGGTGAGCCTGCTGAGTTGCAAGCGACCATAGAAGGTGTCCAGCCAATTTCTGTTGAATGGCTTAAAGACAAAGAAGTGATTCGAGAAAGTGAAAACACCAGGATCACATATGTGGAAAATGTTGCAACTCTACAGTTTGCAAAAACAGAACCAGCCCATGCTGGGAAATATATCTGTCAGATCAGAAACGATGGTGGAATGAGAGAGACCATGGCCACACTGACTGTTTTAGGTTGGTAAAAGTAATTTCCTGATAGGAAGGAGGTATTGAACCCTGGAATGAATTTCTACAGGTTGTTGACAAAAATCATCTTCCCTAAAAATCTTCAAAGATTAGATCCTTTTGGAAGTGTTTAGGCCAAAAGACAAGGAGTTTTCAAGGTGTTTTTTTTTTCCTACTCTAAGCTCCCATCAACACTTGTGTGTGTTTACACACACTATATATTATATTATGAATTACAGATGCATATTATATGCTATTTGTCTCTCATGTATTAACAAGATAAGAATATGAGAGATTTTTGCCATATTTGATTCCTTCAGTAAGGTAGGAAATGAGTTTAAGTTAGGTAAATATTGGAAGTAAAGTTAATGTTGGAAATTCTAGGCATTAATATTGTATCCAAAACTAAAGAAACCAGGAATCTGGTGCCAAATAATGATATAAAAATTTTCCCTTTCAATTTATGAAATTATCTTTTTTTCTTTCATGAATTTCACAGATGTACGGTAAAAAGGAATCTTCCACTAAAATTTGGCAACATTTGGTAGGACAGAACAAAACATCTTAAGCATTTTGAGAGCCTAATAGCTATAACTATCTCTACTCAATAAAATAAGTTTTTCACATGGCACATTTCTTACAGTTAAGAATAACTGCTCAGAAAATTCTTAAGAGCAAATCAACATTGAGTTTGTGAGCATCAATCTAAATGGTTTTAGGACAAAGATCAACAGATTTCATCTATAATTGCCATCTACTAACTTAGTAACAATATGTCTGCTAATTTTATTAATAAGAATGAATTAGTTAGTATTAAAAAAGGGTTTCCAAGTAACTATGTTATTTTTTAAGGCTAGACTATAATTTTTAAAGCCATTGTTAAATTTTACAGTAACATATACTAAAATGTGATAGCATATGACAAAGGAGTATGACATTTCATTTCAGAACCTGCAGTCATAGTAGAGAAGGCAGGATCAATGACAGTGACAGTTGGAGAAACCTGTACCTTGGAATGTAAAGTGGCTGGCACCCCTGAACTCTCAGTTGAATGGTACAAGGATGGAAAGTTGCTGACCAGCAGCCAAAAACACAAATTTAGCTTCTACAATAAAGTATCAACTCTAAAGATCCTTTCTGTAGAAAAGCAAGATACTGGAACATACACTTTCCAGGTTCAAAATAATGTTGGAAAAAGCAGTTGCACAGCTATGGTTGATGTTTCAGGTCAGTTAAGCAATCATTCCTCTAATGCTTTCTTGAGTTTTCTTTACACACAACTCTGACTCAAAATGCTATAAATGTCTTGCATTTTCTTATACAGACCGGATTGTTGCTCCCTCTTTTATAAGAAGACTAAAAGACACTAAAGGGATATTAGGCTCTTCTTGTATCTTGGAGTGCAAAGTGTCTGGATCTCCACCCATTTCTGTTGCCTGGTTTCAAGAACAAAATAAGATTGTTAGTGGAGCAAAATACCAAACAACATTTTCAGATAATGTCTGCACCTTGCAGCTGAATTCATTGGATTCATCTGATATGGGCAATTACACGTGTGTAGCTGCTAATGTAGCTGGATCTGATGAATGCAGAGCAGTATTAACTATCCAAGGTCAGTGTTAGATGGCAAAATTATTTTAAATTATGCTCCTCTGCTATCAGTGTTTTTCACAGAAAATCTCTTTCTTTTAATATCAAACATGCAGATGTATTTGGCAACAATCTTCTTTTGGGGTTCAGAATTACAACACTCTATTTGGAACTAATTACTTATTCTCTAATATTTTCCATGTCATTTTAGAGCCACCCTCTTTTGTGAAAGAACCTGATCCCTTAGAGGTATTACCAGGCAAAAATGTAACTTTCACAAGTGTTATTAGAGGAACCCCTCCATTCAAGGTGGGCTGGTTCAGAGGTGCCAAAGAACTTGTAAAAGGAGACTCATGCAATATATATTTCGAAGATACAGTGGCAGAAATGGAATTGTTCAATGTTGACATATCTCAGAGTGGGGAGTATACTTGTCTGGTTTCTAATGATGCTGGCAAAACTTCCTGTACAACTCGCCTCTTTGTAAAAGGTTTGTTCAAACTTCTTTACTCTTCCCATTTAGCAAATGCATGAAGCTGTAGTTTCTCTATCTAGCTTAGCGTTCCAGACTTTTGACCATGATCATTTTGTTACTCACTAGAACCTGCTGTCTTTGTGAAGAAGTTAAGTGATCATTGGGTAGAACCAGGAAAATCCATCATCCTCGAGGGCGCATACAGTGGGACCCTACCTATTTCAGTGACCTGGAAAAAGAATGGTGTTCATATTATCCAGTCAGAAAAATGCAACATTATCACAACTGAAAAATCTTGCATCTTAGAAATTGTCAACAGTACCAAGGATGATGCCGGACAGTACTCATGTGAGGTGGTGAATGAGGCTGGTCGGGATAGTTGTGAAGCTATGGTATCTACATTAGGTGTGTTGGCATGTCTGATGTTGACCTCTTATATTCTTCTACCAAGAAATATGGCTCTTAATCCTCACTGCTGATTGTTACTATTTCTTCTTTAGAACCTCCTTACTTTGTTACGGAACTGGAACCTCTGGAAGCAGCAGTTGGAGATTCGGTTTCTTTACAATGCCAGATTGCTGGGACACCAGAAATTACAGTATCTTGGTTCAAAGGAGACACCAAACTAAGGCCAACTCCTGAATATAGGACATACTTTACCAACAATGTTGCCACACTTGTTTTTAACAAAGTGAATATCAGTGACAGTGGAGAATATGCCTGTGTAGCAGAAAATAACATAGGAACTGCTGTTTCTAAAACAGTCTTCAGAATTCAAGGTGATAATTTATTTTAAGCAGTTCCTCTTAATTTATTTTAAGCAGTTCCTCTTTTCTTCATCTTCTATCTTTCTGGTGAAATTTTCCATCAAATAATACCCTAAATATTAATTAATATCTTAGTTGTTAATTAATATGGTAATATGTTGCATTCCTACAGAGCGCCAGCTTCCACCTTCTTTTGCAAGACAACTGAAAGACATCGAGCAAACTGTTGGGTTACCCGTCACTCTAACTTGCCGTTTAAATGGCTCTGCACCTATCCAAGTTTCTTGGTATAGAGATGGGGTACTTTTAAGAGATGATGAAAATTTGCAGACATCATTTGTTGATAATGTAGCAACTCTCAAAATTTTGCAAACTGACTTGAGTCACTCTGGACAATACTCTTGTTCAGCCTCTAATCCTCTTGGAACTGCTTCTTCTAGTGCTAGGATGACAGCAAGAGGTTAGTTTCCACGTAACTTTTTCTTTTCTTTACTAAGCATGTCTTGTTCACCTCTTATGTTAAAGTAGAACCAGTCAGATGAGCAAAAATGTGCATTGTGCTTTTTCTTTTCATATTTTAGAGCCGAAGAAATCTCCATTCTTTGACATTAAGCCTGTATCCATAGATGTCATTGCTGGAGAGAGTGCTGATTTTGAGTGCCATGTCACCGGCGCTCAACCAATGAGAATCACTTGGTCAAAAGATAACAAAGAGATTCGCCCTGGAGGAAACTATACAGTCACGTGTGTAGGAAATACACCACACTTGAGAATCCTAAAAGTAGGCAAAGGAGATTCTGGCCATTATACTTGTCAAGCAACTAATGATGTTGGGAAAGACATGTGCTCAGCTCAACTTAGTGTAAAAGGTAGTAGTTTTAAAGGGTCTTGTGATATATATTTTTTTTATCATTATGAGATAGTCTTAAAATTATTATTATTATTATTAAAGCATGCATCTCCCATACTCTCAACCATTGAGTTGATGTTCTAAATCAAAATTTTCCTCCCTCTTAACTTGTTTTTTTTTTAATCTACTTAGTCTTGGTAGTCATACTAGAAGGTTATTGTTCTTTACTTCATGTTTGTTGAATGTTGCATTCTTTCCCTCTATTGTGTAACATTCTTTATCACTACTAAAATTTTGTCAGATTTAATGGCTTTATGTGCATCTTTCCTTTTTGTCAGCCACTCTATATCTAGAATAGAAATATATTAATTTACTGCTCAGTCTGTAGTAAAAATAATGATGCTATCATGAAAGATACTAGACATGACATTATTACTTTCCCTCTTAGCATTTTGGCACATTCTGTTTATTACTAACAAGAAACTAGTCTCTTCAAGAACTCTGAATTCTCTGTTAAACTCACAAAATTTAAATGATATTTTTTCCTTTACTTTAATAGAACCTCCCAAATTTGTTAAGAAATTAGAAGCTTCAAAAATTGGGAAGCAAGGAGAGTCTATTCAATTGGAATGCAAGATCAGTGGCTCCCCAGAAATCAAAGTTATGTGGTTCAGAAATGACAGTGAACTTCATGAAAGCTGGAAATATAACATGTCTTTTGTGGATTCTGTGGCACGTCTCACCATTAATGAAGCTAGCAGTGAAGATAGTGGAGATTATATCTGTGAAGCCCATAATGGTGTTGGTGATGCAAGTTGCAGTACAGCTCTCACTGTTAAAGGTTAGGAGATACTAAAGCTTCTCTTCATTATTGTCCCCTATATAATTTGAGTTCCTTGCAGTAATATCAATTCAGAAAAAATAAAATTACTAACAAAGGTATGGCTGGAGGCCTGAAGCCACCAAAAAAAGGGGGAGGAAGAACCCAAGTTGTTGGTATTTGTTCATCTTGTCACATCATTCTTTCTTCATCTTCTTCATTTTTAAAATATTCTTTTCCATTTTTTGGAAACAAGATGATTAATTGCTCACCTCTGTTTTTTGTCTTGGTAGCACCCCCTGTGTTCACCCAGAAACCTGCTCCAGTAGGAGCTCTTAAAGGTTCTGATGTAGTCTTACAATGTGAAATTTCGGGGACACCTCCATTCGAAGTGGTATGGGTTAAAGATAGAAAACAAGTCCGAAGCAGCAAGAAATTCAAAGTCACTTCGAAAAACTTTGATACTAGCCTTCATATCTTTAATCTGGAAGCTGCAGACACAGGGGAATATCACTGTAAAGCTACTAATGAGGTGGGAAGTGATTCCTGTGTATGCTCCATCAAGTTCAAAGGTTGGTATTCTTAGCCATATTGAGGTGCTCCTCCCTATGATTCTGTTTTGTTGTGTTCTTTTTGCTGCTAATTAATCTGCATATTAACCTTGTCATTTTTTTTTACTACAACCCATGCATTTCTTTCATTAGAACCTCCACGATTTGTGAAGAAGCTAAGTGATACTTCAACACTTGTAGGAGACCCTGTTCAGTTACAGGCCTTAGTTGAGGGTTTCCAGCCACTTTCTGTTGTCTGGCTGAAAGACAAAGATGAAGTCATCAGAGAAAGTGAAAATATTAGCATTTCCTTTGTGGACAACGTGGCAACCCTCCAGGTTATGAGGCCTGAGGCCACCAATTCTGGAAAATATATATGCCAAGTCAAAAATGATGCTGGGATGCGGGAGTGTTCAGCAGCCTTATCTGTATTAGGTTAGTAATAATGATTACTTGAAAAAAAAAAACTGAAGCTAGCCTCTCATGGCTGTTTTGTGCAACAACAACAACAAAAAATCTTATTCTGCCACATACTGTATCAATTATACATTAACATGACTTTGAGCTGGATTTCCATTTCAACGGTGGTTTACCTCTTCTTTTAGAACCAGCCAGAATCTTAGAGAAGCCAGAACCCATGACTGTCACAACTGGAAATCCTTTTGCACTTGAGTGCCTGGTAACGGGAACTCCTGAACTTACTACTAAATGGTACAAAGATGGAAAAGAATTATCTGCCGATCGCAGACATCAGATTACTTTCCTCAACAAGGTTGCTTCCCTTAAAATCCCCTCTGCAGAGATGAGTGACAAGGGGTTATACAGTTTTGAGGTGAAAAACAGTGTGGGTAAAAGCAACTGCACAGTTTCTGTTCATGTTTCAGGTTAGCCAAAATTATATTTAAATGATCTATTCTATTTCTCTTCTTGTGGCAACCACAATAAGAACAAAAGAATCCAATTTTTTTTTGTTTTTGTTTTTGCCTACACTTCTCTATACAGATCGTGTTGTACCACCTTCTTTCATAAGAAAATTGAAAGACATTAATGGGGTTCTGGGTTCCTCCATTCTTTTGGAGTGCAGAGTTGCTGGATCATCACCTATTTCAGTTGCATGGTTTCTAAATGGAAATGAGATTGTTAGTGGAGCAAAATATCAATCTGCATTTTCAGAAAATGTCTGTACTTTGAGTTTGAATTTGTTGGAGTCTTCAGATACCGGAACTTACACTTGTGTGGCCACTAATGTAGCTGGATCTGATGAATGCTCAGCAGTTCTGATTGTACAAGGTCAGTGGCAAAAGAGATACTTCTTCCATGTGACTCCATTCCTCTCTTTATAGCATCTATGTTTTCTGCATAGATTTTACATAATTTCTTTTTTCTTCCCATTTCAAAGGCAGTTATATGATGGATTTTCTCTTTTTCTCTCTCTTTGTCTCTCTTTCCATCCACCAATTTTAAAAAACATTTAGAACCACCATCTTTTGAACAGACCCCTGAGCCTGTGGAAGTTTTACCTGGGATGAGTATCACTTTCACTAGTGTAATAAGAGGTACCCCTCCATTCAATGTCAAGTGGTTTAAAGGTAGCAAGGAACTTGTGCAAGGAGATTCCTGCAATATTTCTATAGATGAGTCAATTACAGAACTGGAGTTGTTTGATGTCGAACCATTACAGAGTGGAGAATATTCTTGCCTCGCTATCAATGATGCAGGCAGTGCCTCATGTACCACACACCTCTTTGTGAAAGGTTTGTTCTTTGTTCTAATCTGTTTTGTTCCAATTTCTTCTTCTAAGTCATCATGGAGGGTTGAAATTTCACCCTCATGCTTTCTTTGCTACAGAACCAGCTGCATTTGTGAAAAGATTAACGGACTTTAGCGTCGAAGCAGGATTTCCAATAGTTCTTGAGTGTACCTATGCGGGGACTCCTCCAATTTCAGTAACATGGATAAAAGATGGCTATGCTCTTTCTCAGTCTCCAAATTGCAGTCTTACTATGACAGAAAAATCTTCCATCCTGGAGATTCTTGATAGCACAACAGATGATTATGGACAATATGGTTGTCTGATTGAGAACGAGGCTGGTCAGGATATTTGTGAAGCCTTGGTTTCTGTCTTAGGTGTGTTGACCACTTTCTCTTTTTATTGTACCCACTTTTCTTTCAAAAAAATATACATGTATGTATATATTTAAGTTGGTTTTGTTGACTGATTACAATACTTTGTACTATAGAACCTCCTTACTTTCTTGAACCATTGGAACACATTGAAGTGGTCCTTGGAGAATCTGCTACTTTGCAATGCCAAGTGACTGGAACCCCAGAAATCAAAATATCTTGGTATAAAGAAGATACAAAACTAAGATCAGCTCCTGCATATAAAATGTCCTTCAAAAATAATGTTGCCTCCCTTGTAATCAACAAAGTAGACCATAGTGATGTTGGAGAATATACCTGCAAGGCAGAAAACAGCGTTGGAGCCGTTGTTTCATCAGCTGTACTTGTTATTCAAGGTGATGATAAAAACTTTGTGCTTAAAAAAATTAAGTGTCTAGTAGCATATTAACATATTTAACTTCTTAATGGATATCAAAAAATGGAATGAGTAAAAGTAACTGTGGATCTCTCTTCACTGGCAAATGAGGATTATTCTAATTTCATTCCAGAGCGCAAACTTCCCCCTTCCTTTGCAAGGAAACTGAAAGATATTCAGGAGACCCTTGGCTTTCCAGTTGCATTTGAATGCCGCATCAATGGCTCAGAACCCATTCAAGTGTCTTGGTACAAAGATGGAGCCCTCATAAAAGATGACCCTAATATGCAAACATCTTTTGTCCATAATGTTGCAACTCTCCAGATCTTGCAAACTGAGAAGAGTCACGTGGGTCAGTATAATTGTTCAGCTTCTAATCCTCTTGGAACTGCATCATCCAGTGCCAAGCTCATTCTCTCAGGTAGGTAGCTCATGTGATGTTCCTCCTTAAAAGTATGTTTTCAAATCACTAAGGAACTGGTAAGAAATATAATAAACCCCACCACTATGACCATATGTTCTTAATCTTTTCAGAGCATGAAGTACCTCCCTTCTTTGATCTAAAACCTGTATCAGTAGATCTTGCTCTTGGAGGAAGTGGTTCCTTTAAATGCCATGTAACTGGCACAGCACCAATTAAAATCACCTGGGCCAAAGATAACAGGGAGATTCGTCCTGGAGGCAACTATAAGATGACTTTGGTTGAAAATACAGCCACTTTGACAGTTCTCAAAGTAGCCAAAGGAGATGCTGGACAATACACTTGTTATGCAAGCAACAATGCTGGAAAAGACTCTTGCTCAGCCCAACTGGGTGTACAAGGTATATCTTGGAGAATAATATTACTTTCTTCATTTTAAGAAAAAATAAGAATGCAGCTATAATTTTGGAGTGTGCTTTTCTAAGCATCTTGGTTTAGATAGATAGACAGGAAAGAAGGAAAGAAATAAGTATTTATCAAGTGCTTCCTATGTGTTGACTATCAAGCATCTATTATGTGCTAAGCAGCTAAGCATTTTACAAATATTATCTTATTTGATACTTACAACAATTCTGGAAAGTCTGTTAATATTATTCTCATTTTAAAGTTAAGGAAATTGAAACAGACAGAGGGTAAGTGATTTCCCAGAGTGACTCAGCTAATAATTATCTGAGGGCAAATTTGAACTCAGGTCTTTCTAACTTGGGAACCAGAATTCTATCAATGCCACTTAGCTGGTCCATTAAAAGGATTTCAGATAAAGACAGACATAGATAGATAGATAGATAGATAGATAGATAGATAGATAGATAGATAGATAGATATAGATAAGACAGATAGATGTCTATGTAGTAGTCCAATATGGAAAGACAAAGGCAGAGAAAAAATATGATCAAAGTCTTTGAAGAAGTATGGATAGGGCACATAAAAGTTGTTGCTGAATTCCAGACATATCAGAATGGTCAATTCTTGAAGAATGAGAGGCCCTATTAGATCACCAAAAAGAAATTATTTATTTAATCAATTAATTGTGATAAAGAAGTGAAATTCATTACAATAATTAACATAGCATGAAAGTTAAAATAGGATGAAAAAGATTTAACATCCATTTCTATTTCTCTCTTAACCTCTTTTTCTCATTGTACACACTGATCAATAACAAGGTTATGTCCTCAGGACAGCTAAGGAACCACAGAATTTTCATAGAAATTTCATCAAGTCCAACTAGTAGAACCTCTTCTTATTTAATAGGTATGGAAACTAAGGTCCAGAGAGAGAAATAACTTACCTGTGGTCAGGCATCGGCATGTTAGTTACAAAGGCCGAACTGGAACCCAGAACTCCATACTCCCAGTTCTTTCTACTAAGCTATTTCAAAAGGTCTCCTGGAAGTTGTTTGGGGTTGGGGCGGGGGGACACAACTAACAGCTACAAAATGTTCACTATTGTCAGAGACAAAATCTTGCTCTGAGTGAGAATGGCATGTCTTATGGTCTTAGTAAATATGAAGATATTAAGACTTAGTCACATTCCAGCCACTCTCTTTGACAGATAGCTTATTACTCTAATCTCCCTTTGCTTCTGTTGTTGCTTTTCAATGATCATAATTTATATTTCCACATAACAATAGCATCTGGCTTCCAGGTTTTTCTGTGAGGATCAAATAAAGCAATAGTTATTAAGTATTTGGAAAACCTTAAAGAGCTATAAAAATGTTAGCTATTATTACCTAAAAGGGAAGTCAATATTTTGCCTTATGAAGTTAATTTTAAAATGTGAGGGTTTGTAAAAATGCTTCTTTGGGCAATAGAGTAATAAAATTTGTGAATACATAGAGGACAGAAATGTTTACTTCTTATATATAAAGGGAGTTGTTCTACTACCTCTGAGGAGAGTCCAGACAGTTCCTGCCAACTGGTTTTTACCTCTATGATCTCTGCATATTGGAACAGAGAATTAGGAAAACTGTTTGGGATCTTTTTTCATCAGTTAGCCAAGTTTTAGAAATTTTTTAAAGAGCCTTTTATGTGTCAGGCAGAGGAAAACATTATTTGTTATTGTTTTGACAAATTTCCTTTCATGTTAGTACTTGATGTATGTTCTTAGAATTAATATCTTTTGCTCCATGTTTGTCTGTTTTGTTCTTGCTAAAAACTATCCTATAAATGCTAAACAATTGGTCAAAATTTCAGGGAAAAAAGTTTGGTCCCCCCACCCCCATAAAATGAAGTATTTGCCTAGGCTACAGAAGAAACTTTGTTACATTCTAACAATGTTTGTGTTCCATAATTTCTAACCCATGTTGTTTCCTCACTTTCACAGAACCACCCCGGTTCATTAAGAAGCTAGAACCTTCAAGAATTGTGAAAGAGAATGACTCTACCAGATATGAATGCAAAATAGGCGGGTCTCCAGAAATTAAAGTGTTGTGGTATAAAAATGAAACTGAAATCCTAGCCAGTGATAAATTCAGACTGTCTTTCGTGGACTCTGTGGCAGTAATTGAAATGCACAACCTAGGTGTTGAAGATAGTGGCGACTACACATGTGAGGCCCACAATGCAGCCGGCAGTGCAAGTAGCAGCACATCTTTGAAAGTTAAAGGTCAGAGTTTATGATGCTTTTGGCTTCTTCCATCTAGGCCATCCTCCCATTGGCTAACTTTGTCTTCTATTCAAGCTCTCTTTCCATTGGTGATTTTTGTCCTCTTCTTTAAGCTCTCCTCCCATTGTTTGTCTTTGTCTTTATCTATTTAGCTCTCCTCCCATTGACTTCCTTTGTTGGCTTCCATCTAGGCTCTCCTCCCATTTGCTACATTTTCTCCATCTGTTTAAGTTATCCTCCCATTGTTGCCTTTGTCTTCTTCCATATAGAGTGTCCTCCCATTGGCTGCCTTTCTACTTCCTATTCAACTCTTTCCTAATAATTTGTCAAATCTTTTTTTCTGCTATGTTTAGTGTTAATTTCTTATATTCCTCCTTTTTTTCCAATTCAAATGTCTATTTTTAGAACCCCCAGTCTTCAGGAGAAAACCTCATGCCATTGAAACCCTGAAAGGTTCTGATGTTCATCTTGAATGTGAGCTCCAAGGAACTCCCCCATTTCAAGTTTCATGGTATAAGGACAAAAGAGAACTTAGAAGTGGCAAGAAATATAAGATAATGTCTGAGAACTTCCTTACTAGCATTCACATTCTTAATGTTGATACTTCTGATATTGGGGAATATCAGTGTAAAGCTGTCAATGATGTGGGGAGTGACACCTGTGTTGGCTCTATTGTATTAAAAGGTTAGTTTATGTTCTCTCCTGACTTGTATTTTATTTCCCTCTCCCTAACTTTATTTGTCTTTATCTTCCCCTGGCCTTATCCCCATCAACCCTAACATCCTCTGCCTTTTACTTTTTACTTTTTCTTGGGCCTTATTTATCTTTCTTTGCCAATTAAACTCTGACAGATATCTTGTTCATTTGGGCACTCAGATCCTCTGAGATCAGGGTGAAGGAAATGGGGATGGTGCATTCCACTTCATCTTCATGACAGCACAGCCTCTCACCCTTGTTAATAGTGACAACCTCTAAGTTTTTAGCTCTTTTGTTTCATGACTCCATTTTAAGATGCTTTCCTTGTGATCAGGTTTTTTCCCACTTACTATTTTTAACAATGCATTACCTCTTCTCCATCAGCACCACCAAGATTTGTAAAGAAGCTAAGTGACTTTTCTGCTATAGTTGGAGACCAAGTTCAGTTGCAGGCTGTCATTGAAGGCCCTGAGCCAATTTCAGTGGTATGGTTCAAAGACAAGGGAGAAATTGTTCGAGAGAGTGACAACATCTGGCTCTCCTATTCAGATCATACTGCAGTGCTACAGCTAACAAGTGCTGAACCAGCCAATGCTGGAAAGTATACTTGTCAGATCAAAAATGATGCGGGGATGCAGGAATGCTTTGCAACACTCTCAATTTTAGGTTTGTATCTATTCATTTCTATACATATGTACATATTATAAAAACATCCCTTTCAAACAGATACATCCATTAGAGTATCTGAATTCATAAGATAGCTGTCTATCTTTAATAGACCTTAACTTGACTTTTAAATATGGATGTGATTTGCATCTCATTTCAGAACCAGCAGTCATTTTAGAGAAGCCAGAATCGGTCAACGTTACATCAGGAGACACTTGTACCCTTGAATGTACAGTAGCTGGTACTCCAGAACTCAGTACTAAATGGTTTAAGAACGGAAAAGAACTGACTGCTGACAACAAGTACAAATTAAGTTTCTTCAACAAAGTGTCTGGTCTTAAGATTATCAATGCAACACCTAATGACAGTGGTGTGTACACTTTTGAAGTACAAAACAGTGTTGGGAAAGATAGCTGTACAGCTTCAATTCAGGTTTCAGGTTAGTTGCTTGCATTTTCATTTCATTAATTATTATTTACAGTTCAGGGCTTACTTTGCTTCTTTTGAAGAAAAGTTCAGTTTCTGGATAATTTAGTATAATGAAATTCCTATTAAACACAAGGCTAGTTACTGAAGATAAAAAGACAGAAATTATATAGGCCCTGATCTTAGGGAGCTTGCATCTATGTAAGCAGACCCATTTCAGTAGGGTCACTTTCATCCAATATCCTAGGGGTTACCAAAATTAGAGTTGTCCTATATGAGAATTTGAGAAAAAATCCATTTTAAATGGTTTTACTCTATTTGGGGGGCAACTAGTGGCACTGCGGATAGAGCACTAGACCTAGAGTCAGGAAGACTCATCTTCCTGAGTTCTGATATAGGTTCAAAATTACTAGTTGTATGACCCTGGGCAAGTCACTTAACCCTGTTTGCCTCAGTATTATCTATAAAATGAGTTGGAGAAGGAAATAACAAAGCACTCCAATATCTTTGCAAAGAAAACTCCAAATGAGGTCACAAAGAATTGAACACAACTGAAACAACCCAATAAAATAAAAATCTCTACTTTTTTCTGAATGATCACAATTGGTAATGACCAGAACAAAATTTTATTCTTCAATAAGGCAACATGGTCTCTTACCTTCTTGGTACAATATCCCTTCATCTATTAAAAAAGGAACTAGAATAACAATTTAAGAAACACTATACATGAAATCTTGGAAAATATAACTGGCAGCTCCTGCTGATTACTATTTGAGGCCTCTAATGATATGAATTTCTTATGAATTCTTCTATGTAAGGCAAATGGCATAGATCAAAGTAAAAAAAGTCTTTAGCAAAAAGATGGAATTCTTTTTTAAAATCTTTTTTAGAGCTATTTGTCACTCTTTGATTTTCCCTTATTCAGACCGAATTGTCCCTCCATCTTTCACAAGAAGATTGAAAGAGACAAGTGGCTTATATGGTTCTTCTGTGGTAATGGAATGCAAGGTGTATGGATCACCTCCAATTTCTGTCACCTGGTATCATGAGGGAAATGAGATCTCCAGTGGAAGAAAGTACCAGACTACCCTAACCGATAACACTTGTTCTCTGACTGTGAATGCTCTTGAGGAATCAGATGAAGGAGATTACACCTGTATAGCTACAAATGTTGCTGGATCTGATGAGTGCAGTGCAGCTTTGACTGTAAGAGGTCAGTAAAAAAAAAAAGGATGAAGAGAATCTGGTTCAGTTTCAGCATCAGTTCTTTTCCCTTCTTTCAAACTGTATTTATTGAATACTTAGTATGCTTAAGGCCCTATCCTGTGCTTTATGACTTATAAAGTATTTTCATTACACTACATACAAATATTAACCTTCGTGTGTATATGTTTGTGTATGTGTTTAGAACCTCCCTCCTTTGTGCAGAAGCCTGATGCTATGGATGTTCTAACTGGTACAAATGTCACTTTCACGAGCATCATAAAAGGAACTCCTCCTTTCAGCGTTAGCTGGTTTAAAGGTAGCACTGAACTGGTACCAGGAAACAGATGTAATGTTTCTTTGGATGACTCCGTTGCTGAACTGGAGCTGTTTGAAGTAAATACATCACAAAGTGGAGATTACACATGTATAGTTAGTAATGAGGCTGGCAAGGCTTCTTGTACAGCACATCTTTATGTGAAAGGTTGGTCCTTTATACTGTTTCTTCTATTTAAAATTTTTTTGTGTGAGTGTATGTGAATGTGAATGTGTGTACTTGACTTTGTCATTTTATCTTGTTCTCTCTAGCCCCAGCCAAATTTGTGAAGAAACTAAATGATTACAGCATAGAAAAAGGGAAACCATTGATTCTGGAGGGTACTTTCACTGGAACCCCACCCATTTCAGTCACATGGAAGAAGAATGGCTTAAATATAATTCAGTCCCAAAAGTGTAGCCTGACAGCTACAGACAAATCTGCTATCCTGGAAATTCCCAGCAGCACAGTGGAAGATGCAGGACAATACAATTGCTACATTGAGAATACCTCTGGGAGAGATTCTTGCTCTGCACAAATATTGATATTAGGTGGGTTCCTACAGCACTTCCCATCTTTTTAGGACCTGTGCCCATTCTCTGGAGCTCTTTCATCTCTGATCATCTTCTCTTATGTTCCAGAGCCACCATATTTTGTAAAACAAATGGAACCTGTGAAAGTAACTGTGGGAGATTCTGCCTCCTTGCAATGCCAAGTGGCTGGGACTCCAGAAATCTCAGTGTCTTGGTACAAAGGAGACACAAAATTAAGAGCCACATCTACCTTCAAGATGCATTTTAGAAATAATGTTGCTACATTGGTTTTCAACCAAGTAGACATTAATGATGGTGGAGAATATATCTGCAAAGCTGAAAACAGTGTGGGAGAAGTATCATCATCAACTTTCCTTACTGTTCAAGGTGAATATTTTAAAAATTAATTAACTACGTCCTTCCTTCAAACTGCATCTAAATTGTCTCATCAGTGCTTTTTAACTATGAATTTTTTAAGCATATGGCTAGTAATAAGCACTTAGTAAATGCATTATCTAATCTAATTCCCCCACTGGTTATCTCTCAAACTTTTTATAAGACTATGACAAATAGTAATCCTCAAAAAATTGAAGATTTAAAGTAACCTTAAAGTCTCATCTAGTTTAAGCTCCATTATAAAGATAAAGAAACTGAAACCTATAGAAATCATAATTTTAGAGCTAAAAGGGACCATTAAGGGGCAGCTAGGTAGCACTATAGTGCAAAGTGCCAGGCCTCAAATCAGGAAGACTCATATTCCTATATTCAAATCAGGACCCAGGCACTTAGTAGATGTGTGCCCTGGGCAAGTCACTAAACTTGTTTGCCTCAGTTTCCTCATCTGTAAAAGGAGCTGGAGAAGGAAATGGCTAACCATTCCAGTATCCTTGCCAATAAAACCCCAAATGGGGTCAGGAAGAGTCAGATACAACTGAAAAACAACTAAACAACTGAAAGAGTCTTTAGAGGCCACTAACTACAACCTAATAATTTTGTATGTGAGGAAACAATGTTTTTGTTAAATGTTCATTTATTTTTTATTTTTTTAACATTTATAATTTTACAATGTTATAAAATAATTTAATATTCAATTAAATGTGAATTAATTAATAATTTAATGATAGATAAATAAAAGTACCAAATGATTTGTTCAATGTCGCATCACTTCTATTTTGATATGGGACTTGAATCCAGGTCTTCCAGATCCCAAGTCCAATGCCCTCTACACTATATCCAAAGATTGTGTCCAAAATTAGCCCTTGTTCTCCTGCAACACATCACTTCACTTTAAATGCGGGGCTCCTAGTGTATTCCTTTTGCCATAAAGTTACCTAAAGATGGCAGATTATCCCCTCCTTGAAGTCAATGTTTTCCCTAATTAACCTACAGCTTTGTGTTCTTCTAAAGCTTTAGAACTGACCTCAAAGTAGAACCTTGAAATAAGATAGCCTGCTCTCCTTTAATCTACCTTAAGAGAATGTAATAATTCTTTTGAGTGTATCGAAAGTTCATTATCTGTGTAAAGTTTGTGAAAGGGTGTTCTATAATTAGAAATATCCAGTCATTCACTGCTTGATTCTGTTTCTTTGCAGAGCAAAAGCTTCCACCTTCATTTTCTCGACAACTGCGAGACATTCAAGAAACTGTTGGTCTGCCAGTTATATTTGAATGTGGAATAAATGGCTCAGAACCCATTCAGGTGGCTTGGTTTAAAGATGGTAAACCTTTGAGAGATGGCCAAAATGTGCAGACTTCATTTTTAGATAATGTAGCAACACTGAATATTTTCAAAACAGATAGGAGCCTTGGGGGCCAGTACTCTTGTACAGCCACAAATCCTATTGGATCTGCCACTTCCAGTGCCAGGCTTATCCTCACAGGTTGGTGGATTTTTAAAACTGTTTCCTATTTAATAAATAATTTTAAAAAGATATAGAATGTGTGTGTGTGTGTGTTGTTCAGTCATTTTCAGTTGTAACCCCATTCAAGGTTTTCTTGGAAAAGGTTCTGGAGTAGTTTGCTATTTCCTTCTCTAGTGTCTATGTATGAGCATGTGTGTATATATACATATAATGCATAAAATATTGCATAATATTATAAATAATACAACATATTTCATCTTTTAATACCATAAATATACATATTTATCTTTAAAAGTTAAGTAAAAAATTAAAGTTTGCAAAAAGAACACAAAAGTCAGAAGATGACACACAAAGGTTAGAAATGTAGAAATAGCTTAATATTTTTCCATATTTAAACTATGACTAAATTTTTAGCCCAAATTTTATAATAAGATACTAAAAATACCCCATAAAAGAAAAATAAAAAATTCAGATGACTTCTCTGGTACAGAGGACCAAAAAATTTACAAGGATTTTCCAGATCATAATGGCACTACACCCCTAGCTCTCATCATGTGGAAGGCATAGAGGGATATATGTGTGTGTGTGTGTATACACATGTATGTGTATGTATGTATATATATATATATATATACACTCACATCTTGGTAATAAGGAGACATCCCTTTTTAAAAAACCAATATGCTTTATTAGTATAAAAACTGAGAATGTCTCTACTTTCTCGTTTCTAGAGGGAAAGAATAAACCCTTCTTCGACATACCAACTGCCCCAGTTGACGCTGTCGTGGGAGAAAGTGCTGACTTTGAATGCCATGTTACTGGAACTCAACCAATTAAGGTCACCTGGGCCAAAGATAACAAGGAAATACGAAGTGGAGGAAACTATCAAATCAGTTACCTGGAGAACACTGCCCATTTGACTATTGTAAAAGTTGACAAAGGAGACTCTGGACAGTATACTTGCTATGCTGTGAATGAAGTTGGAAAAGATTCATGTACAGCCCAGTTGAACATCAAAGGTAGGCAAGGCTCAGACTGGGTGGTGCACCTAGATGTACAGCCTTTTTATACTTCATCCTGATGGTGGGTTACTTAGGACACAGACAAAGGAGCCAAGGATACCAGTTCTGAAAACTGAGCCATAATAAGCATGGTGGCTCATGCTATGATCCCTACAACCAAGGGATGCTAAGATGGCTTGATCCTTTGAGTTCAAAAGCTCTGATCTGCAGTAGGACTGAAGCTGAAAGAGTGTCTGAGCAGGGTCCATTGCCAAGATGGTGATGTCCTGGAAACAGAGCCCTTCCTGGCTGCCTAAGGAAAGTGCAGAATGGCTTACCTGAGAAAAATGGACAAGATCAAAGCTTCTGTATCCGTCTGTATTGGGACTGGGCCTGTGAGAGTGATCATTGCACTTCCAGCCTGGACAAGATAGAGAAGGGAAACATTAAAAAAGCAATGGTTAAAACCAAATGGTTAAAAATAATTATAAGAAATTATTTGCAATGTCTCAAAAATTTTGGTGCAGTTTTATACTATTATATAATAGCTTATTATTTAAATAACAGTAGTTTTAAACTATTAAAGCTTAAAAATGCACTAAAACATTTATGAACTCAGCCAGCTTGGCAAAAAGAATTCTATATTCTTTAAGTTTTCTAAAGTTCTGCTTATAGTGGTTATGAGTTTTATAAGAAAAATTTATTTAAGAAACATTTTCTTTTTCTTGCCAAATTTCTATTTCTGGAAATAATATATAGAGCTTCATTTATGCCGTTTAAAGTTCAGGGTGCAAATTTATATAAACTCATGGTAGGTAATGGGATTCTAACTGGCATTTTCTTCCTTCCTGGAGGTCTTCTCCCTTACCCTGCCTGCCTTGATCCGGAGTATGTTTTTCCCCCGACAGACATTTATAAACTTCCTACAGAAGGATACTTCTTTCCCCAACTATCTCAGGTTTCCTTTCAACAAACCTTTTCCCCTGCCTCCCATCTGGCCCCCAGCAGCCACACTTCCCTTAATCATAGAACCTTATCTTGTTCTTGGCTAGTTTCTTTCCTAGGCTGTGCCATAAATCAATCTTGCCTCCCTTGCCCTTACCTCCACCTGCCCCAGGTGCAAAAATAGTTAATTATAGCCCTGGTGGGAAGTCAGATTATGTAATGATTTCTGAGACAGTGATGAGTCTTTTATTAATGACCTACTTTTCCCATCCCTTATTGTTTGTGATATGATCTCTTACAGAACGTCTAATACCACCAAGTTTCACGAAAAAACTCTCTGAAACAGTGGAAGAAACAGAAGGAAACTCTTTTAAACTTGAAGGCCGTGTTGCTGGTTCCCAACCTATAACTGTTGCATGGTATAAAAATAACATGGAGGTCCATCCGAGTTCTAATTGTGAAATATCATTCAAGAACAATGCCATATTTCTACAAATTAAGAAAGCTGGGATGTCTGATGCTGGTTTGTATACTTGCAAAGTGTCAAATGATGCTGGATCTGCTCTGTGCACTTCTTCAATTGTTGTCAAAGGTCAGTTCATTTCACATTTATCTTCTTAGTGTCCTTGTGTTTTTATTATATATTAATAGACCTTTTCTTTGATTTTAACCAAATAAAGTATGAAAGAACATGTGTATTCTTGAAAAAAGTTATTGTGGGTCCACATGCACAGTTTTGTAAAATATCCACTTTTTCCACTAGCCTAATGTTCTGTAAAATATATATCATTTAACAAAAATAGTCCTAAATTTTAGCTGTTATAATTTATGTCCCAAAAGAATTCTTACTGGACTAGAGGTTGAAGTCACAATAATGCATGCAAAAGTGATAAATATTTTTCTAGGGAACATAGTCTTACCATTATGGAAATTTTGTAAATAATTCAGCTATTATTATCTCAAGGTATTAAAGAACAACATTAAAAAAAGATGAAAGCATAAATGTTATTTTACATGTAAATTGCCTGAACATCAGTATTCTAAGTACTGCAAATATGGTACTGGCCTTTACTACAAATTTCCTAGGACTCCTGCCACATTACTAATGTTAGCAAATTTTGAATAGTCTGAATTTCTGCTAACATCTCCAAATGAAGAGTTTATTAGCAAATTCTATATATTTATGCCATCATAACAATGATCACTATTATGCAGAAAAAAATAAAACAAGACTTCAGTAATCTGAGAGTCTATATCCCAAAGTTTCTGTCTCTCTTAAATTAATCTCCAGCTATTAAAAAGAGTTATAATATTTAAAAGGTACATTTTAAATGTGGGATTGGTTTTCATTTGGACGCTGAATTTAAAGTTTTAGTTTCATTGGACTGAAATATCTAAAAATGATGTTAACTCAATTTAATAGCTAAGAGTTAATTTTAAAAAAGAAAGAACACAAACCAAACATTGGAAGGTATCTGAATGCTCAGATTATTTGAATCATGGATTTTTGCTTTTTACTTTGTATAAAAGAATTACCCTATAGAGCCAATAGCGTATAGATTTCAGCATAAATATAGATGATCTGCAGCTTATAATATTAGTGGTGTATCATTATAGCAAGGAAGTTTGCATTAAGGGATAGTTCTGTATTTGTAGTACTTTGTCAGTGTGCAAATGCTTGGATGATTTTGCATATGTCATAACCTGTTTCATCTGTTCTTCAAATACCATCAAAGTCAACTGTGTCTTTGGACAAGAATGAACAGTGAAAGCTATTCTTTTTCAGGATAAATTTAACCAAATGGCACTACCATTATCATTGTTTAGTGACATTATTAGATTGGTCCAGTCTTCTTTTTTGAAATTCAAAATCCTCTTGCTTTTCTTACCTCACTAAAATATTTTGTAATTCCAGAGCCTAAAAAACCACCAGTATTTGATCAGCCTCTTACTCCAGTAACAGTAAATGAAGGGGAATTTTTGCAACTCAGTTGCCATGTTCAAGGATCAGAACCCATCAGGATTCAGTGGCTGAAGGGAGGTAGAGAAGTAAAACCTTCTGACAAATGCAGTTTCAGCTTTGCTAATGGAACGGCTATTCTGGAACTCAAGGAAGTTACTAAAACTGAGTCAGGAGATTATGTATGCAAAGCTTCCAATGTGGCTGGAAGTGACTCTTGCAAATCAAAAGTGACCATTAAAGGTACATTTTCCTGTCAAATCAATAAATATCTCTTTTTCAGTGCTTAATGTCTCCACAGTAACACAGTAATTAACTAAACAAGATTTTAAAAAAATTTAGTAATCATTTTATTAAATACTGTCATTACTTTCTCTTAGGTGTTTCAGTCAGCATGCAAACATTTATTAAACATCTACATATGAAGAATTTGCTAAGCCCTGGAGATACAAAGAAAAGAAAAAACAAACAGAAACCCAAGTCCCTATTCTCAGGAAGTTCATAGCTTCATGAGGGAGACAGTAGGCAAGCAACTAAGTACAAAGAAGCAATTTATAGAGCATAATTAGAAGATAGTCAACATAAGGAAGTGCCTGGCATTAAAAAGACTCTAGAAAGGCCTTTTGTAAAAAATGAGATTTTAACTAGGACTTGAAGTCAGGGAAGTCAGGAGGTGAAGATAGAGGAAGAGAGTATCAAACACAAGAAACAGTCATTGAAAAAGCCCAGAATTGAGAGGTATTTTATAGAAAATAAGGTCAATATAGTTAAAATATCTAAAAAATATGGAAGTCTTACCATAATATTATTTAAAAATTAAAAAGTCAAATTAACCCAAAAATGAGTAAGAAAGAATACAGTTTTAGCATTGGAAGGAACCTTCAAAGCCATGGAATCTGACTTTCATAATTTTACAAATGAGGAAAGTGAGACAAGTTGCCCAGGGTCACATGGCTAGTCAATGTCTGAAATAAGATTTGAACTTGTCTTAATGATGTCCAAGGCCCAGTGGCCTATTTATTACATCATGGTTAGTTAGTGAAACAAACAAACAAAAAAAGATCTAATAATTGAATGGCCTTACCTATGAAGTGATCCTGGGAGTACCTTTCTAATGAAGCTTCAGCATAGATATGACTAGATGTGATATGACTAGTTTAATTTCTTGGTTTGGTGTGTGTGCCAACCTAAATCTATGAAACCAATGTAAATTTTCTATTAAATCTTCCATGACTCATTTTATTGATATGTGTTTAAATATGTATGTAGATATGGAGAGAAAAATGTGTATTTATAAATCTTGAATACATAAATATATGATGTTAGGCAAACTTATCTTGCTATTAGAACTCATTCAAAAGGAAGAAAAAAAACATATTGCTCCTAGGAAACTATAACATTAAATTTTGTTTTGCAGATAAGCCAGCTTCTGTACCAACAGCTAAGAAAGCAGCAGTAGAAGGAAAACTCTTCTTTGTGTCAGAACCCCAGAGTATCAGAGTCATAGAAAGTAAGTTTTGGATCAAAACTCTACATCTTTCCATCCATAAATGCTTGTCCTTATAAACAAATACCACATGTAGTTTTATTTTAAGATGAACAGGTAAATTTCAGGAAACCTAACGCTGACACATTTTTTGTTCTTGTTTGTCAGAAACCACTGCAACATTCATTGCTAAAGTTGGAGGTGATCCAATACCAAATGTTAAATGGACAAAGGGAAAATGGAGACAGCTGAACCAAGGAGGCCGTGTCTTTATTCAGCAGAAAGGCGATGAAGCAAAATTGGAAATTAGGGATACTACAAAAACTGATTCAGGATTATATAGATGTGTAGCATCCAATAAACATGGTGAAATTGAAAGTAATGTTAACCTACAGGTGGATGAAAGGAAAAAACAAGAGAAAATCGAAGGCGATCTTAGGGCAATGCTGAAAAGGTGAGGCATGTTCACTGTCAGGATAAAAAATAAAAGTTACTGTCTATTCTGAACATAGTCATTAAAGAGATTTATGATCCTTACCATTTGGGATTTGAGAGAGATAGGACAAATCAATAGCCAACACATTTCTTTGTCTATTAAATAAGTAATTAATACAAATGTATATATTTGAACATATATTTAAATATAGACAAAAGATAAGGTCTCTCTGTATATATACAGAGAGAGAGAGCATATCAAAATGCTGATAGAACTATAACATTTATAACATTTATTTATATTCAGATCAAATTGATTAAAGACAAACAACCAGCAGTGACTATTTATGCTAAACTGATACATCTTTGGTTGCTTCCTCAAAGTCCTACTCTAATGCCTCACTGTGTAGTAGAAAGAAGATCCTAGATTCTACAACACAAAATATAACATTGCAAATATAGCACAATTTATTCACTATGTTATACAATATGTACAATATAATATACAATTTATACTGGTCATATTGAAGACCTTTGGTCCAGCCACAGATCAGCAATGGACCATATGGTTATGGCCTAAGGACCAGCTATGTAAAGAAAAACTCATCATCAAAGCAGACAATTTTCCATGATTATGATTATTTTTCTTATGGCATGAAAAAGCTGAAATCTGTGTTGTTGAAGAGACAATACACATTGATGAAATCATGGATTAATTGAAATATTAGAAGTGAAGGATTAAATTATCTTTGGCAGAATCTGTAAAAATTAGGCCTTATTTGTTTTTTATGACAATGCTTTTTTCCCCCTAAGATAATAATTATCTTCTATCAGCCATTTTCCTTGATTTTATTTCTTAGCCTTGAAAAATCTCATCTTAATTTTTCAGTATCAACTATCTCAATTATTTATGAATTCAAAATTTAATTGCTGTACATCCATAAGATTATTTTCCCAACGTTTTTGAGAAATTCTCATTTAAGATTTTTAAAGAATATTTTCCTTATGGAGCCCAACATATCTTATATACTTATCTAAGTTGGAGTGGTTTAATTATAATTCACATTGGAACAATTTCTATAAATTTATTTGGTCTTCCACATATACATACAAACATACACATATTTAAATATACTCAATCATGTCTGCACAGTATGAGTATACTTGTATAAATGTATATACACACATAGTGATATAAGTCTACACTTCAAGGAAGTTTCTATTTTCATTTCCTGCATTTAAATGATATTGATTTTTATTCTAGATTTTACCAGATTAAAGATTTTATCTTTTGTGATAAAAACACATCTGGGTATGACAGTTTTCAAATCCTACTTCCTCTTGTTATAAACATATTAGTATTTTCACTAGAATAATTTTTTTCTAAATGTTAATGATGTTGAATTCTTTATTACATCATTAATTATTAAAGAAAAAGATAACAAATGGAAGCTAGGCATTTTACCTTTAATACCAACTTCCTTTTATCATTTAGGACTCCAATCCAAGAGAAAGGAGAAGAGGAGGCTATTGATATCATGGAACTTCTCAAAAATGTTGATCCTAAGGAATATGAAAAATATGCCCGTATGTATGGAATTACAGATTTCCGAGGCCTACTTCAAGCCTTTGAATTGTTAAAGCAAAGCCAACAAGAAGAAACACACAGATTGGTAAATTCTCTTCTGTTAGGGAAAAAAAAATTAAAAATCTAATCAAAATATGTATACCATGGGGTTCGAATGATCAGAGTTTTGCTGTATATTCCTCTACCAAAAGTTACTCTGATACCTTATTACACACAGAGAGAAGGCTCTGATTTCTCAAAGGCTATGCAGGCAGAGCCCAAAGTCTGGCAGGTCCTACCAAGGTGGTGAAGTTTTGAATGCAACAGCAGATCAGACTCACTAACTGGAGAAAGAAGTTTGACTAGTGAGGATTCTTTTTGAGGGGTAGGGGTGCCACAGTAGCACATAAAATGCATCTAGTAAGGTATGGGAAGGGAAAGAGTCCCAATCAACCTGCCCACCGCTCCTCCAGGCTGGTGAGGTAGGGAATAGTTCTTCATTCACAGGATCATAAATTCAGAGTTAGAAGGACCTTAAGGCTTTCTCATTTTATAAGTTAGGAAAGTAAGAAAGAACAAAGAGAGATTCCCCTACCCCACATACTCATGTAGTTTGTTTCTCAGGGAGCATTTGAAGCGAGGGCTTCTTGAGTCCAAAGCTAATGCCCTATCAATTGCACCTTGCTAATTCCATTAAGCCTATGTAAGGTTTAAGGATACTCCAATTTAACTCTAGAATTTCTTAGACTTGGCTTTGGCTTTCAGTTACTATAGAGCTTTTTCTTCAAATTCCCCCCCCCCAATCCCCCCCCGTGACCTCTTGACAGGATGCCAACAGCTCATTTCAGTTGGTTTGATTCTTGTGATCCAGTTTGGAATTTTCTCAGCAAAGATACTGGAGCAGTTTGCCTTTGCCTTTTCTTGCTCATTTGGCAGATGAGAAAACTGAGGCAAACAGGGTTAAGTGACTTGCTCAGAGTTACACAGCTAGTAAGTGTCTGAGGCCATTCTTCTTGACCTTTCTGACTCCAGGCCCGGCACTCTATCCACTATGCCACCTAATTTAGTATCACAATCAATAACACAAAATAATAAACATGATAACAAACACAATAAAATAGTCATAAATTTGGTATTCTTATCCATTAGTTATAGATTTTAAATAATCAAGCAAAATTCCATCAGAGATATTGGTTGAGTTTTGATGTGCTTATCAAGGTCATTTAAAACCAAGAGAAAATTGTATTTAAATTTTTAATCAAATAATTCAATTCATTCTATTGAATCTTTAATGATAAAATGTTACTGTTACTACAGAGATTTTTACAGAGAAGCAGGATAGTATATTGGAGAAGGCAATAAACTTGGAGTCAAGAAGAGCTAGATTCAAATCCTGCCTAGACACTTATTAACTATGCGACCTGAGCCTCAAGTTTCCTCATTTATAAAATAGGGCAAGTAATATCTGTAGCACTTACCTCATTTGGTTGTGGGAAAAATGAAGTGAGATAATATATGCAAAAGTCAATAGAAATATAGATTGACATTGTAATTAAAACTACAGGACCTTACTAAAGGGCATAAAGTATAGAAAATGAAGAAAATAAAGTCATCATCTGATTATTTTCTTTCATGTGTAATACTTTGATGTTTTTTAGGAAATTGAAGAAATAGAGAAGTCTGAAAAAGATGAAAAGGAATTTGAAGAATTAGTAGCATTTATCCAGCAAAGACTGTCACAGACTGAGGTAATAAATAAATTCATTAACTTATTGCAAACATGGTTGAATGCTGGAGACTTTGAAGGGAGATTAATGATCTATTTAAATCTTCTTTGCCTTTAGCCTGTCACTCTCATCAAGGATATTGAAAATCAGACTGTTTTGAAAGACAGTGATGCTGTCTTTGAAATTGACATTAAAATAAATTATCCAGAAATCAAGCTCTCTTGGTACAAAGGCACTGAAAAATTAGAATCCAGTCCTAAGTATGAAATAAGCATAGAAGGTGATCGACATATACTTACAGTCAAAGACTGTCAACTTAAAGATCAAGGCAATTATAGGTTGGTTTGTGGTCCACACATTGCTAGTGCAAAGCTAACTGTCATTGGTAAGTAGATGCAGTTAAAAAAAACCCACAGAATCAATTTTCATTGAATACATCAATATAGCTAATAAAACTCCTTTTATATCTAACAGAACCCACTTGGGAGAGGCATCTTCAAGATGTTACCTTAAAAGAAGGTCAGACCTGCACAATGACTTGTCAGTTCTCTGTGCCAAATGTTAAATCAGAGTGGTTCAGAAATGGAAAGATTCTCAAACCCCAACCAAGATATAAAACTGAAGTGGAGCACAAAGTCCATAAACTATCCATTGCAGATGTTAGAGCAGAAGACCAGGGCCGGTATACTTGCAAGTACGAAGGTCTTGAAACATCTGCAGAGCTAAAAATTGAAGGTTGGTATTTGTAATTGTATATTTTGGCGAAATCTTATGTAGACCAGTGACTAATAATCAATATTGAGCACTTCCACCAATGTAGGAAATAGGAAAAGTTGACTTTGATTATTAATGACATGGATTTGCATAAGTAGTTGCTTGTCCAGAGTTTCACATATCTTCTTAAATTTCAGATATCTTATTCAAGGAAAAATATGACCAGGGCTGTGCTGGCAAATGTTTTAACAACTACAGGGGAAAAAAAGATGCATGACACAATTTTAAATTTAATATGCATTGACATTTTTTCCATCATTTTCTTAAGTCTAGACAATTAACAAAACAATAAATCAAGTCTTGAGTTGTAGGGATCACCAATTACCAAGGTATAAATGGTCATACTGAAAATATTAGCAATCAGTTTTCAAGATCTGGTTCCAGCATGCTCCTGAATATGAACAAAATATTTTGGAATTCATAGAATTATGTGAATCACTAGAACATTGGAAGGCCATTCAGTTCAATCCATATATGAAAGTAATCTCTATTTTTCCTTCTGCCTTTTTTCAAAAGCCATTTCCTTCTGTCTTAGAATCAATACTAAATATCTATTCCAAGACACAAGAGTGGTAAAGGCTAGACAATGGGGGTTAAGTGACTTGCCCAGGATCACAAAATTACAAAGTTTTTGAGGACACATTTGAACTTGGGATCTTTCATCTCTATTCCCTGTGCCACCAAACTTCCCCTCTTTCTGCCTCTTTTCAAAGATTTTTATTTTTGATGAGCTGCATACAATGAGGCAGGTTTCAGTTCAATTTACATTGATTTTTCTAACACAGAACTAACACCAAACAGAAAAGATTGCCTTAAGGATACTTTTTACCTAACAATGATGAAGAGCTTAAACGTTTTCAAAATGCCTTACAAACATCTCATTCAAGGGTGTTGGAGCTCCCTCTCACTGGAGATTTTTAAGTCAAAGTTGGGTAACCAACTCTTGAAGATGATTTAGAAGGATTACTGTATGGTGCCGTAAATTGAATTAAATAATAGGAAAAGTTTCTTTCAATCCAAAATCTTGCCTCCATTATACTTGTACTATAGATATGGGTGAGATAACAATCTTTAACCATTTGACTACATGTTTGTAAATAGCCTGCAAGTTAGCTTCACATAAACATGAAGACTTTATTTCCAGTCAACTTAAACTTAACAAGAGGAAGAAAGAGTCATATTTAAGCATATATTACTCAGAATTCTGTTAGGAGAAGCAGTTACTTTCAAAAATTATTTCACTTAAGGTTTATATTCTCATTTTTAACTTTTTGAGTTAATTTTGAGAAACAAATATTTACCATTACTTTTTGTTAGTGATTTTTTTTTACTCCTTTTTAAGGATATTTGAGATACAGGGATTTTTCAAGGTTTGGGGTTATGCAGAGTTCACTATATAAATTGCTATAATTTTAAAATATATAAAAATTAAAATACCATATATGAATGCTATCAAATATGCTATTTCATTTGCAAGTAGGTGGCACAGTAAATAGACTGCTGGCCAGGGGGTCAAAAAGAGTTCAAATCTGGCTTCAGATATTACTAGCTGGGTGACTGACCCCAAGCAAGTCACTTAGTCTCTGCCAATTTCAGTTTCCTCATCTGTAAAAAGGGGGAAATAATAGTACCTACCTCCTAGAGTTGCAAAAAGATCAAATAAGATAACTATGAAATACTTAGCATAGTCATAGTAAGTGCTATATATAAATGTTCACAATTATTATTATAACTATTGAAGTTCTTAGAACTATATGCTCATTTCTTTCTCCCTCCTTTCTCTCCTCTACCCCCCCCCCCCATCAGAGCTACATGATTCACTCATTTGGACAATTAACCATGCTGAATATAAAATCCAAAATATACAAGCAATTTAGATTTTAAGTTCTCGTTGTAGGCACTGTACTATCCACCATCTTTAACTGAAACTTTCTAGTAATTTTGAATAATATGCCACAAAAAAGCTACCCAGAGCATTTATAATTATTGAAGACTTGAAACCCTGCTCTGTGTTTAAACTCTCAACTGCCAAACACAAGATTGACAGAATACCCTTTTCTAGCAACTCCTAAGGCACAGTCTTGACTTCTGTACTAATAGTTAGCCTTCTCCTCTTGCGGGTTCTCACTTACAGCTGCCTACACTCTAAAAATTTAGTCTTAAATGCAAAATGAACACCTTCTGGTCTCCCTAATTATCTAAATAGTGTGAGAGGGAATTTTGTGCATTCCACATGTTATTTTAGAGCAATTTCTCAGTCCTAAATGGGGAAAAATGACAATTCTTCAACCATACATGTGAAGGCATAAATCAGATTATATACATTTTGGCATTTTCCTTTTTACTGAATTCTTTGTTTTGGGATATTTTTTGAAATGTTACGGCTCCTTCAAGTACCAGAAATCTCCATATTATTATCTTCACCTTGTCTTAAGGCCTACGGTAATGTTTTCTAACACCAATATTATAGAAAGGATCATACGTATTCTAATGCTGTTTTAGTCAGGTGGAAACAGGAAAATGGAGGAAGGGTACTTTGTATTTTATCTTTGTTTTAACCATTCTCTTGTTAAAATATTGGGGAAATGTATATATGCTGAGGGAAAATGTAATTGTGATTAACCTTTGTCTGTTTGTTTTTTAAACAGCTGAGCCTATTCAGTTCACAAGACGCATCCAGAATATTGTGGTCAGTGAACATCAGTCCGCAACCTTTGAATGTGAAGTGTCTTTTGATGATGCCATTGTAACCTGGTACAAAGGGCCAACAGAACTCATCGAAAGTCAAAAATACAACTTTAGGAATGATGGTCGTTGCCATTATATGACTATCCACAATGTCACTCCAGATGATGAAGGTGATTTGACAGTTTCCCAGTACACATATTGATTGCAAATTGTCATTACAGCAGAAAACAAGTAACAAGATGATTCTTTTCCTTAGGCGTCTATTCTGTAATTGCTCGCTTAGAGCCAAGAGGAGAAGCTAGAAGCACTGCAGAGCTTTACTTAACAACCAAAGGTCAGAAAATAGTCTCTATATCTCATCCAAATTGCAGTATTTGAAACAATATCATGTCACATAGAATCTCACAATTCTAAATGCAACCTATATCTTCCTTGTAGAAATTAAACTGGAACTGAAGCCACCTGGTAAGTAAGAAAAAACTGTCAAAAAGTGAATTTTTAAAATTATACTTTCATGTAGTTTTTTAAAAACATTATGTAAATCCAACTTAAATGCCTAAATATTTTTCTTTCCCAATTCTGAAGTGTTATAAAAATGTGCCTTTCTACAATGCTTCTGAGTATTTTCCTGTTATAAAAATACAAATATATAAACTTAAGATTTTGAAAAACAAAATACAATAGCAGTTTCCCATGATCTAAGATTATCCTAGATTCTAGATGTTACATCAATAGATTAATATTTCAATAGTAAGTAAAATGATGTCATATCATAAAAATATTTGTTTCAAACTTTAGGCTCTGCTATTTGAAAACCATTGATGATCAGATAATCTCAATTATATCATTGCAATATCTATTTTATAATGCATATAAATGCAATTTCCTTTCTCAGATATCCCTGACTCTAGAGTTCCCATCCCAACTATGCCTATCAGAGCAGTCCCACCAGAAGGTGAGATGATTTATTCACCATCTTATTTGTATGTAGCCTAGCTAGGCCTTGCGGGAAGCTAGAGATTCTAAAGGCAAAGATGAGATAGGAAACCGAAAGAATTGTATTGATGATGGCTTGTATTTTCTTTAGAAATGCCTCCAATTGCAGCTCTTCCTCTTCTTATTTCTGTACCATCACCAGAAGAAAAGAAACCACCAGGAAAACGTGTCGAAGGTATTATATATTTTTAACCTGATGGTTACAGAATAGAACTGAACTTTAAGATGCTGTTTATCCCTAGACATTTTCTTGCTATTATCCTCAAATAGTTCATACGCTTTCCAAAATGTAATTTCTCAGTAATGACATTCAGTAGTATCAGCAGAATAAACTATCTTTGTGCGGAACATAAACTAGGCCCATTCATGTCAATCCTTTCTCTCTAGAAGAGGAGGCAGGGCAGCATTCGGAGAGCCCAGGCCCTGGTGCCCTGCCACACTACAGCCTCCTTCCTTGAAAGGATCTTGATAAATATATATTCATAATGGATTTTGAGAGTAGTCTGGAAAGGATGGGCAACCAGGAAATAGAGTCCCAGGTGACTCTGGCCATGTATAAAGATAACGCCTGATATAATTCTCAAATTAATTAATCAGGAAATTAGGTTTTTTTTTAATAAAAAATAAAAAAATAACAACTCTGTATTTGTTCCAAGGCAGAAGAGTGGTAAGAGCTAGGTAATGGGGGTTTAGCGACTTGTCCAGGGTCACACAGATAGGAGGTGTCTGAGGCCAGATTTGAACCTAGAGACCTCACGTCTATGGGCTCTCAATCAACTGAGACAACCAGCTGCTCCCAGGAAATTAGATTTTAATAAATATCCCCAGAAAAGTTCAAAAAGGGCAACTGACTTTGAGGGCCATGCAAGATATTCTTGAATATAAATATACACATAGATCATAGATATCTGCAATATGTATATATGTATATATATATATGTGTGTGTGTGTGTGTGTGTTCATATAATGTATGTACATATATAGAGAGAATGTTTTTCTTATATCTTTGTAAGTCTTAGGGCTATTATAAATATTTCATACATGTGTGCATATGTATATATGCATATTATGTCATCTATATGCACATATATACAAAAGTTATATATTTACATGCAGCATATATGTGTATATATAGATATATATGTATAGGTGTATAAATGTATATGCAGGGTGTGTGTGTGTGTGTGTGTGTGTGGCCAGAAATGTGTGTATGTGGCCAGAAATGGGTACTTCTGGATATAAAGCATATGAGCATTAAGACTCTTCTCAATTAATTCCAAATTGGAAAGGGCAATTTACTGAAGATAATTCATCCATTATAACCTGCTGAAAACAAATATAAGAAAGTATACTTGATCAGAATGACATTGAATTTAGAGTCAGGGTACTTGGATTTGGGCCCAGCTCTGCTGCTTTCCAACGGTGTTACCTTAGGCAAATTCCTTCCCCTGTTGGAGCCTCCATTTTTCCGCTGTAAAATGAGAAGATGATTGCTCTTGAGCCTAGGAGATAAGAATTGTCAGGATATAGAAGAACTTGAGCCCTCTAGTGGCCATGCATTTGATTCATCAAATACTTATTTTGCAACTACTTTGCACAAGTCCCTGGCACTACATATCACTTTGATCCATTTCCTAATTCCATTCTTTTGATAAGTAATATACTGTCCTGTCTTCTTTCCAGTAACCAAAAAGGCTGTGAAGAAAGATGCCAAAAAAGTTGTACCAAAGCCTAAGGAAGAGGCACCACCACCACCACCTAAAGGTACATTGATCACCTGACATTCAATTTTTACAAACTTACTCAAAGCCTGAAATGGATCATAAAGAGGGAAGAAGAGAACCCAAAGAAATTATTGACAGAGAATCGCCACTAGTCATCTTATGCAAAGAATGATTTTCGTCCCTTTTATTCTGCCTTCTACCTTTTTCTTCTATCTTCTTTCTTCTTTCAGCTCCTTTTTATCCCATCCCTCTGCTTTACACCAATTCTCTTCCTGCTACTCTGCCTATAGCTAAGATCTATAAGGAATCCAGAGGCAATCTAAAGTTTGCCTAGCTGCATTGTCCTTGAAGGCTAACAAGGTGTTAACCAGATCCTAATTACTGCATAATTCATTATGTTTGAAGCATATTGAATTCAAGCTAACTGTGGGACATCCAGTGGAAATGATCAGTGGGCAATGATATTTTCAGGAGTGGAGCTCAGGAGAGAGAGTAAGATTCAATATAAAGATTTAGGAGTCATCTGCATAAACGCATAAAAACGAATGAAATAACCAATGGCTATAGAGAAAGAAGACGAGAGAGGCCAGACAAGAACACTAAAAGAGAACTATAGGTCAGCTAGGTGGCTCATTGGAGAGAGCCAAGTCGAGAAACAAGAGGTCCTGGGTACAAATCTAGCCTCAGATACTTCCTAACTGTGTGACCCCAGAAAAGTCACAACCCCCATTGCCTAGACCTTACTGCTTTTCTGCCATGGAACTAATACAAAGTATTGAATCTAAAGTGGAAAGTAAGAAGTTAAAAATTTTTAAGAGAGAACCATGGTTACAGAGTAGGACATGGATATTGATCCATTAAAGGAAATTGAGAAGGGAGAGCGCATGATAGAAAGGGAGAAAACCAAGACAAGAAGCCATGTAAAATAAGGCCAGAAAAGAGAGACTCCAGGAGGTAGTGGTCAACAGTATTAAATAGTACAAAGAGGTCAAGAAGAATGAGAATTGGGGGGCAGCTAGGTGGCTCAGTGGATTGAGAGCCAGGCCTAGAGACGGGGGTCCTGCATTTAAATCTGGCCTCAGACACTTCCCAGCTGTGTGACCCTGGACAAGTCACTTAACTCCCATTGCCTAGCCCTCACCACTCTTCTGCCTTGGAACCAATACACAGTATTGATTGTAATACAGAAGGTAAGGGTTTAAAAAAGAAGAAGAATGGGAACTGATAAAGGTCACAAAATTTGGAAATTTGGAGATCATTTGTAAATTTGAGGAGAGCAGTTTGGGTTGAGTGATGAAATCTGGAAACAAGATTATATGGGATTGTGAAAGAATGATAAGAAACAAAGTGGAGTTTTAAGTTTGAAAGAAAAAACTTTAGATTTAGAGAGAAAGAGGACTGTAATTTGAGAGAATTGGACCAACTATAGATTCTTTAAGAATGAGAGAGGCCTAGACACGCCTGTACGTGGGAAGGATGCAGCATTCAGAGCAGAAAGAGATTTAGGGTTATAAAAGGAAGGTTAGGACGATTTGACTCAAGAGATTGGAGGGAATAGCATCAAAGGTCCAAGTTGTCCAAAGAGTCTGGCAGTGAAGAAAAGGGCCACCTCATCTTCAAAAAGTTTAGCAAAGGAGAAGAGATAGGAAGTGATGTCAAGGGGTTTTGAGATATAGAATGGGGGAAGACTAGCCTCTATTTTTTTCAGTACTTTTTGAAGTCTGCTTAAGTGATCTGAGAAGAACACAGAAAGTTTCTAAATGGAAAGTGTTTATAGAGAATAAATTAGGGAAGAGTAAAAGGATTGCCTTGACGTAAAATGAACAATACTAGTATGTTGAAACTACTGATGGGGACTTATTGCTCTAATGAAACAAAATGAAAAACAATGTAAGGCAATCCCACATCTTTCCTATTGAATTTATACCAGATCAGTTTCCAAAGGGAAAAGAAAAGCAAGAAGATCAAGAGCTATTCACACAGATTTTTCTCTAGGTGCCTTGATCTTATAAATTCTGTACAGCTTGAAAGGAGAAAGAGGCAGGTCAAATAGCATAGAAAATACACCCCCCAAAAGATAAACCTCTGAATAATTTTGAAATGATCATATTGACATTATTGGAATATGGAATTGTTTTAGTAATGCAAACTATCCTTAAAAATAATGCTGTTGTTTTATTCTAAATTTGAGCTATTCAGGCTTTATTAGAGACAAATTTCATTGAATCTCTTACTCTTCTCAAATGTGACATATTTCTTCTAATGGCTATAGGCTATTCCTTGGTTATGACAGAATTCTAATAAAGAGCTCTGAGTAATGAAAATACATAAATATATTATGTTACATACATTTATTATATTATATGTATAGCTAACTTGAATAGAAAATGCATACACAATTAGTCAAAATTTTGCTTGTATAGTGAAGGAAGACTATGTTACTGAACATATGTATTTTTTTGAAGTTCCAGAAGTTAAGAAGCCCTCACCCCCAACTGTACTGGTCCCAGCAAAAGGTAAATAAAAATATATACATTATTAAATCATGCATTTCTACTAGGTTTGTTATTTCCTTTTTGCACACTTAAGATGTTTTCCTTATCTACTTTTAAGATTTAGGATAGTTTTCATGTTATCGGTTTCTTATTACATAGATACATACAAATGTATGAAAAAAATAAGCATTCAGCAACATTTAATAAGCCACTGATGGCCATTCACTGGGCTAAGTGTTGGGGATCCACATATCGAGCAACAACCCTTGGTTCAGAATCCAAAAATAAGTAGAGAAGGCCAAGTGAAAAGATAATAGCAAACTCATCAAGTACTAGGTAGTGGACTTCATAACAAAATTAATATTTTGCTCACTTCATTCTAGAGAATAGCAGAGGTGGTGTGATACAGTAGAAAATGACTTTGCTTTAAGACCTAGGTTTGCTATTTGCAAACTATAGATTGGTTATTTCCTCTCTGAGGCTATTTCCTTGTCAGTCAAAGTAGATGATTAGCCTAGTTCTGAATCTGTGCTCTTCCATAAGCATATTTTTGTTAAGGATAGCTCATATGAATTTTATGACTCATAAGTATATTCTTGAGGCTTAAAGATTTGGGAGAATGTATTCTAATTTACTTAGAGACATCCCTGAGAAATAAAAGAACAATCTGATATAATGGAGAGGAACCTTCCTCTGATTCTTATTCCCTGTGTGAGTCAGTTATCTAAAGGTATATTTTACATTTTGTCTAAAACAAATTATTTCTTCAAAATTTATTATGAAACTTACAAAGCAAAATTGATAGGAGTTTGAGCTGAAATAGAAGCCTCACTTAATTGAGAGCAATATAGCAGTGAAGTTTAATTTTGATTCCTCAAATGTATAGTGGACCATAAACTTTCTGTTATTGGGTGATAATTTTCTGTGGAAATAAGAGTAATGCCTATACCAACATCAACAATCTTTTGTTTAAGTTCCAGAAATGATTGATGTCACCTCAAAAGCTGAAGAAGTGAAAATAGCAACCATAACCAGAAAGAAAGAAATCCATAAAGAAAAAGAGGTTGTACATGAAACAAAGCAAGCAATCTATGAGGAAAAGAAAGAGGTTTACATCGAATCTTTTGAAGAACATTATGATGAATTAGATGTGGAACCTTATGAAGAGCCATCTGAGGGACCTTATGTAGAAGTTTATGAAGAGCCAGAAGACTGGTATGAAGAGACCAAGGAAGTTCATAAAGTTAAAAAGGAACAATATGAAGATTGGGAAGAAGATTTTGATGAAGAGCATGAATACTATGAAACGGAAGTGGGCTATGATGAAGAAGATTGGGAAGAAAGAAAACAAATTTATGAACAAAAAGAAGTTTATGAAGGTATATGAGCAATTGTGCATCCTTCCTCCATTTCCTCATTTTTATTTAGTTCACTATTTTTTTACTCGCTATTGTCTGCTCACTATTATCTCACTATTTATTTGTTTAGTATTTGTTTCTACTTTTCGCTTATTATAATATTGATGTGAATTGAATAGGTACAGATTTAATTAGATCTTTTTTGTTTCTTTTAGACAATTTGATATAAAGTAGATTTTTTTTCTATCAGAGATTATCACTTTTAGATGAATACTTGTAGAGTGCCTACCAATTAGCATAATTTTGTTCTAAATAATATTAAGGGAAATAAAAGCAAATAAGCCAGTGCCCTTAAACTCACTGAACTTATTATTAAAGAAAGAAGATAAGTCATGCACAAAGAAACATAAAGAATAAAATTAGGAATATAACAAAGGATTCACATAATGCTATGGGAATTCAGGAGAAAGATAATAATTATAATAGCATTTATAAAGTTCTTCAGTCTTTACATAGAATTTAAAAATATTATTTTATTTTGTACTCACAGCAATTCTGCAAGGTAGGTCTTTTATTATCCCTAATGTACAGAAAAAGAAACTGACCACACTGAGGCTAAGTGATTTGCCCAGAATAACAATGTTAGTGTCTGAGATGGGGTTTGAACTAAAGTTTTTCTCAATTCAAATTCAATACTTTAGCTACAATTTAGCTGCCTAAGAGACAACATCCCATTGGAAGAATGAAGGAATATTTCATTAAAGTGAAAGTTTTACTTGGATCTTGAAGGGTGGGTAGATGGAACTCGAGGGGAGATTGGGTGTGGAGAGAGAAGATATTTTAATTTTAGCCTGAAAATGCTGATTTTCTATAAAACTCATACTGAAGCATTAAATCTTTTAGCCACAATGCTGGCTGGTGAATATTTCAGTGCTTTTGGTCGTATATCAAGTCAGGTTTCATTTTCACAAGTCAATCTGCACATTTGGTTTGATCTCCCCCAAAAGTAATAGATGACCTATTGAATAGGAACCACTACTAAGCTCCACAAAAAGAAATTAGGGTATATGAAGTATTAAATCAAATATTTTCATATAAAATCATAAAATATAGTATTAATTTATAGTTCAACCTATTTGAAATTATATATTTAAGCAGTATCATTCTTTTTGCTTCTTATTTTTCAATCAAGAATCAGTAGAAAAGAAAATTCCAGCAAAAGTACCAGAAAAGAAAGAAGTGGCACTTCCTAAAGGTATGAAATTTAAATTAATTTTATAAAGAACTCCATTCAGTCATTCTTTATCATAGCTTGTTTTGTCTCTTCACTGAAAAGGCACATGTACATCACTAGTGTGATCAAATGGATGCAACTTCTTCACTAAGATTTAATATTTGGACAAATGAATTCTTACTTCTATATTAGCTACTGGAAAATCAGATGTTAAAAATAGTCATTATAAATTTGAAATGTAAAATAAAACAAAATTTAAATTATTTAAGTAAGTACCAAACATTGGCATTTAACTTTTAAAACATCAAATTGCTCAATATGCTTAATATATACATGATATTTTAAGAGAATCTAAACTTTCTTAAACTAAAATTTTTTTAAAAATATCTTCAGTTGTTAAGAAGCCTGTAGTTGAAAAAATTGAAAAGACTACTCGAAGAATGGAAGAGGAAAAAGTCAAAGTTACCAAAGGTAACTTAAAAAAATTTTTTTATTATCACAAGTACACAAAATACACTTTTCTTCTATTGATACTTAATCTAAATATTGATGAAAGTTAAGATGTTCTTAAATGTAAAAGGCCTATTCATATTCATACAAATGTAACCATACATATTTTTAAAGTACCAGAAGTGTCCAAGAAGATTGTTCCACAGAAACCTTCCCGGGTGCCAGTCCAAGAAGAGGTTATTGAAGTGAAAGGTATAATAAATCTTTTTCTTTCAGCTCTAAGCTTGAAATACTACATATCTAATGCTATGTAATACATAATAGGATTTGGACTCTTGTCTATAGAAATGTACATATATTTTATATATGTAAATTTTAAAGTGCATGTATCCATAATTTCATTAATAGCAATATTTTCTATTTTATTTAGTCTTCTAACTTTAATATGTAACAGTATTCCAAAGCACATCACTTTTCCTAATATCCTGGTTCATTTATCTAAAGATGACTTAATCAAATTGGAATAGTCTCATATTTTATGTGAAGAAGTTGTATCTATATGGTCCCCATGTAATTAACATTTGCCAAAAACTGCATGTCATTCATTTGGTTGTTTGAGTTGCTTAATTGTCTGTACCTCATAGTTTAAAAAGATGATTTGAATATATGTCCATAATATCATGCAATAATATCTCCATATTGTTGCTTTAAGATATTTAACTCATTTCTGTGTAAAAATACTTAGAAATAATGTACAGTTTGCTATGATGTAATATCAGGGACAAAATAATTCTGATATGATATATATTCTCTTTAAAGTTCCAGCTGTGCACACAAAGAAGGTTATTTCAGAAGAAAAGATGTTCTTTGCTTCTCATACAGAGGAAGAGGTTTCAGTTACAGGTAAAAGTCACATTTGAAACTCGGGTTATAAAATAAAACCATCTAAATTGTCTTTCTTCTCTCTTCTTAGTATGTATTCTGTGAATTTATATGTATATGTTTTGTGTACATTTCTGTCCTGTTTTCATTTCAAATTTGTCTTTCTTTGGCCTGATTTCAACATACTTTAAAATTTCACTTTGAATATTCAGATGTCTCAGAATTAAAATTTATATCTTTTTAAAGTCCCTGAGGTACACAAGAAAACTGTCATAGAAGAGAAAGTTCATGTGGCTGTTTCGAAAAAAGCTGAGCCCCCACCTAAAGGTATCATCAGTTTGGTATAAAATTAATCTCTTTGAAAATGTCTGAATGTTTTCATATTTTGTTTGGTTATCTAATCGGAATGTACTGAGCACCCAATTTGTGTAAAAAAAAAATAATTGCCAAGTGTTAAGGGCTAGGAAGGAAAAATAAATAAAATATACTGTTTGTGCCTTAAGCACTTTTCAACCTAGTCAAGTATTGCTAACATACAAATGTTTAAAAAATTATCATATATAGCTTAATTATTGGTTCTAAACAATAAAGGCTATAAAAGATAAAATATCTAAAAATTATCTTTCAAGTGACTGAAGTTTACAAGAAACCTCCTCCAGAGGAAGAGGTTCCTGTACCCATTCCTAAGAAAGTAGAAGCTCCTCCAGCTAAAGGTGAATCTCAATAATCAAATAACAATAATAATACAATAAGATTAATAATTCCTCTCTCCACTACACCTATCCTCATATATAATGTCTAGATATGTCCCATTGACCTTAACAAGTCATAAAATAATTGAGTATCTAGTTTCTGTTCATTAAAAGTTTGGCAATGTGCATTAAATTCACTAATTTCCCCTAATACTTTACTATCTATGGACAATTCTCTCAAAATACACCATCTCTTTAAAGTCCCTGAGGCACCTAAGAAACCTGTCCCAGAAGGAAAAGTACCAGTTCCTGTTCCTAAAAAAGTGGAGCCCCCACCAACCAAAGGTAGTCTTCTAGTTAAGGAGAAAAACAAAACAAGATATTTGTTTTGTCTTTTATCTCCACTTGTCTTTGTCTGTGTATGTGACAACCAAATTAATCTCTGTCACCCGTCTGTGATTTCTGTAACACTGTAAGTCTTGATTTAAACACTTTTATTAATCTCTACAAAAAAAACTTCTTCATATACAATTGTAATGTATGACATAAGTCTCAGTAATATTTTAGATGTCTAAATCTATACTGGCTACATCTTTGTCTATTTAATGTAAATAACCAAATACCTGTTTGGAATAATCTACGTGCAATGATATAGAAATCAGAGTTCTTTATCCATCAGTGGAGCATGTTAAATAACCAAAAGTCTGCTCTCCAAATCTTAAAACCTAATTTAAAAGTTTGTGCCCTAAAGTATTCTCAGACTATCCAGAATTAGGATTCTCATCATCATTTCCACAATGGTTTCTTTAAAGTGCCTGAGGTTCCCAAGAAACCTGCCCCAGAAGAGAAAAAGCCCACTCCTGTACCTAAGAAAGAAGTGGCTCCACCACCTAAAGGTATATCAAAGCCTAAGTGGAAACGACCAAATTATATTCTCTTTTTTCTGTTTGATCTTCTTAAGTCTTCTTCTTGCCTTTACTTTTACCCTCTTCATTTCATACCACTTATGCTCAGCTTATTGTTAGTTTTTTTGCCTGTTGTCCATACATCTTTCTGGAAGTCTCACATCTTATTGATAAATATCTCTTTTATCTTTAACACTCCTAAAGAGTATCTAAAATGTCTCATTTAAAAGGGGGAACATAAAACATTTTGTCTCATGTTTAATACACTATCTTGGTCAGAGAAGAAATATTTTGAGAAAAATAGTGTCATGTGATTGGAAACATTGGCTGCTACACAGAATATCCTTTTGGAAAAAATGTCTAGTAAATTTCATGTGCCAGCTGACACTCAAGTTTATTACATATTACAACTTCATTAACAGGTATTCTGAAAAGGATTCACAATGATTGATGTGGCCTCTAACAACCAAAATTTAACAAATTTTGACTTTAACTGAATGATGGACAAGTTTCAGCAAGCAACCATTAGGGATACTTATAAATATTACCTCAGAAAGACATTGATGCTAATGTTTCCTCACTTAAATTCAAGGAATTTTAGGGGATTGGGCCAAGACCACTTCTTATTCAGAAGGCAAGGGGAAGAATATGACAAAAGGCTTAAAAACACGTTAGGATGTGGAGGAAAGGAACTAAGAAAATTTATGTTGATAGCTTTAGTCTTCTAAAAAATTCTAAATTACTATTATCATCAGAGGCCATTTTTTATGTCTTAAAATTTTTAAGAATACTTCAGAAAGTCTTCTTTATGATAACTATAAAACAAAATTGCTACTGATCAGTGTGTTCATAACCAAAAAGAACTATAAGATCATAGGTTTAGAATTTAAGGCATTGTTGAAACCAACTATCCCATTTTATAGATAAAGAAACCAAGGCTTAGAGGAATTAAATGACTTACCCAAGCTTTCACAGCTATTAAGTGCCTCTGGCAAGAAGCAAATTCGGGTCTTCCTGACTCCAAGTTCCTCACTCTATCCATTATTCCATACAGTCCAATTCCTAATGTCTGATTACTTCTTTTTCTAACATTTTCCCATTTTGAATTGCCTAAATAGCTTTAAAATTGAACGGGTTATTAGTTTAGTTTTCCTTGTTTTTTTGACAGGGTATGGAAAATAGAATCTGGCATTAACAAAACTCATTAAGATTTTGTTCCCATGTCAGTCAGTCAATGCTCATTTATTAAACTCCTACCATGTCAAGGCACTGGACATACATGTACAAAGTTGATACCATTCCTACCCTATCTAAAGAGCCTATATTATATTAAGTACTTGTGAAAACAAAGTCTCAGTTTAACCAAGTACAATTTTTGTTGAATCTTTTTGCAGTTCCAGAGGCACCTAAAAGACGTGTCCCTGAAGAAGAAATTCCTGTTCCTGTTTTTAAAGGAGAGGAAATCCCTCCAGCTAAAGGTATACTGATGGGATGGAATATTTTGGCATCTCTTATATTTCTTGTGTGGGGTTCTGACATAAATACGTTATACTCTGTCTTTTCTGACTTCCTTTGTTACAAAATTCATATTTGATTGTTGTGAAATATCATATATATATATATATATAAAATATTCTAAAAACAAATATCTTCTTAAGCTCCTGAAGTGCATAAGAGATTGGTCACAGAAGAAAAAATAACCATCATTACTCAAAGAGAAGAATCTCCACCAGCACCAGGTACCTTTTTTTTCCCAAAAGTTTCATTTTTTTAATAGTCATTTAAAAGTCATCATCAGTCAATGAACACATTCATTTGTATCATCTCTTATCATTCTTCTTTTAAAAACCCTTACCTTCTGTCTTGGGAAGAATGGTAAGGGCTAGGCAATGGGGGTTAAGTGACTTGCCCAGGGTCACACAGCTAGCAAGTGTCTGAGTACAGATTTGAACACAGGACCTCCCATCTCTAGGCCTGGCTCTCAATCCACTGAGCTATCCAGCTGCCCCCCATCTCTTATCATTCTGAGAATTTTAAAATTAAATACTATCTTTTAAGAACCAGAAGTACCAAGGAAAAAGAAGGCTCCTGAAGAAAGGAGACCTGTCCCTCCCAAAAAGGAGGAAGCACCACCAACAAAAGGTACATGATCTTTTCCCTCAACTTTAAACAAATCTTCTCTCTTGAAATTTATGAGGTGTTTTGTTGTGTTGTAGTATATATATGGATTGGGTGTTGTTTCTGTTATGAATTGATTTGTGATTTTTGTTGTCCATTGTTGAGATGAAGTTTTCATTCTTAAACTTGTATATACCCCTAGTCCTTAAGAAGGCTGTTACCAAAGAGAAGGTTCAAGTGATTGTCCCTGTTCCTAAAAAAGAAAAGGCAGTTCCCCCACCCAAAGGTATGACTGATCCTTATTTAGGATTTAGACAAAATCTTTTAGAGTCTAAGTCTTCAAACTTTTTCTTTTCTAACACTAATCTCTTATGCATGTGGGACATTTATATGTATGTATATCTATCTACATGCCGTACTATGTTATTTATTTGTTTTTACATTTTGTAAAATTACTGTCACTCAGCAAATCCTACAAAAACACTAGAAAAGCTTTAAGTTATACAGTTGTAAGTTCTCAGACTTCATGTTTAATGTGTGTGTGTGTGTGTGTTTTTAAGTGGCTGAGGTATCTAAGAAAACTGTTACCGAAGAGAAAAGAATTTTTGCTGAAGAAAAAGTATCAATGGCAATTCCCCACAGAGTGGAAGTCACCCATCATGAAGGTATATAGACAGCAGTATTAATGGGGATTTGGGGGAAATGATTTTGTGTTTAGGCTGACCAGAATGACCTCTCTTTGCTTCTTTTAAAATTAATATGGGTTTTTTTATACACTTGATATATGTAGTCTGATTTTTTTGTAATAAGTTTAGTCGATGTCTTACAGTTTTTACACCAAAATAATTTTCCAATAAAGGACTTCTCACAATGATGCCTACTCCATAACAAAGAAAAAAATCAGCAAAACCATTGGTGTGCTGGTAAATGTTTAATTGGCTTTCCAAAAGGAAAAAAAATAGTATATCCAACATACTTTTAGGTTTAATCTGCATCAGTAATATTTCTTCCATCACTGTCTTAAGTCTAGGCAATGAACAAAACAGTAAGTCAAGCCCTGATTTGTATGGTTTGCCAGGTCCCAAGATATTAAATAGTCACATTGAAAATTTAATGAACTTCCTAAGCTAGTCAGAGCTAGCCCTAATACTTCCCTGGAAAAGTCAATTGACAAAAATGCCAGATATGGCTATCTATGAAACATTCCACACCTGTAAGTCCTCAACTTTCTGCTTAGGGGAGAGAAGTATGTCTTCTCTGAAACAATAATGGTCATTACAATTCATGTTAATGTTGTTTCTGTTTATGTGATTTGCATGTTCTATTTGTCCTACTTTGTTTATCCTGCATCACTTCATACAAGTCTTTTCTATGCTTATCTGAATTTTTTACATTCACCATTTCTTATGGCACAATAATTTTTTACTTGTATTCTTGTACCACAATTTATTCATCCTTTCCTCAACTGAAGGGTGTCCACTTTGTTGCCATTTTTTTTTGCTATTATAAAGTGTACTGCCATGAATTATCTTTATTATCTTTAAGGCATTTCCATCATTGACCCCCATGGATTATATCCATGGTATTATATGATGGGGTATAATCAGAAAGAGATTACTGAATCAAAGGGTATAAAAAGTTTGATGGCTTTCCTCACATAATTCCAAATTGCTGGGAGAAATTGAAATATTTGGAAATAAAGCCTATTAATAAAGTTAATAAAAATTAAAAATTAAAATAATTCCAACTTGCTTCCCAGAATAGTTTAAATAATTGATAGCTCTCCGGGCAATCTATTTCCATATTTATCTTCCCGCAGCCCCTTCAACATTTCTTGTTTTCATCTTCTATCTATTGATGTATGTAATGTGAAATATAATTGTTTTGTGTTTTTATCAATATGATTCAGAGTCTTTCACATGGTTGCTAGCAATTTGCAATTGTTCTTTTGTTTGTTCATGTCCTTTGACCACTGATATATTAGGGAATGGCTCCTAATATATCTCGTATAGTAGACTTTGATTGGAGATATTTTATGCAAATATTTCCCCATTCTAGTCTTTCTTCTTATTCTAATCGCATTGATTTCTTTCTTATAAAAACTTTTTAGATGTAAATATGGGCATACTTCTTCAGATCTTCCATTTGATTTTTGTGTTGATGTATATCTATCTATATGTTGTAGAGCTTTTGCAACAAGTCCTACCTGTTTCCATTAATCTTCCATCATTCCAAAAGCAAAATATAGGAGTTTGAAGTGGGTCAGGAATATTGATTTAGGAAACAGGCATTTTGTCCAGAAGGCATATTTTTGCACTCTCATTCTTCTACTCTATTGGGGTGGTATCTTATTAAGTCATTCCCTTCTATAAATAACTTGCAGCAGACAAATAGACATCAGCTTCAAAGATACGTACCCTGTCGTCAACTCAGATTAACTGCACCTCGATATAGTAGGACACACAAACTCTATAGTATATATTTCTGCTTATCTGTGACAAATATGCATTTGATGCAGATATGTATGTATTTCCCATATCAGAAGAACCTCATCAGAGATGAATCTTCTGGATAAAAAACTGTCCCAAAGTAATGATTTTTGGTAACACCATTTTTCTCTCTCCTTTTAAAAAATTAGGACCCTGAATGGGAAATTTAAATTTTTTCTGAAAGTAAGATTTCCAATTTTCTATGTAAAATAAAATAATTATTTTAATACCAGAAAATATTTTCACAGAAGTCTTGCACTAGTTCTAAATATGTTGATGTGTACAAATTATTAAATTTCTCTGCTGCTTATTTCTATATTCATCTATTCTATAGAACAGACTTAGAAGAAAGGAACACTACTTTAATGTGATACTAGGTCCTAATTCACAGAACAGGTTTTTTTACCCTTGCCTTTCATCTTAGAATCAATACTGTGTATTGGGTCTAAAGCAGAAGAGTGGTATGGCTAAGCAATGGGGCTAAAGTGACTTGCCCAGGGTCAGATAGCCAGGAAGTTTCTGAGCTCAAATTTGAACCCAGGACCTCCTATCTCTAGGCCTGGCCTTCAATCCACTGAGCCACCCAGCTGCTCCCAGGACAGTTCTTTTAAAAATAATGACTTTTAGAATTCAGACCCCAGAGTCTAATTCAAGACTCCAGAAAAGGTGCTTTGATCTTTCAAGGAATATAACAGACATTAAGCATGGTTCTGTAGTAAACACATTTATATAGTTATCATTAATATTGTTGGAGAAAGTCACATTCCAATTCAATCTTATCTTTAAGTATCAGCAGAAGAAGAATGGGGTTACTCAGAAGAAGAAGAAACGGTATCCATTTCTGTTTATAGAGAAGAGGAAAGAGAGGAGGAGGAGGAACAAGTGGAGGTTACATCCTATGAAGGTATGAAAGCTACTTCAAGACTACAGGGCATCTGTATTCTTTAAAAAAATGTAGTTTGGATATTGGGCTTAAAAAAAACAAAACCCTTCCATTAACAAGTAGTTTGTGAATACCATTTGTGTGCAGTGTTTTTATCAAACTAAATTGCCGTGATTTTTTCATGTTAAATTTCATGCACTGTGTCATAACAGAGGCATGAGAAACCAAATCCTTGCTTCATCTGTACTCTTTGACTTATCTTCTGTTAAGTAAGATGGCAGTGGCACTTATTTGTGAAAGACAAAGGAGTATACATACTATACTCTTGCTGTGGGAAAGAACAAGAAGATACTAACCGTATCTTGTGGTATAATCAAAATTACTCTGTCCCCTTTTCCTGAAAGCACTGAATCTCTTTCCTTTGACCTTCTTAGGAGAGGTCAAAATTCACTAACAGTCAATGCCTAAAACATGAAAAGTCTCCATTATCTGTCTGTCTGAAATATTTACACACAACTGCAAATGCTAAGGAAACATTTAATTTTAAAGTGCTTTATAAATGCTAGCTATTTTTTTCATAAAAGTGAAATATTTTTAGTAAACCCAAAAGAACATTATTCTTTAGCTAAAGTTTTATACTTCTAGAGACAGTTGCTTAAAGGCGTGTCTGGGTCTAGGGAAGGTAATTTTTTTTTTCTGTTGGAATCCATCCTCTCCTATTTGTGTGATAATTTCACTAGCTTGGATATAGCATAATAAAAGTACACCTTGCTGGATTAAAGTTTTTCATTTCTACCAATACAAAAAAAGAAGAAGAAGAAGAGAAGGCTTTTAAATTTGCTCCCAGTACAAAAGGGCAAAAACTTCTAGAAACGAGCATTAATATTTTGTGATTCGCTTTTGGCTTTCACTTTGCAATTATAATCAGAATTTCACATGGAGAATCTCATTTCCATCACATTTGTCCTTAAAGAACAAAATAATTGCTCCCAGGGACCATGGTCTAGGCCTTAACATATATAACTAGATGGACTGCTATAATAAAAAGGCTTTGGTCTTTGAGTTGGGAGGTCTTAATTTAATTCTTAGGTGGCAGATTAAATCACTTAATCATTACTTAACCTTAACTTTACTTACTTAAGGAAAGAAATTTCCTTACTTGTAAAGGGAGATAATACCTATATTTCCCACCTTACAGAGCAGTTGGGAAGAAAACTCTTTGTAAACCACTGAGTCAGGAGTTCTGTATGCATTGAATGTGATATATCATGAAGACAGAGTACATTACAAACCTTGAGGGGCCATATAAATGACTATTGTTGTCATTGGTCTTCAGGCAGCAGACCTCCAGGCTGCTGATGACTTCAGCAAAACCAGTAGCATGTTGTGAAATGTTTAATAACTGTAATAATTGCTAGAAAAATATACAAATATGTGTGCTTGTGCATGTATATATGTGTGTGTATGAATATTAATGTATACACATAGCACACTTTTAAGTTTCATCTGAAATATTAAGATTTTCTCCATCACTTAAATTTTAAATAATCAGCAAAACAAGTCAAACTCTGATTTCTAGCAGCTGACAAATTCCAAGATATAAGTGCTCACACTGAAAATTTAACTCACTTAAGTTACTGAAGCCGTTTCTAGCATATCCATACTCTAGTATTTGTAAATGGCAATTATGTTAGACTAACTCTTTCATATAAACAGACTTAGGGCTCTTAAATTACCTTTGAGGTTCCCCATCCCAATTTGAGAGTGATGTATTCTTTTTTTAAATTACTTTTCAAGCATATTAGACTTGCTTAGATTTAGCCATTCTTCAAATCTTCAACCCTCTCGACTTTTTTGTTTGTTTGTTTATCCTGATCATTTTCCAGTTCACTCTGAATGTTATAATCTCGGTAGTTTAGGCGTAATTACATTTATGAAGAAGACTTTACTTTTAACTTTATGTGTGAATTAATTTTAGGGCAAACACATTACTACTTTATCAAACTATATTTTTCCATTAAATCATTTTTCTTTGAACATTTTTAACATAAGCAGTCAGGGACTTGGCTTGTGTTAATTGGATCCAACACCAGTCTTATCTCTTACTATTTCTGTGATATGATAAAAAATAATACATGTTAACAACAAAGATTAAACTTATGGAGTGCTCTAATTTATTCTTCAAATCCTATCTTTAAAGTGATTGAAGAGCCAGAAGAATATGTTGTGGAAGAAAAGCTACATATTATTTCTAAAAAGTTGGAAATGGAACCTGCTGAAGGTACATCTTCTCTTCTTTAATTCTGCCATTTAATATATTACCTCTCTTGGATCTGATAGAGCCCATGTTTTCTATTATCTGTGCTGTAAATTTTAGATCTTTACTAAGATAGTAAGTTTTTGTAAACAAAACACTTGGAAATTTTGACAAATACATATTATAATGTTTTAAAGTGCCTGAAATGCCTCGGAGAGTGGTCCAGAAACAAAAAGTACCTGCTGCCGTTCCTCCAAAAGAGGAGGCTCCTCCTATAAAAGGTATAACCTCTTCTGAAAGATATAGAGGCATTCTTATCTTAATAACTATTCTTTAGATATATGTTTGATTAAAATTATGTCAATACATCAGTGTCTGCATATTCTCCTAAGTGTCATTTATGTTTATCTGTGTGATCTTTAGAGAGAATTGGTTCTGCTTTTTTAATGAAAGAAAATCTTTTTTTTTCTCTTTGTGAAAAACAATATTCTTATAACTAATCTTTACAAAGTTCCTGAGGCACCAAAGAAAACTGTCCCTGAGAAGAAAGCTCCTACACCTGTTCCTAAAAAGGAAAAGCCTCCACCTGCTAAAGGTACTGTGTTCTGATCTTGAAAAATGTCTGTCACTTCTCATCTATAATGAGATGTCTTCCTAATTTCCTTAAAACAAAGAAGAAAAATTATGTGTCTGCATAAAGGGTTTTCCATGCTTTAAATCTGACACAATTACCTAATGTCTTTAAAGTGCCTGAAGTGCCGAAGAAACCTGTACCAGAAAAACGTGTCCCTCCAGCTTCTAAGATAGAAGAGCCTCCTCCCACTAAAGGTAAATGAAATCAGAATGTGTCTGAATCTGCACATTGGGTCTTGTCTTTTCTTCCTCGTGTTGTCATTTGGGTCAGATCTCTTTTAACTGTAGATTCTGTGTATGTGTATGTGTATATGTCTGTGTTAATGGCAGTGATGTATAAATGTTTTTTCTTTGGAAAGACTGTTATTTGTTTGTTGCATCATTATAGTATATGCATTGTAAATTGGCATCATTTCTGGCTAATTGATATAAAATTACACTTCAAGTTATTTAGCTCCCTAATCTTAAAATTATCTTTTAAGTGACTGAGACGCATATGCAAATTACCCAAGAAGAAAAAATTCATGTTGCTGTAACTAAAAAAGAAGAGCCTCCAAGAGCTAGAGGTACATCATCTATCTCTAAAATGCACCAATAATTTTTTTCTTTCATTATTCTATTACCAAATACCACTAATAGCCCTTAAAATGCTAATACTTAACAGTTTTTTTATTTCCATATTGGAGCAATGAAAATGCCACGCCTTTTATGCATCTATATTTTGTTATATAAATGCATTTTGTTGTTGTTGTGGTTTGAGTGGAAAACAAATCTTAAAAAGTAATTATTATCTTTAAAGTGCCTAAGGAGCCTCAGAGACCAGAACCTGAAGAAAAAGTGCCCAAACTCAAACCTAAAAAAGTGGAGGCCCCACCAGCTAAAGGTACATTTGTTCCTTTAGAAATTAACATATAAGGTTCTATATATTGAAAATCAAGCAAATTCAGATGATTCCATCCCATTTGAGAAAATATTATGCAACTACTCATGCATATATGTGAATCTATGAATACATATGTGTTATATTCTATATATTTAAAAACAAATGTTGTTACTTCATCCATATGAATTGCACATACTTTTCAGAAGTACATAAAACACTGCATTATATGTTAATGATTTTTTTAAACCCTTACCTTCCATCTTGGAATTAATACTGTGTATTGGTTCCAAGGCAGAAGAGTGGTAAGGGCTAGGCAATGGGGGTTAAGTGATTTGCCCAGGCTCACACAGCTGGGAAGGTCTGAGGCCAAATTTGAACCCAGGACTCTCTAGGCCTGACTCTCAATCCACTGAGCCACCTAGTTGCCCCTATTAGTAACTTTTACATTGACTATCCCTTTGGGAAAATAGAGAAATGCAAATATAAATACAAATTCTTAATTAAGAGTTCCTAAAGATTTCTGATATGTAGAAGTTCATGCTAGTGTTTTCTTAAAAATGCAAACCCCCTAAATAGATGAAAACTTTCTTTGTCTTAGAATTTTTTGTCTGAAATGTTTCATGTTATTTGTCTGTATAATTTATTTACTGGTCTAAATGCTTGTTTTACATGGCGTGCTATTATGTGACATTTAATTCCCAAGATATTTTAGTAACTCAAATTTTAACACAGAAGTGATTAAGCATAAGGTACTTTTTCTTGTTTGACAGGGAAGAAATCTTTCATCTGAGATGGATAGATCTTTTTCTAATGCTTTACTTCAATTTTTCTGTGCTTAGATTCTTGTGTTTAAATTCCTCTTAATACTCTTTTATAAATGCTACTTATTGTATAAAATGATCTCTTTTCCTTAAAAGATCTGTAGATAGGAAATGTACTCATTTGCAGTTATAAAGATTCTATCCATTTTAACAATCTGTATTTACTAACTTCTTTTCTGTTAACTTGAATTCTGTTGTGAGTGAGGCATAAAATGAGTACATGCCTATTTGCCATTCTTGAATTTTCTTGCCAATTAAATGAGCATTTATTCTGAGATTCTTCACCCATGACTTTTTCAAGCAATGCACCTCTGTATATATTTGATTTGAATCTCAGAACTGAATATTCATTATTATTCTTTTTAAAGTGGCAGAAGCCCAAAAGAAGATTATCCGTGAGGAAAAAGTCACTGTTGCTGTTCCAAAACGAGTAGTACCTCCTCCCACTAAAGGTATATTTGCCTCTAGATTAAATATTGAAATGAACCTGAAACTAAACTTTCCTTAGACTACTAGTCTCCCAAGTTAATTGTTCTACTACATCAGCCACTCATTTATTTAAGTTGGATGAGTTCTAAGAAACATTGTTCCAATCTTAAATTCAGATATAGTCACAATTGGAAGGAAGGTGCTATGTCATCCGACATCAAAGGACAACCGAGGTCTGCAATAACAAAATCATAAGACAATGAAATGGCAGTAAAAAATATGGGAATGATTTTGGTATTTTTAAATCAACCTCATACGTGCATGTAACAATATAATTATATGGTTGAGAGGTATCCTGGTGTATACAATGGTCTCAAACCCAAATGAGAGCACGTTGAGTTTGTTTTTCTAAAACTCTTACCTTCTTTCTTAGAATCCATACTAAGTATCAGTTAAGGCAGAAGAGTACCAAGAGGTAGTTAATTGGAGTTAACTTGCCCAAGGTCACAGAGTTAGGACATATGTGAGGCCAGATTTGAGCCTATGCCCTTCTATCTCCAGGCCTGGTGCTCTATTACTGAGCTACCTACCTAACAGCCCCTGCATTTTGAGTTTAAAAATTGCAAAATAACATTATCTATGTTACATTATATTTGTATTTTGTTTAATCTTTTCCAATTATGGTTTACTTGATTCCACAACACTCTGAAGTTTTGGGGGCTGTTTGCTGGCCTTCACTTTGACATTTTGACTCTTGTGGATAGAGACCTGGCTTAAAGCCAGGAACACCTGAATTCAAGTCCTGCCTCTGACATATGATGCCTATGTGGCCAGGGGAAAGCCAGTTAACTTCTTATTTCTTCAGGCCATTAAGACAGTATAAGTTATGGAGAAGATATTGAGGCATTTTCCTGCATTAGTAAAATCAAAAATCTTGTCCCTGTCCCAATCCTCTGGGTGTGTATAACATTATGTAAAATGTTCTTGAGTAAAATGTCTACTATTGACCCTCTTATTTCAGAAATGACGGTAACAGCTGAAGAAAAATGGACTTACACCGAAGAGGAAGAAAGAGTGTCTGTCTCGGTGGAACAGGAGGGATATGAGGAGTATGAGAAATATGAATACGGAGAATATGAAGAGTATGAGCCAACAAAAGAATATGAAGAATATGATGAGTATGAGTACGAGCACCGTGAGGTGGTTCATGAAGAGCATGAAGAATACATTTCGGTCCCAGGTATGACTAACACAATCAGTCAGTGAGCATTTAATAACCACCTACTATCAAATGAGAATAATCTTTGTAACCCTCAGAAGACTTCATGTTCCATTATTCCTGAGTGAAAATTTGTCCTAAAAAGGAAAATTTACGGAAGACCTTAGATATTCAACATTTCTCAAGTTCAAGTGCTTCTTGCACATACTTCTGCTCTAGCATTTTTATCTTCATCCTGTCAGTATTTTAAGTAACAGATTGACCTCTGACTCCCCAAATACCCCCTTTTCCTCTCACCATTATTCACAAAATAACTGTCGGTGTCATTTCAAAATGATAATGGCATTTTCCTGTCAGCTTCTGTGAACATGGAGGACTAGATAATCCATAGATCTTTTCACAAGACAAACCGAGATAGAAAGTGTAAGAGAGAGTCAGAGACAGAGAGACAGGAGCAGAGTCAAAGACAGAGATGGAGATGGGGACAGAGGCCAACAGAGAGAGACACACAGAGACAGAGACAGGGGTGTGGAGGAAAGAAATACGAGTTTTACTACTGCCTTTGCTCCCTACGTTTTATAGTAAATTTTTAAATTTTGAATAGAAAGTATTTCATATATTTTATTAAAGTCAATAGAAGGGTAGTAAGTGCGTTTGGACTTTTCATGGGATCCTAGAAGTTCCCTCATTTAGCATTCAACGAGTATATAAGGACATTTGTTATAAATGACATCTAGGATTTCATCCATTCACAACATGATTCTATTTAAGTAATTTTTATGCTATTTCCCAAAATTCTTATGTGAATGAATGGTGTTTGTCTTTAAAGAACCAGAGAGACCTGTACCTGAAGAGAAAGTTCCTGTTCCCAGGAAACCAAAGGCTCCACCAGCTAAAGGTACAATGAGGGGGAAAACCTATTATATAAAACATCTGTTAGATAATATATATGTTCCCTGTGTGTTTATAAGGAAAGTGTTATAAAATTCTTATGGGATTAGACATTATCTTTATTATACTTCTTAACATTTTGTATCATTGGTCTTGAGTTTTTTGTGATTCTTACCAGGTTTTAAAATTCTCTTAAAATTAATATTTTTAAGTGCCTAAGAGAACCATCCCTGAAGAAAAAGTAAAAGTACCTGTCCCTGTGAAACTCAAACCTCCACCGCCCAAAGGTACATTGGCCTGATATGAGAATAAGCTCTAGAAGTGTCTTTATGTATCATGAATGTGGTCACACTGCTTCATATTGTGGTCTGTCTTTTTATGGAGTATTTTGTTTCTTTTTTTTTTCTTGCTTATGTTACACAGTTTGTGGTGAACTTGTGTGTAAGTATTGTGTTGTTGGTTTTAATACTCTTTACTAATTACTATCTTTAAAGTGCCTGAGGCTCCAAAGAAAGTTGTTGAAGAAAAAATACATATTGCAGTTACCAAAAGAGAAAAAGAAACAGTGATTATACCGGCTGTCAAAGGTACAATCATCAACTTGATCAAGCATGGTTCTGTTGAATGTCTTAACTACCTTCTCAAATTCAATATGTCATTCTTATGTTGTGTTTTATTTTATAATCTCATGTTTTGTAAATAAATTCCTAGATTTTTAGAATATCTGTTGTTTAGCATTTTGTAGCTATTTGGTTGATGTTTTTAGTATTTTGTTGCTATATATATATATGTATATATATATATATGTAATTGTTGCTATAGTAAAAGAATAGATGTTGGTAGATTTTTAAGGACATAGCAGATAATAGCCACTTCCTGATGTGTACTTATGCTGCAATAATAAATAAAAGATTCCATTTTTTAAAACACTGAAATTTGACAAGTAGCTTCAGATTTTGGTAAGGGTTATACTAGTGAGAAAATAACAAACACTCTATCGCTGACCTCTAGAAAGATTATTGTTTAGTATTTTAAATTTATCTTTGGTGGTAAAAAAAATCTTACAGCCTTGCTCAATGAAATTTTTCTTTTCAGTGAGTCAATAGTCGTATTTTGTTTTTGTAATTGCTTCATTTCTTCCTAAGAAAAATCTCATTTTCCTGGAAGGGGTTGTTTTTCATAAACAACAACATTATACTCTACATAGAATTTAAATTATTTCATTATTTGCAATAATAAACTTATAGCTCTTAGAAAATTTACATTTTGGTTTCAGCTATCACAAACATCTCCATATTATTGTCATGACCTTTTTTGTGCCTATAAGATTTAGAGTCACTTTCCTGGAAAACAAAAAATCATCTCTAGATGGATGCTTGCATACCTAATGTAAAACAGGAAGCTATAATAAAATTGTATCTGCTCCAAAAACCACAACCACTTAATGTCATCTAATTTAAACAATTTAGTCTCCTTATGACTACTGTTTTAAGTGCCTGAAAAGAAGGAAAAAGTAGTACCACCTGTTAGATATCGAGAATATCACTCCTTTATATTGGGGAGAGTATTTAGTGTCATGTTTCCTGTTCTTTTATTGTTAAGTTCATGTTCAGTATGTTATACTTCATGGGCCTCTTTGTGGGAACAGGGGGGAAGCGATTATTTCTTCTAATGCTAATGGGACTTTTATGTCAAATTCTTTGTGTTTGCTATGTAATTGAAAAAGAAAAATGTCCAACCTATAAATGGTATCTTTCAAGTTCCCAAAGTACCTAAGATACCGGAACCAGAACCAGAACCAGAACCAGAGGTAGAAATAGAGGAAGAGGTGCCTGAGGAAGAAGAATACATTCCTGAGGAAGAAGAATATGCCCCTGAGGAAGAACTTATTCCTGAGGAAGAAGTTGTATCTGAGGAAGAAGTAATACCAGAAGTACCAGTCAAAGGTACATGGCCTCTTTTGCCAAAAGAGAGGAGCCAAGCTCCCTTTGGTGGGCTGTGAGTCAGTCCTCAGTGTTAACACCTCATTAACACCCCATTCTTAAAACTGCCCCTTTGACAAACAATCTAGTCATATCTCTTTGGTAGCTGTTCTTATTTAACATACTTGCTATGCCATCACAAACATTTCTGAATGGAAATCATATCTTTAAAAGTGCCTGAAGTACCAAAGAAACCTGTGGTTGAGGAGAAGAAACCTGTCCCTGTCCCCAAAAAGAAGGAAGCTCCACCACCCAAAGGTAGAGCCATTTAGGAGACATAGTCATGATATGCATGTAATGAACAGCCTTTAATCCGTATTTTTGTGTTACTTTTGCTTTATTGTTTTTGAGTGTCTGTCACTGGGTAGTTGTTTCTGAGCTTGGGTAAATGTGCTCTATAATGAACTTATTGGCAAAGGTTAGGTGATTAGTTTCTTAACACAAAAATAATCTCTTTAAAGTGCCTGAAGTTCCAAAGAAACTAGAGGAGAAAGTACCTGTGCCTGTTCCCAAAAAAGAGAAGGCTCCACCTGCTAAAGGTACATTCACCTCGGATACATTCATAGATTATTATTAGGATTTATCCAGACAGAGCAATAAGGCTCACTTTGGCAAATTCTTCTTGGAATTAATAGTGCGCGGAAAAATATAAATCTGGAATCCAAATCCTAGTTTTTCCACTGCCTACTTCCGTGACTTTGGACTAGCCACTTCCTCTTTCTGTGCCTTGGTTTCCTCATCTGCAAAATCCTTTCTAGTTCTAAGCCCTAATAGTGACTCCTATGGATTAAATACAATGTTAGTGCTAAGACACGAATTACTTGGCACCACCAAGACAAGAACTGGCCACAATAGATTGTTTTTTACTTGTGAAATTTGTCTTTGGATTTTATTTGTACTTGGTGTTTTGTTTCTCTTTTCATTGTTACAATAAACTCTCACTATAACATATAAGCATATTTAATATATTCATATAAATGGATGCATTATTTATAATAATATAGTAATATATTTTATACATTCAATAAATATATGTTATATTGTTTGCTTAATTATTTAATTAAAATATTATTTAATGTATGAGTTAACTCTTGTTAACATAGTGATATGTTTATTTATTAAATATAATACTTATATGAATATATTAAGAATGATATAGTATTGGTCTATTATATTAATAATGCATTATTTAATATTTTATATTAATATAGTTAAAATTTCTATATTTGGATATTTAATTATTTATTCATCCATATATGGATATATTAAATAGATTAATATTGAATGTTAATCAAAATATTCACTGTTTCTATATATTAAGTGTGTAAATACATATGTTTGTGTTTAAAGAAAAACAGATGAAAGATAGTACTCACCTGTCAATATACACTGTATTCCTCACCAGTCAGTCTATGTTGAATAGTATGGATGAGTGTCTTTTCATCTCTTGTAGAGGGAACCATTATCATTGTGGTCATTCTTGATTCTACTTATAAGAAATCACTGTTTTTGTTTCTATTGTCATGTCTTTGGATTTTTTTTAAAAATGAGATACTTAACCCAATGTCTTAACTTTAAAGTTCCTGAGGTACCCAAGAAGCCTGAACCAGAAAAGAAAGTCCCAGTACCTGTCCCTAAAAAGGTGGAACCTCCCCCAGCCAAAGGTACATATACTTGTGACATGCATGTCCACAGTGTTTGTTTGTTTTATTTCAAAATAAAGTGAAGTGCAAATATGAGGGTCTCATTTCTTGCTTTTCAGAAAGGTATCTCCTAAATGTCATTTCCCAGAAGAAGAATAAAATTCTCTTATTTCAGTACTTTTCTCTATACTTTACATGGTGTTTTTATTCCTTTGTCTTACATGTTATGAACCTGTACTTTAGTGTGTTATTTTAATGTGACAAAAGAAGATAAAAATTTTAAAATAATCTCTTTAAAGTGACTAAAGAGTCCTATATTTATTTGAATATAATATTTTTAAGTGCCTGAAGTACCTAAAAAACCTGTCCCAGAGAAGAAGGCTGTACCAGAAAAGAAGATACCTACCCCAGTTCCTAAGAAAATGGAGCCTCCACCAGCCAAAGGTACATTATTTCTACATTTAAAATGTACAGGAAAGAGTACCTCTCATATTTTATATAAGTGCACACAGATTTGCCAAATCCCTTTATGTTCCAAAGGAATAGAATGCCATGCATGATAAGTTTCACAGTTTAGACATCTGGACTCTTCTCCTTTCTTGATGTTTTTTTCTTTTCTATAAGAAATATTTAAAAATGCATTCTTAAAGTCAAATAATATCTTTCAAGTGCCAGAGGTGCCCAAGAAAGTTGTCCCTGAAGAAAAACCAGTACCCGTTCCGAAAAAAGTAGAAGCTCCTCCAGTTAAAGGTACATTAATCTATAACAGAATTATTACATGGAGAAACTTTTCATTGTGTTCACAAGTCTCACTATTTGAAATTAATGTTTTGTAGAATTTATTTGGACATTTTTTGCTGTTGTATAGTTCTTGTTATTTCCTTTTTTGTGTAATTGGGTTTTATTTTGTGGGGGTGCTATATCTATAAACTAAGTTTAAAAATCAAATAATGTCATTAAAGTGCCAAAGAAACCAGAACCAGTACCTGTTCCTATCATGGTCCCTGAAGAAGAAGAAATTCCCCCTGAGGAGGAAGAAGAAGTTCCTTTCGTGGAAGAAGAAATTCCCCCTGAGGAGGAGGAAGAACTTCTCCCAGAGGAAGAGGAAGAAGAGGAAGTTCCATTTGAAGAAGAAATTCCACTTGAGGAAGAAGTTAAACCAGAGATACCTGTACATGTACCAGGTATAACTGATCTCCATTGAACTTCTTCAAAACATCATTGCCATCATCTTAATTCTTCTCTGTCATCTATATTGTCTCTTCTGTATTTTTGTGTTGTTTTATTCTCAAAAGTTCTTTGACACATTCATAGTTCAATGCTTATGTGTTTTTTGTAATATGTTCTCTGAATGTGGTTTTAATTTATTTAAATGTAATGTTTTTAAGTGCCTGAGGTACCTAAGAAACCTGTGCCAGAGAAGAAAGTCCCTGTCCCTGCCCCTAAAAAAGTGGAACCTCCACCAGCCAAAGGTATAACAAGCCCAAGGGAATGTTCTTTATCTCATACCCTTCATTCACAATTCTTTCCAGAACAATTATGGTGGAACTGGGTTTGAGAATTGCAACTACTTATAAAATTCAATTAGAGCACCCCCAATTTTGCTTTTAAATCTGTATTTATGGGGCATTTAATTAGCTGCAATTAGTGCAATAGATAGCCTTCCAGGCCTGGGATTGGGAGGATCTGAATTCATATCTGGCCTCAGACACTTCTAGCTGTGAGACCTTCTGAAAGTAACTTAGCCCTGATTGCCTAGTGCTTGCCATTCTTCTTAGAACTGATACTAAGTCAGAAGAGAAAGGTTTAAAATAAACCTGTATTCAGATGCAATGAATTCAGACCATTTCTTTTCACTGGTTGTGATATGTTGTTCTAAAGTGAAAAGCCAGTCTAAGTGGCAGCAGGAGCTTATTACTTTCAATTTCATTATTATATAACAATAGCTAGCATTTATATAGAGTGTGCTGTGTGCCAGGTGCTCTGCTAAGCACTTCATAATTATTATTTCATTTGATCTTTATTATAATCCTGGGAGGTAGCTGATATAATTATCCCCATTATATAGTTGGGGAAACTGAGGCTGGGAGCAGTTAAGTGACTTGTCCAAGGTCACATGGCTAGTAAATGTTCACGGCTAAGTTTGAATTCAAGTCTTCCTGATTCTGGCCCTAGCACTTGTTACTTTTATGGTCAAAATTCTTATAAGTGTGCAAAGATGATGCAGTGCCTAGGATAATTACCCCCCCCCAAAAAAAGATATGTGAAAACTCCATAATTCACTCACTAAATCATGGTGTCTTTAATATACTAAATAAAGAAAAAGTCTTATAGTAATCAAAACGCTGAAGAAAAACAATAAATACTTATGTATAAACATCTCTTAATTGACTATATGTAGCTTATATGTATATGTATAAATATAATGTGTATACATGCATAATTAGAGCTACCATTAAGAGTTATATTCCCCCCTAGCAATGTCACCCAGGACTAGTCTTTTAACCCACTTGCCTAGTCCTTAATACTCTTTTGTCTTGGAACCAATACTTAGTATCAATTCCTTTTTACTTATTGTCAATTCTAAGGAAGCAGGTAAGGGTTTTTAAAAAAGTCATATTCCCTAAATTCAACAAACATTTGAGTACCTCTGATGTGCCAGGCAGTGTGCGAAGTCCTGAAAATACAAGTCAAAAATAAAACAAAACCTGCTCTCCAGAAGCATAGATGATCTTGACAGTATAGTGGAAGGAAATCATTGTGTGGAATGAAATCAGTATTCCTTTGCCTTGCAGCTTAATAATGGTTTTTCCTATGGTCTCATCAGTACCCACTGCTTCTCCCTTTGGAGTTTATACATACCCACTCTAGAAGGTGGGTTAATTTAATATAGTGAAATCAAGGAGTAAAAAATAAAGATTTATTGAATCTAATGATAGAAAGAAAAAAGAGAGAGATGGAGGGATGGAAGGAAGGGCATTATAGATAAATAGATATATAGATTGATTTTAAGTTAGGTATGTTTTATAGATATTTGCTGAACAAATAACTAAGCCCAATTAAAAGGAATATTTACTATCGAAAAATCAAGTGAACTGCTACCAACAAGCCTATTTCCATCATACTATCCAGAGTTGATCATTTCCTTCATGTTCTTTACTGGGATGTTGTCTTTCCATTTGTCTGTGTGAAGTTGGGTGAAGGGTGGGTTTTGATCAGGGGTCATTGTTCTAATATTTTGTGTCCCATATATGTTCTTATTCTTTATAATGTGTCTTTTCAACACAAAATGAAATTTTTATCATGGAATGATGTCTTTAAAGTGTCTGAGATTCCTAAGAAGAAAGTGACTGAGAAAAAGGTGCCCGTTCCTAAGAAAGAAGAAGCTCCTCCACCCAAAGGTACCTCGACTTATAAACAGATTAAAGTTTGCTGTTCCATTCTTTCTTTCAAAAGTAAAAATCATGTCATACATGTGTCTATATTCTTGTTCTAACCCAGTTTAACATTATTATGGAATTATTGTCTTATGGTGTCTGGAATGATCTTTTAAAATAAATAATCTCTTTAAAGTACCCGAGGTGCCTAAGAAACCGGTGCCTGAGAAGAAAGTCCCCACCCTGGTTCCTAAGAAAGTGGAGCCTCCCCCAGCCAAAGGTACCTCATCCTCTAGATTAGCTAGCAATGATCATATGTAACTAACATAACTTTGTTTATATCTTTCATTTGTCCTAATTGTCGAAATGTTTCTTGAGTTGCATTTATATTTACATACAGTTTGTAGTCAAGAGTCATCTTCTCTTGTGATCATCATGTTGATGACTTCTTTTGTGTTTGTTGAATCCTCCCAGAAGTAAAAATATATTAAATCCAAATCTCTTAAAAGTCCCTGAAGTGACTAAGAAACCAGTCCCTGAAACATATAATTCCACTTCCTAAAAAAGTTGAGGCCCCCAAGGCTAAAGGTAGATAACTTCTTGAATGAATAGACTTACAGTTTATAATATAAATTTCTTTCTTCTAAAAAATCCTACTAATTCATTCATCGAAATGTTAATGTCCCATTCTATATGTATCTATTCTTATTCTCTTCCTTCTTGTTATGAAAAATCAGAAATGTGTCCCTTTTGCATTTCTTTTGTTCTTGCTATGTTGCAAGTATTTTAAAGTTCCTAAAAGCAACTAATATCTTTAAAGTTCCTGAGGCACCTAAGAAATTGGAAGAAAGACTACCACCCACTCTCCCTCAAGAAGAGGAAGCCCCACCAGATGAAGGTAGATAAATTCCTAACCATAGATGTAAAGAGAATTTTTAATAGTTATTATATTAATTTGTTTAATATTTGGGCAAACTGAATTAATATTTTGTGTTATAAACTATTTATGAAAATCAACACTGGCCTATCTATCCAAGACCTTAAAAATCCCAATTCATCTAAAAGAAAGAGAACAGAAGGTTTAAAAAAGTTGAAATATAATTCTCTTTTTTGTTTAGTTTTGTCTGTGATCTGTTTGAAGTGGAATTCCATATTTGCTATATGTTTATCTTTTTTGCCTACTGATATGAATGGGAATGATTATGCATATGTTTTGTTGTTGTCGTTCAGTTGTTTTAGTTGTGTCTTGACTATTGGTGACCACATTTGGGTTTTTCTTGGCAAAGAGAATTGAGTAGTTTGCCATTTCCTTCTCCAATTTTCATTTTACAAATGAGGACCTGAGGCCAGCAGAGTTAGGTTAAGTGACTTGCCCAATGTCATAGAGCTAGTAAGTGTCTGAAGTAGGACATGAACTCGGGTCTTCCTGACTCTAGGCCTGGTGCTCTATTTACTGCACCACCTAGCTGCCCTGAATAGGCATAAGCTGGACCAATGAGGCAAAGGGTCTAATATGTAGAAAGCATAATGATGAGGTAGAATCCTCTCCAAGCCCCAATTTTATTTCTGATTGCAGTTTAAATTCTTTGACTATAATTTGCAGCAAAAATAAAAATAACAGTTCACATATTTATATTGCTTTCAGGTTTAAAAATCATTTTTCTTTACAACAGGCTTATGAGGAAGTAGTGAAATTATTATTCCACCTATTTTAATCAGGCAATTAATAAACATTTATTAAGCACTTAATATGTGTTCGGAACCATGTTTAGTGCTAAACATATAAAGAAAAGGCAAAAGCAGTTCCTTCACTCAAGGAGTTTACATTCTAGTGTATAACCCACAAGATACACACAAAGTAGATACAAGGGAACCTAAGAAGAGAACCAGAAGCTGCAAACACCAGGAAAGACCTCCCAGAGAATTTGGCAAGTAAGCTAGGTCTTGAAGAAAGCCAGGGGTCTTAAGAGGCCGAGGAAGGAAGAGGGAGAGTGCCCAGTACACGTGAGGGACTTGAGACTTTTAGAGAAATGGAGTGATTTGTCTGTGGTCATGTAGCTAATAAGTCTTGAAGCTAGAATTTGAGCCTTGGTCTGTGTTACTCCAAGCCCAGTGTCCCTTGCACTATTCTCCATCGTCTCTCAAACTGCTTGAACAATATGGATTTCACTTTTCCCTGTCTGTAAACTGAGGTAATTGGCTAGATTAGATTGTCCATCAAGACTCTTCAAGCCCTGACAGTCTGTGATTTAACAGGGTTTATACAATTTGTAAAAGGTCCATTATAATTTTAACAGTAGCTAATGATAAAAAACCAGCTATTTTAAAAGTTGAAAATTTGATGTGTGCCAGTCATTTGTTTGTTTTATGTTGTCAGTTTAGCCATATAGTCATTAAATTATTGAAATAATTCACAAAATACTAATATTTTTAAGTGCCTGAAGAACCTGAGGAAATTCTTCCAGAGGAGGAGATACCTGAAGAAGCTCCTAGCATAGAGGAGGTTGAGGAAGTTTCATCACCTATAGGTATATCAGAGTTATATGAGAATTGGGTTTTTAAATACCTTCTGACCTTTCTCAATATTTATTGGGAAATTTCTTATGTGTTTGTGTGTGTGTGTGTGTGTGTGTGTGTGTGTGTGTGTGTGTATATTATAGTTGATAAAAGAGTATTACTAAAAGTTGAGGCTATCCAACTGAATGGTTGGGTACTCTTTATTTTTTGTGTCTATTTGTTCAAATATGCATTACCCTGAGAGATAGAAAACTTTTCTCCTTTTTAATTGACTTTTTCTATTGCCAGTACTACACATTAGGTTTTTTTTAAGATCCCACTCTGTTTATTGTTTGCTGACTATGAAAAAAATCCTTCAGTCAATAAGTCTACACATTAGTTTTTAATTATAGTTCTTATTCCTTCCTTTCCTCCTAAAAATGTAATTGGAAAAAATCAACTTTTGAGCAAAATGGAATTTTTCATTTCAAGCCAAGTTCTTATTCTTGAAATGAACTCCTTAACTACGTTTTGGACTCTGCTTATATTTTAGAGCACATAGTATTTTTCCTCTGAAAGTCAAAGTTTAAGTGAAAGAATTGTCTAATATCTTTTACACTTTAATGTTCTGTGTGGTTTATATTAATTGTTGTATGATAAATATTTTTGTTCTGTGTTCTGCATAAAAATCTTTAATTACTTATCAAATATCTTTCAAGTGCCCGAGGTGGTTAAGAAAGCTGTCCCTGAAGCACCTGCTATTATTCCTAAAAAAGAGAAAGCTCCACCAGTTAAAGGTATAGTCAATATAATGAAAATAAAAACAAACTCAACATCCATACTAGTCACCACAGTGGCAGAGTTAAGACCAATATTAGTAGCAGCTGCATATAAATATACATTTTCACTGACTCAGAGAGAGGAAGTAATTTATTCCATAGACTAAACCCTAGGGGAAAAGTACAGATTTATATTGAGATCATTGTATCAGACACTTGTATGCATTCTTCCCTCTACTAACCACTATAAAAAAAGTCTTTCTAATTTTTGATAACTGACTTTCAAAAAGAATTATTTAGGCTGTGTGACCTTGGGCAAGTCATTTAACTACAATTGCCTATCCCTTGTTGCTCTTTTACCTTGAAACCAATACTTTCTATTAGTTCTGAGCCAGAAGGTAAGGGTTTTAAAAGAATATAAAGATTTAGTAGCACAAATCATCAGATGATTTTACTATTCTACCATCATTTTCTGTCCAATGTTCCATTAATAAGCAGAGACCCAATGTTCCATTTCTATTCCAAAAGAAAATTAATCAACAGAAAAAAATCTTTCTCTATAAGTCCTAATTATATAGTCCTTTTCTTGATTAAAAATTCATAATGCAACAACACCCTAAAAAAATTTTGCCCATGAGCACTGAATTAATATTTGACAATGATTACTTCAAATAGGATTTTCTTAGTTAAAGATTATAGAAGCAGACCCTACATGATTGAATTCTGTTATTACTAATTTGAGTAGCAAAAAGTCCTTAAAATTTTTTGAGCCTGAAACTTAATCAGCTTAAAGTAGAGGGAGAAAATATAGGGGAAATATCTGTTTTACTTTAAAATAGTATCTTAACTTTAACAGCTCACAACATTATTCCTGTAATTTTCAGTTATAAATACATTGTTTTGTTATATTTTTTCATATTTATTTTTCAATGTCAGCATTGTAAAATTACTAAAAAAATCCTAATATCTTTAAAGTGGCAAAGAAACCAGTACCTGAAGAAAAAGTACCTGTTATTCAGAAAAGAGAACCTCCTCCAGCTAAAGGTATAGCTTCTTCTTTATGTCTGTTTAAATGATACACTTCATCTTCATCTTTTCTTCAATAGGCATTTATGTTGTCCCTGAGTCTTCATGTGTTATTTCTCCTTAGTTCAGTGGTGCATATCACCATGCTTTATGTTTACTGGGTTCATCTCAATGTTGTACATTCTTAAAAAATGAATACTCTGTCTTTAAAGTGCCTCCAGTATCCAAGAAAGTCCCAGAAAAGAAGGTTCTTGTGCCTAAAAAGGAGGTGGTTGCCCCTACAAAAGGTACAATAAGAATTCTTATTAGACGCTTTGGTTTGAAAGTATAGCGTGTTTGTTCCCAAATACCTTTTTTCATGTTTCTTGTAACATTTCTTTGTCAACTTCCACCTTCATTTTTTATGTCACCTCAAAACTCTTAAAGTGGAGACAACTGCCAAGAAAACCATCCAAGAAGAAAAAGTATCAATTGTCTTCCACAAACAAGAAGTAGTACACGAAGTTCTGGAAATAGAACAAGAAGTTGAAGAAGTAATAGAGGCCAAAGAAGTAGAAGAGATCTTTGAGGAGGAAGAAGAGGAGGAGGAGGAGTTCTTTGATGTTGAAGAAGAACATATAGAAGAAGTCCTTGAAGTGGAAGAGGTCCATAGATTCAGAGAAGTCATTGAAGTTGAAGATGTCGAAGTGACTATAAAGCCCACACCTGCTGTGAAAGGTACATGGCATTCCACAGTTATTCACACCTCAAGTCTTGCTTTCACTAACTTTCTTTGAAAACATATTCTCTCCTTGAATTATATATGTATATCTTAATATCATTTTTGCAAAGACAATCATGAAAATTTGAATTCTTGGCCCATCTATAAGAATGAAGTAGCTGAATTTCCCCAAAATTTCAAACCTAGTTTGCTTTCTAAAGGCAGTATTAAAACACTTGGTTCTGATCAATTTGTCAAGAGTCAGTTTTACCAAGCTACTAATCATTTTTAAGTCAAGTAAAGTTACTACCTATCTCAAAATAACTATTTAGTGAAAACAAAAATTAACTAATTCAGCAGCAGGGGGAAAAGTTTAATAATAAATTCCCTAACTAAGATTTCCACTGGTCATTATGGTCTTGTGTAGACATTGCCTAAAGATAATATCAGTCTTCAATCTTTTTATTGTTTGTTTTAATTTTTTAAAAACGACTAAAAAAGACATTGAAGCACTAATAGTAACACAAATTTCATTAAGACAGACTAGTTTCTTGATGCCAAGAAATAAAAGCAGAAAATTGTGAAACATGTATCTATTTGGTCCTTTTGGAGAAAAAGTAGTATACAAAATATCATGAGAAAATAAATATGTATCTGCCATTAAGTATACTAGAGGACCCTGGATATTTAATTCAGTTTACAAGACACTATTCCATATGCTACCATGGAGGTTATATCCTTTTGGTACAAGTGAAAGACTTATAAAACATTATATTCATTCATAAACATTATAAACATTCATAAACATTCATAAACATTCATAAAACATTATGATTCATGGCATGTACAAAAATGAATAACTATTAATATCATTGAAGAATGTTTTATTATGTTTCCCTAATATCACCTTATGGATTAGTGTTTTCTAATATATAAGATTTGTTTCGGGATATTTAAATGTTCTAAACAAAAACAAAATAAATCCTAATATCTTTGAAGGACCTAAAATTGCTGAGAAAGTCATCCCTCCCAAAAAACAATCTACTGTTGTACCTCAAAAAGAACCACCAGCAAAAGGTATTTCTTTTTTTTTCAAAGTTCTCTTCATTTAATCTTATGGTACAGTGTGCATGTAAAGTTAGGACTTTGCTTTATAATTTTACATTCTGTTTTGTGCTTTCTTTGTATATGCTGTATTCTTGAAGTTTCTAAAACCAACTAATATCTTTAAAATGAGGTCTCTAAGGAAGTTTTTACAGTAAAGAAAATATCAGTTGATCTAACTAAAACTCCCCAGATAATACAAACTAAATGTATAGATTTTTATCAACCTTCTGCTAATCCCCAATTCCCTTCTGTTGAAATTAATTATCCACTCAGGTATGCTCATATGTCACAAATCCACATGGGTGTCTTTTATTTGTAACGCCGTTAATTATCATTTGATGTTCCTGTTGTGTTGATGTTTTGTAAGTCTCTTAAAACTTTTTCCAACATAAAATAAACTAATATCTTTAAAATGCTTGAAGTTACCAAGAAAGTTATCCCAGAAGAGAAAGTACAAATTGTTCCACCAAAAAAGCCAGAAGTACCATCCTCTAAAGGTATATAGGTCATTTAATCTTTGTCAAATAAGTAGCTGGTTTACTTGTTCTAAAAATGAAAAAGTTCCTTGGGTTTTTTTAGTTCTATATTTATGGTTAAAATTTAACTCACATCAAAAATTGTGATAAGTGTTATGAAATTAAGTTTATATTTTCCTACTTTTTTAGCAATGTTTTGATGTCTTTATACTTTTTTACCTTGTTTGCCTAAAAATCTTTGTAATTGGGAAAATAAAGAAAAATTATTGTTTTTAAAGTGCCCGAGGTGCCCAAGAAAGTCATTCCAGAAAAGAAAATACCTGTTCCAGAGGAGCCTGAAGCCCCTCCTCCAGCTAAAGGTACACACCTTCATTATGATGCATGGCAGAGAAAACCTCCAATTCTTTTGTTGTTTGTCCTTCTTTTATCCAGAATATAAATTATATATTTCAATTAATGGGCAAAAGGGAGGTATATTGCAATTCTTTGTGTAAGCCATCATGTGTCAAGGACTGATTTTTAAAATTAAGCTTAATTTTATATTAAATCATATGATTATGCTACCGACTCATAGACAGAGAGCTGGAAGAGACCTTAGAGACCATCTAATCCAACTTCATTTGTCCAGTTGAAGAAACACAGCTCAGGAAGAATGTGGTTTGCCTGAGGTCATATAAGCACTAGAGATAGGATTTGAACCCAGCACCCTTTTTTGCTACACTGTCTTATGAAGACAAGTTTAAAAGTTAGGCTATGATTGGGTGATAGGGTGATAAGGGACTAGAGCTAGAAGCAGCTAGTGGGGCAGTGTAATCAAAAAGACTGAAGCTGAAATCTGGACTTAGACACATCCAAATTATATAACCCTGGGTAAGTCATTTACCTTTGTCATAGTTTCCTCAATTTTAAAATGAAAATAATACTAGCACCTACTTAAAAAGGTTTGGGTTTAAAAAAAAAAGGTTTGGGGCAGATCATAAGAGATAATATCTTTAAAATGCATTTTGTACAGTGCCTGGAATATAGTAGGCACTATATAAATGCTGATTCCTTTCCCCTATCTCTTCCTAAGAAGCGGAGACCTTGAAAACAATGCTTACCTTATGTAAGTACATTAAAGAGGGGGCAGGTGGGTAGTTCAGTGGCTAGAGAGCCAGGCCTGGAGACAGGAGATCCTGGGTTCAAATATGACTTCAGTTACTTTCTAGCTATGTGACCCTGGGCAAATTATTTAACCCCCATTGCCTAGCTTATACCACTCTTAAATTGAAAACATTAAATACTGATAAGAGATATTGTCTTCTCCCAACAAAAACCTTCCTTTAAAACAGTTTACTAAGTACTACAAATGAGTATCCTCTAAATGATAATAAAAAAAAATACAACATAGCCAGAATGTTCATATGCACAAATCAAGGAATTTCTAGGCAAATCTGACTGTGTGTATTCTTTGTTAGATTTCTCTTTTATTTTCTCTTGATATTTTAATTGTAATTTTGTAATTTTAAAGAATGAATTCTTAAAAAAAACCTAATATCTTTAAAGTGCCTGAAGCACCAAAGAAAATCATTGCAGAAAAGAAAGTTCCAGTTGCTGTTCCCAAAAAACCAGAAGCACCACCTGCTAAAGGTATCTATGATTTCTTCCACAATGGCAAAATAATTGTCCTTTTGCTTATCTGTCTGAAATTGTAATGAATACATGGTTTAGAGAAAATAAATGTGTGTATGTGTGTGTATACAAGTATACCTTCCCTCATCCTTCAAATTTTAATGCTATATGTCTGAATGAATCCACAACAAAACTACTAATAATTTTTAAGTCTCTGAGACCTAAAAAGTTATCCCAGAAAAGACCTATAATGGTTTCTAAAAAAACAAATATTTACTTTTCATATATCTAAAATGGTAGAACTCCAAATTATATGAGGTATAAAAAATGAAAGAAGAAACCAGAGATTCATCTTTGTTTATATCTGGCAAACCCAGAATTCCTAGACTCTCAATCGTTATTTGTGCCCTGAGACAGGCAAAGAATAATATACCAGTGACAATTATGATTCAAAACCAGTTTCTTAAGGGCAGAATAGAATGGAGAATTATCACATTCCTAGCCACTAGATTGATTAATTAGAGCACCAAAATATAGTGGGAAGTGGGTAGTTTTTAATAGAATGGAAAAAAGAGTTTCTTTCTGACTCACAGACTACTTACTTTGATAAGCAAAGGACCTCAGATTATAATCTCATATCCTCAATCTATCCTTATCACTATTTTTATTGACTTAAATATTAGTGATTAATGTCTCATGTCATGTCATTATTTTTGCTGTTCCCTATGTATCTTTGAAACTTTTCTAAGTGAACTAATATCTTTTCAAATCCCTAAAGAATTCAAAGAATTGGTCCAAAAAGATAAAAGGACCTATATCTGCTGTACTTCCTAAAAGTAAGGTACCCTAGTTCACCAAAGGTATACATCAACCATGATCTAAATCTGAAGAAGGGTGGGTGGTTTTTGAAACTGAAAGCATCTTACTTTCTCTTAATTGTTTCTAAATATTAACATACTAATATCTTTCAAGTTCCTGAACTGTCCAAGAAAGCTATCCCAGAAGAGAAAATCCCTGCGATTGTTCCTAAAAAGAAAGAAACTCTATTTGCTAAAGGTATATTTAACCAACACCAAATCTAGAAGATGTTTGACTTCAAGACTCAAAAATCATATGCTGTATCTACTTGCATATTTTCTATCTTCTCAACTACTAAATGTTAATATACTAATATCTTTAAAGAGCCCAGTCTACCCCGAAAATCCATCCAAGAAGAGGAGGTATTGAAGCCTGTCCCTAAAATAAGAGAGCAACTTCCAACAGAAGGTATCTTTAAATAATAGATTCTGAAAAAATAATTTTTTCCAGGCTAGATAAACACATTTGTTATTTCTTCTGTAGTTTTATACCTACTAAATGCTAAACTACTAATATCTTTAAAGTGCCTGCTATACCCAAGAAAGCTGTCCCAGAAGAGAAAATGCCTACACATTTGCCTTCAAAGCCAGAAGTTCCTTTGGCACAAGGTACAAATCTGGAGGAAAAAAAAATCTATCTTATATCTTGTAAAAAACTTGTATGATGTAGATGTAGCTTGTGTCTCCAGTTCAGCATGTCTCTGAAATTTCTAACTGTAAAAATACTAATATCTTTAAGTGACTGAGGTCTCTAAGGAAAGTGCCCCAGAGGAAGCTCCTCCTGCTAGCCCTAAAAGAAGGGAGAGACCTCCAGCACCAGGTACCATTTCCTATTCATCCCAGTCAGGAGAAAAAGAATGTTCTTGTCTGGTGCTCTGGAAAGTTTTGGTCTCAGTGTGCTTAACAGATGCATTTCATTTATCTGTGATGCCTAATATAAAAATACTAATGTGTTTTAAAGCTATCAGAATGACAAAATAATTCATTTCAAAGGAGTAAATTTCCCCTCAAACCAAAGTTCCACAGGGTAAAAAAATATGGTCCCCAGTGATCAGAATTTATACTTCAAAGGAAAATCACTTGGGGTATAAGGTTTTCCTTTTGTACTTATGGCTATTAAGTAAGTAATTAGTAAGGCTATTAATATCATTAGCTTACCACAAGTGTTCAAAGATAGGATCCTTAATAGAAAAGTGTCTAATGCTTTTCCTGCCAATGTGGAAATTGCTTCAGGTTTTTGTGTAACACTAAAACCTGGCTGAACTGGTTAAGCATTCCTTCTTTGAGACAGAAAACTTAGGATTGAAATTCAGGGAGGCTACCCCTCAGTGATGCTGAGGTTTCATGGACTCAAGAAATTTAGTATTAATTGATTATATTTTGATTTGAATTATTAATTGATATGTAATTAAAATAATATATAACTTTGGGGGTCCAAAATAAATGCTATTATAAACAAAAACATGAATTAAGTAATTTTCTACAGTAGGAATAATATAGTAATACTATTAGATACAAATGTGGTCCATTAAAAAGAGCATCAATTCTGGTGTCAGAGAATGCTACTTCTATTAGGTTCTAACCTGTAGGACCTTGAATAAAGAACTTAAAGCACAGAAACAAGTTGTCCCAGATGGCACACTAGTCTGTATCATTCCCCTCAAATCAAATAGCTAAAAATAAGAAAAGAAAAAATATTTCATATTAAGGCAAGTGTTTTTTTTCCTAGTTCATATCTGCAATTTCACAGACTTCACCACAGTAGGAAATTCCCAGTATGGATATTCCCTCTACTAATTCAGATTAGCCACTCCTCAAAAACTTAGAAACTTAGAGAACTTTCTTAGGGAAATGAGAATTAAATGACTTTCACATGGTCACATATGTTGACTGTGGTCAAGTAGGACTTGAGCCCAGGTCTTCCAGATCTGAAAATTAGTTCTCCAGCCACTATACCAAGCTATCTGTCCTAAAGAAATTATTTCATAGCAATGTAAGCTGTAGTAAATTAATTAATTTTATTCAAGTCAGTCCTTTCCCTGATCCTTTCTGAGTAGGCCAGAACATGCAGAATGTGTACAACAGTTATTAAACAATTAGAATAGGAATTTCCTTTTTTACTCACTAATAGAAAAAGCTTCCTATGGCCTTAAAATTTCAAAAGCCAGTATAAAATATATGTGCTCTGGTGTAATTTTCTTTACTCTTTATGAATTATAAAATCAAAATCACTATTTTAAGTACCTGGATCAACCAAGAAAACTCTCCCTCTAAAGAAAATGATTAATCCTATATCACCAACGATCAAATTTGGGTTAGAGAAAGGAAAAACAAATCTATTTTTGAAAATTAGTGTGATGTATAACTCTGATGAATGTTTTTAACTGTGCTTCATAGTCCCTAAGAAAAATATTAATGTCTTTTAAGTAATTGAGCATCCCAAAGATGTACCTGAATAGAAAATAACTATACCTGTCCCCAAAAAGTAAGAACAGATACCACCTAAAGGTTTATATTACTACTTATCAGATTATGGATAGCTTTCTAAACTTCAAAATAACTTTGAGTATATACATATAGTTATTGTATCTACTAGTTTTCATACCTCCTAAAAATAAAAACACTAATTTTTTAAGTGCCTGAAGCTACCCCTGAAGTTTTTCCTGTCAGAAAACAGCTTAAAAAGCCAGACGTAAAACCAGTTCAAGGTATATGCACCAACCCAGTGGATTCTGAGGGGAAAACCCTATTAGCTTTAGACATTCGTGTTACTGTGTCCGTATGTTATATATAACTCCTAAGTGTAAAATTACTAATATCTTCTAAGTGTCTGAAGCTCCCAAAGAAGTGATCCTTGAAAAGAAAATGCCTGTCTCCCATAAACCAGAAGTCCCATCTGCTAAAGGTATATATCACAAATCAAGTAAATTGGAAAGAAGAACATTTTGTTTTCTGTTACTGAAAATATTTTGAAGTCTCCATCAAACCCCATAACTCCCAAGTATAAAGAATACTAGTATCTTTAAAGTGTTTGATGTTCCCCAAAAATTTGTCTATGAAAGGAAAACACTTATTGCTGTTTCCTTAAAAGCAGAAACCTTGCCTGTTAAATGAATATATCACCAGTCAAGTAAATCTAAAAGAAAAATATCTTTTCTTCTTATATTGAAAATGTTCTTATGTTTTGACTAAGCTTCATAATGTCTAAGTTTTAAAACTACTAATATCTTTCAAGTGCCTGAAGTTCCCCAAGAAGTTATCCAAGAAAAGAAAATACTTGTGGCTGTCCCCCAAAAGCCGGAAGCCCCACATGTTAAAGGTATCTGTCACCAGTCCAATAATTATAAAAGAAAAATGCCTTGTCCTCCAGTCTTAAATATCAGATTAGTGTTTTTACTGATCTTAATAATGTCTGATTTTAAAATTACTAATATCTTTCAAGAGCCCAAACCTCCCAGAGAAGTTGTCTCCAAAAAGAAAGTGCCAGTGGCTGTCCCCAAAGAGCCAGAAGCCCCATCTGCTAAAGGTATAGGTTACTGCTGAATCCATTGTGAAAGAATATCCTGTCTTCTGCTATTGATAATATTTTGATGTTTCTATTAAGTTGCATAACCCCTAAGTGTAAAAATACTAATATCTTTAAAGTGCCTGAAGTACCCCAAGAAGTTATCACTGAAAAGAAAGTGATCAAGACTGTCCCCAAAGAGCCAGAAGCTCCACCTGCTAAAGGTATATTTCACCAGTCAAATAATTTAGAAAGATGAATACACTGTATTATCTTCTATTATTGAAGATATTTTGAAGTCTCTGTTGAACAATATAAGCTCTAAGTATAAAATTACTAATATCTTTCAAGTGCCTGAACCTCCCAAAGAAGTTGTCCCAGAAAAGAAAGTGCCTGTGGCTGTTCCCAAAAAACCAGAGGCTCCACCATTTAAAGGTATATGTCACCAGTCAAATCTCACAAAAGAAAAACTGTCCCTTTGCTCTTGAAAATTAGATCAATGTTTTTACTTGTCTTCATAGATCCTAACTTTAAAATTACTAATATCTTTCAAGTGCCTGAACCTCCCAAAGAAATTGTCCCTGAAAAGACAGTGCCTGTGGCTGTTCCCAAAAAGCCAGAAGCCCCACCTGCTAAAGGTATAGGTTGCTACTGAATCAATTCTGAAAGAAAAAAATGTCCTAGCTTCTATCATTGATACTGTTTTCATGTTTCTATTAAGTTTCATAACCCCAAATGTAAAAATACTAATATCTTTAAAGTGCCTGAAGTACCCCAAGAGGTTCTTCCTGAAAAGAAAGTGATCAAGACTGTCCCCAAAGAGCCAGAAGCTCCACCTGCTAAAGGTATATGTCACCAGTCAAGTATTTGGAAAGATAAATATATTATCTTCCATTATTGACAATGTTTTGAATTCTCTGTAGTACAACATAACTTGTAAGTATTAAAATACTAATATCTTTCAAGTGCCTGAGGCTCCTAGAGAGATTGTCCCTGAAAAGAAAGTGACTGTGGCTGTTCCCAAAAAACCAGAGGCTCCGCCATTTAAAGGTATATGTCACCTTCAAATCATTATGAAAGAAAAATGCCCTGTCCTTTACTCTTAAAAATCAGATTGTTACTGACCCTCATAATCTCCTAATTTTAAAATCACTAATATCTTATAAGCGCCTGCTCCTCCTAAAGAAGTTGTTCCTGAAAAGAAAGTGCCTGTGACTGTCCCTGAAAAGCCAGAAGCTCTACCTGATAAGGGTATATGTCACTGATAAACTAATTCTGAAATAGAAATGCCTTGTCTTCTGTTATTGAAACTATTTTGATGTTTGTGATATACTTCATAACTTCTAAATATAAATACTAATATCTTTAAAGAACCTGAAGTGCCCCCAGAAGTCATCCCTGAAAAGAAAATATCTGTAGCTGTCCCCAAAGAGCCAGAACCTCCACCTGCTAAAGGTATATGTCATTAGCCAAGTAACTTAGAAAGATGAATGTCTTATCTTCTTATTGACATTATTTTGATGTCTCTGTTGAGCAGCATAACCCCTAAATATAAAAATACTAATATCTTTAAAGTGCCTGAGGCTCCTCAAGAGATTGTTCCTGAAAAGAAAGTGCCTATGACTGTCCCTCCAAAAACAGAAGTGCCACCAGCTAAAGGTATATGTCCCCAATGAAATAACAATGAAGAAATATCTGTTTTCTGCTCTTTAAATCAGATTGATGTTTCTATTGACCTTTGCAGTTCCTAATTTTAAAATTACTAATATCTTTGAAGTGCCTGAACCTCCCAAAGAAGTTGTCCCTGAAAAGAAAGTGCCTGTGGCTGTCCCCAAAAAGCGAGAAGCCCCACCTGCTAAAGGTATATATGTCACACTGAAATAATTGTGAAAGAGCAATGTCTTTTCTTTTTTCTTGAAAATATTTTAATATTTCTATTGATTTTTGTGACTCCTAACTGTAAAAATACTAATATCTTTAAAGTACCAGAAGAACCCCAAGAGGTTATCCCTGAAAAGAAAATATCTGTGGCTGTCCCCAAAAAGTCAGAACCTCTACCTGCTAAAGGTATAGATCACTGCTGAACTAATTTTGAAAAAGAAATGTTCTGCCTTCTGTTGATGATACTGTTGTGGTATTTTTTTTAAGTTTCCTAACCCTTAAGTATAAAAATACTAATATCTTTAAAATGCCTCCAGGGCCCCCAAGAAATTATCTCTGAAAAGAAAATGGCTGCAACTATTCCCCAAAAGCCCAAACCCCCATCATCTAAAGGTATATATTGCCTTCCTTTAAATTATGGAAGGAGATGGGGGAAAACTTTTTCTGGCCTACACAAATTACTTTTTGCTATATAAATGTAATTCATGTTTCTACTGATCCTGTTAACTCCAAAATAAAAAAAGAAATCCTATTACCTTCAGAGTTCCAAAAATTCCCAAAAAGATTGTCCCTGAAAAGGAAATACCTGTGACTCCTCAAAACCAGAAGCCCCACCTGCTAAAGGTGTATATGTCACTACTGAAAGGAAAATATTTGTCTTCTGTTACTGAAAATGTTTTGATGTTTCTGTTGACTATAAAACCCCTAAGTATAAAAATACTAATATCTTCAAAGTGCCTGAAGCTCCCAAAGAAGTCATTCCAGAAAAGAAGGTGCCCGTGGCTATCCCCCAAAAACCAGAAGCACCACCAGCTAAAGGTATATGTCACCAGTGATCTCATTCTGAAGATGCAATCTTTTGTACTCCTGATAATGATCTCTGAAGCTCCTAAGGATAGAAATACTAATATCTTTAAAGTGCCTGAAACTCCCCTAAAGAGTTATCCCTAAAAAGAAAGTACTTATGTCCATTTCCCCAATAGTTCAATAGTTCTTCCAGCTAAAGGTATTTATTCTCAATGTTGTGATTATGGGGGAAAGGTGAAAGGATTTAGATGTAGAAGATCATTGAGTCCAACCCCTTCGTTTTACAATTGAGAAAACTAGCCTAGAGAGGAAAGGATCACAAATGTAGTAAATAGCAGAATCTGGATTTCAACTACCTCCAAACCCACTGAACTTTCTACTATATGATGCAATCTCTAGGTCTTTTCTCTTTTTGATGTTTTAATGTACTCTAATATTTTTCCACTTGTCTTTACAATTCCTAAATATAAAAAAACTAATATCTTTAAAGTGCCTGAACCACCTAAAGAGGTTATCCTAGAAGAGAGAGTGCCTGTAACTGTTCCTCCAATTCCAGAGGCCCCACCAGCTAAAGGTATATGTTACCACCTATCTTATTTCTTGGGGAAGTTGGGGAACAGAAGAACACATCTACCCTTGAAATTTACTTCTGCTGTGAAAACAGACTCAAAGTTTCTCTTTCTTAGTTTCTAAATGTAAAAATACTAATATCTTTAAAGTGCCTGAAGTGCCCAAAGAGGTTGTCCCTGAAAAGAAGATGCCTGTGGCTATCCCCAAAAAACTAGAGGTGCCTCCAGCTAAAGGTATATGTCACCATAATACTAATTCTGAAGATGTCATCTCTTTAAGTAGTTTGCTGTTCCTACTGATTTTTGTAACTACTAATTATAAAATCACTAATATCTTTCAAGTGCCTGAACCTCCCAAAGAAGTTGTCCCTGAAAAGAAAGTGCCTGTTCCCCAAAAGCCAGAAGCCCCACCTGCTAAAGGTATTTATGTGCACTCATCTGATTCAGAAAGATCTCCTCTTAAAAATATTCTCTTGCTTCACTGTTTGATGCTTTACATTTGTCTTTGCCATTTCTAAACATAAAAACACTAATATCTTCCAAGTGCCTGAACCTCCCAAAGAAGTCATCCCTGAAAAGAAAGTGCCTGTGACTGTACCCAAAAAGCCAGAAGCCCCTGCAGTTAAAGGTATCAGTCACCAGTGATTCTGAATGAGAAATGGCTTACCTTCTGTTATGGAAAGAGGGGGTGGGAAATTGTGTGTTTTTAGTAAATGTAACCTATAAGTATAAAAAAACTAATATCTTTAAAGTGCCTGAACCTCCCAAAGAAGTCACCCCTGAAAAGAAGGCGCCTGTAGCTGTCCCCAAAAAACCAGAAGCCCCTGCAGTTAAAGGTATTAGTCATTTAGAATTCTGGTTGAAGAATGCCTTACCTTCTGTTATTGAGGGGGGAAATTGTGTGTTTCTAGTGAATGTTGTAACCTATAGTTATAAAAGCAAACTAATATCTTTAAAGTGCCTGAACCTCCCAAAGAAGTCACCCCTGAAAAGAAGGTGCCTGTAGCTGTCCCCAAAAAACCAGAAGCCCCTGCAGTTAAAGGTATTAGTCATTTAGAATTCTGGTTGAAGAATGCCTTACCTTCTGTTATTGAGGGGGAAATTGTGTGTTTCTAGTGAATGTTGTAACCTATAGTTATAAAAGCAAACTAATATCTTTAAAGTGCCTGAACCTCCCAAAGAAGTCATCCCTGAAAAGAAGGTGCCTGTAGCTGTCCCCAAAAAACCAGAAGCCCCTGCAGTTAAAGGTATTAGTCATTTAGAATTCTGGTTGAAGAATGCCTTACCTTCTGTTATTGAGGGGGAAATTGTGTGTTTCTAGTGAATGTTGTAACCTATAGTTATAAAAGCAAACTAATATCTTTAAAGTGCCTGAACCTCCCAAAGAAGTCACCCCTGAAAAGAAGGTGCCTGTAGCTGTGCCCAAAAAACCAGAAGCCCCTGCAGTTAAAGGTATTTGTCACTTAGAATTCTAGTTAAGAAATGTCTTACCTTCTATTACTGGAGGGATAAAATGTGTTTCTAATGAATGTTGTAACCTATAAGCATAAAAGCTATTAATATCTTTAAAGTACCTGAGGTTCCAAAGGAAACTGTCCCAGCCAAGAAGGTCCCTGTTGCTGTTCCTCCCAAGCCAGAGACTCCACCACCTGAAGGTACATGGCAAAAACACACTAAATTAGGAAGGAAATTCTGTCTGCCTGTCTTTTTTCTGGGGGTTGGCAGGTCGGGTCTGGTGAATGAACTTCGGTCCAAAATATCTTTGTGGTTTTCTATGTAAATTCTAACAGTAAAATTAGCTAATATCTTTAAAGTGTATGAAGAACCAGAGGAAATTACACCAGAGGAAGTGTATGAGGAGCCAGAACCAGAGCCAGAGCCTCCTCCTCCACCACCCAAAGGTACCTGTGCGCCCTGTTTAAATATTTCAAATTCACTTGGGATTCTTAACCCTTTTTGCATGTCCTATATCCCTTTGATAGTCTGATGAAGCTTCTGAATTCCTTTGTCAGAATAATACCTTTAAATGCATAAAATAAAATACAAAACATTACAAAGGAAATATTTTGAAAAGCAGTTCATTTACCACAGGTTAAGGACCCTGCCTTAAAAAAAATGATGCTCACCTCTGATATTCAAAATTCTGTGTGTATGGGTAAAGTTACTTTATGTTTCCTACCTGTCTTGTTTCTAAAATATAAAAACACTAATATCTTTAAAGTGCCCACACCACCCAAGAAAGTGGTCCCAGAAAAGAAAGCACCTCCACCTGTTGTCAAAAAACCTGAGAAACCACCTACAAAAGGTATTTGTCATGACTAATAATGTTCTTTACATCTTTATGTCCTGTAAATGTACCTGATGTTTTTCTCTATATTCTTAAAACTGTGATTTATAAAATTACTAATATCTTTAAAGTGCCTGAGGTACCCAAAGAAGTGGTCCCAGAAAAGAAAATGCCTACGCCTGTGCCCAAAAAGATAGAAACCCCTCCTGCCAAAGGTATCTAATTCTCTTGGGAAGGTTTTGATTTTTAGGGAAGGGTAACATGGGAGGAGGGCTCTATGGGTCTTGAAAATTACTTATTTTTTTCCTCTGTAAATATGATTCTTTGTAAGTCCTAAGTGTAAAAATACTAATATCTTTCAAGTGCCTGAACCTCCCAAAGAAGTTGTGCCTGAAAAGAAAGTACCAGTGCCTGTCCCCAAAAAGCCAGAAGTCCCACCTGCTAAAGGTACAGACTCCTGAGATAACAGAAAAAAATAATTCTTTTCTGACCCTAAAATTTATGTGTTGAATAAAACCTTCTTTGCCCAGTAGTCTTGTTATTGTGTTTACAAATTGTAATCCTGGATTTAGGGGGGGAAACCCCTTATTCCTTCAGCAACTTTGGATAAATTCTATATGTTTGAATAGAATTTTTTTGTTCTTTACAGTCCATATTCTTTTCTTGTCATTAGCCTCTATGACTAATCTAGTAGCAGTTTTCCCTTCATTTATTAATTCTTCCTGTCATTGGATCAGCTACTAAGGCTGCTGTACAAGATCAACATCCCACTCATGTATTCAAGTAAATGTCATGTATTTCTCAAGTGCCCCAAAGTAAAATTGACTAATATCTTTAAAGTGCCAGAAGTGCCAAAGAAACCTGTCTCTGAGGAGAAACCTGTTCCTGTTCCTGTTCCTGAGAAAGTAGAGTCTCCCCCACCAGAAGGTACATGTAACCCCACATATCTGTCTACTGCTTCTGAATCGTTAGAATCAGAGCTTTATCTTCCTTTTTTTTGTTTCTGCTTAATGATTTCTTAAAGATTTGTCTTATGTTAGCTATCTTACTTAGATCTGAGAACTCGCAACACTGAGTTTGCTTTATCTACCAGAACAACTTGAATATGGCTCAGGGACCAAAATGAAACCTGGCTTCTCTCATATGTATAGTGGACCATCAAAGAGGGAGGATGACAGATACAAATGAGAGGCGTGATGTGGGCATGAATGAGAAAATGACATTCAAAAAGGAGTATTTGTTCATGCAGATAAGAAAATAGTAAAGTGCTGCATGCAAGCCTGACTAACTTGTAAATCTTAATTTAGAAACTAGAAGTAAACTTGTTAAGAAGGTTATTTTACATCTATGTGAAGAATTAGAAAGGGGCAAATTGGAAGTCAAGAAGGTGAGAAGGCTCTTAGTTAATGAGCCAGTCTAGGCAAGAGTTCATGAGGGCCTGAACTTGGGTAATAGCAATAAGATGTCAGGAGGCAATTCCTGGAGCAAAAGATATTTCAGGAACTGACAGAATAAACAACTGATTAGATGCAGGTGAGGAGAGAGTAAAAGAAGAGTCAAAGATGATCCCAAGTTTTTTATTAAGGCAGTGGTGTTTGTTAATAGAAACAGGGAATCCAACAAAGACAAAATGTCAGTTCTTCATATGATGTTATTAAATTTTAAAATGTGAGACTCTTCTATGATATGATTTTTCCTATATGAAATATGGGATTACTTGGCATGTGGTTATATGTATATCTGTATGTTCAACACAGTTATATGACCAGTATTTTTTGTGTCTATTGACATAGTTTGTTAACTTTGAAAATAGTTTTAAAAATTAACTAATATCTTTAAAGTATATGAAGAACCTGAAGAAGTTGTTCCTGAAGTAGAAGAACCTGAAGAGGAAATACCAGTTCCTGAGGAGGAAGTACCTGTACCTATTCCTGAAAAGTCAGTCTCACCACCTCCTAAAGGTATAAGCAATACTAATTTTATTTGGAATAGTCCTTTGCTCCATTAAAAAATATTGCTTATCCTTCCATTAAGAAATAAAAGAGAATTATGCCTCTTTTCATGAAGTCAAACCAATAAGCATTTTTATTAAGCACCTACTATGTAGTAAGGGTTGGGGATACAAAAATGAGGCAAAACACTGACCCTGTTCTGAAGGGGAACAGTCTAATGAGGAAAATTATCATTCAAACAATTATTTACAAATAAGATTATGCATAGGATGAATTAGGGATAAAACTCAGAGGGAGGGCCAGTATGAAGGGAGGTCAGGAAGGGCATGAAAACTGTTGTTTTCCTGAAAGTTAGATATTATTGGCTGTAAAAAAGCTATTCAGACCCTTCTGTTCAGCTATTAAATTAATTCGGCATACATCTGCTAAGTCATGGGAGATACCAAAAGCCTTGATAAATTTCCTTGCCTTTGTGGAATTTAAAATTTTTTAAATAAGGGGGAAAAAGGTGAAAGTTGGTTTTTATACTCAAGAATGCAGAGTATTCTCAGTACTCACCTTTCTTAACTCAACTCTGATGTTAAGTACAATTTGTGAAGATTTTAAATATCATTGAATCTAAAAGGAGCTCTTATCTTTAAAGTGCCTGAGGTACCCAAGGTTGTACCAGAAAAGAAAGTGCCTGTTGTCAAAAAACCAGAACCTCCACCTGCTAAAGGTACATTTAGAAAATGATGGGGGTGAAGGTGGGAGGTATGAGGGACAGGGAATACTTAGCCATTTTCATAATGATGTCTGAGATTTTATAATTTTCCTTGATTGTGTTATATGTTGTATGTATGTGAAAGCCACTTTTTAAAAAAACTCCATGTCTTTCAAATATCTAAAATTAAGTGAAACTAATATCTTTAAAGTACCTGAGGTGCCAAAGAAAGTTGTCCCAGAGAAGAAGGTTCCTGTTTCTAAAGAGCCAGAAGCACCACCAGTTAAAGGTATCTACATTATTATTGTTATAACAATGAAAAAGCCATTATCTTCTTCCATTCTTTGATAGTCTAATAATGACTTTATAATCTGTGTTTATTGTTACTCTGTATTATTTCATTTCTTCATGTCACTATTTTCTAATTGTGGTCAATAACACTTTTTGGTTTGTCCCAATTAATATTAACACTGTCCCAGTAAGATTTATTCTTTCTGTTCCTAACACTTTGTAAATTCTTGGAATTCTCTTTAAAAACAACAACAACAACAACAAACTAATATCTTTAAAGTGCCTGGACTACCCAAGAAAGTTGTTCCACCAAAGAAGGAACCTGTCACTATTGCCAGAAAACCTGAAGTTCCACCAGCTAAAGGTATATGTCACAAAGAAGAAAAAAAAGTTCTCTTTTTCTTCGGCAGTTACGGATAATTTGTGTGTTTATTTAGGGTGTGAGTTATGTATGAATTATGAGTCTCTCTCTGTAGAATCAAGTAATTAAGAGGTGAAAGCTTTTGGAATAATGCATGGCTTTTATAGACGTTTTATAAGTTTTTGATGAATGAATGAATGAATGAATGAATGAATGAATGAATGAATGAATGAATGAATGAACAAAGATGAAAGGAGAAGAGAAAAAACAGATGTGTACACTTGAGGAGCATGAATAGAAATCGTCTCTTCAATGGTGATACAGTTCTGTGCAATGCCGTCCAATGATGTTATGTCAAAAGAAGATCTCTCTTTTGCATTATGTTACCTGGACTTTCTAGAATTTTGTGTGCCTCTCAAATTCTTAAAAGTAAAAGGAATTAATATCTTTAAAGTGCCTGAAGTACCCATCATAAGTGTCCCAGAGAAGAAAATCCTTATTCCTGCTCAGGAAGAAGCAGAAGTGCCACCAGTCCAAGGTACCCAGAACTACTACTTAAATCATGAACAGTTCTTGATCAAGATATTTTCTTAATTATCTCTCTTTGACCACAGAACTTGAGTCTTATATTCATTCTTTGTCTCTTGACCTATTGAGACAGACAGTACATGAATTTTTGGAATCTAAGGGGTTCTTTAAGGGGTTTTATATTGAATGTAAGATTGCTATTTTGCCTTATAACATTAGAAGAATGGTAGCAGATATAGTTCTGAATGCATTCTAAAGTGAAATCATATTTTTCAAGTGGAAGAGTCTCTTGAAGAGGTTATTTATGAAGAAAAAACATCCATAACCATTGGTAGGAAGGAGACTCCTCCTGTTGAAGGTATTTTTTTTAAATCTTATGTAAAATTTTGTATTAAGACTATCAAAATATTTAGAGGGTGTGATATATCTTATAATAATAACTCTCAAAGGCATCAGTTAGGTGGCTCAGTGGAATGAGAGCCAGTCCTAGAGATGGGAGGTCCTAGGTTCAAATCTGGACTCAAATACTTCCTAGCTGTGTGACCCTGGGCAAGTCACTTAACCCCCATTGCCTAGCCCTTACCATTCTTCTGCCTTGGAATCAATATTGATTCTAAGGCAGAAGGTAAGGGTTTTTTTCTTCTTTTATTATTTTTTCAAATAATTATAATTTTATTAGAACTAGAACAGTAAATGTGACCATTAGTTGCTAATAATAATAATAAATAATTCCCAAAGGCTGTAGAAGCATAATTTGTACCACCACTCTAAGAAAACTGATATTGTTGAAAAGCCAAATGTATAACTAAGGATAGCTTTAAAATGATACCTTCTGGGGCAGCCAAGTGGTTAGTAGATAGAGAGCCAGGCCTAGAGACAGAAGGTCCAGGTTCAGATCTGGCCTCAGACATGATCTAGCTACATGACTCTGGGCAAGTCACTTAATGCTTATTGCCTACTCCTTACCACTCTTCTGCCTTGGAACTGATATTTACTATTGATTCTAAGAAGGTAATGGGGTTTTTTTAATTTCATTTTTAATGATACCTTCTAACTCCTCAAAACCCACAAAAGCAATCTTTAAAAACAGAGAAAAATTATTTAAAATATCTGGAAGTTTCTGACTCAAGGCAAAAAATATTTTACCCATACTTTACAACTCTTTGAACATGTATATGTGTGTGTATTTGTGTGTGATCATTAACTATGGTTTTTGTCTCTCAATATCTTATACATTATTGGTACTTTGAAGGAAAAAATAGTTCTTTCACTCTGGCAAATTATAGTTAATTTTCCTAGTTGAGGGTGGTGAATGGGAAGGACAAAGTATTGTAAGCATTTGTAAAGTCATGAGTCTTGTTAAAAGACTATTGTTCAAATACAGTGGTCTTTCTGAAGTCTTACAAATGACAATCCTATATCCCTTGTCAATATTCTTTAAAGAACGAGAAATCATTAAGCAGATTGAGCCTGTGGTTCCAGAGCCTGAGCCAGAACCTGAAGAAATACCAGAGAAAGGTATTCAGATTATTAGGCGTAAAGCTATGCTGTTCTCCATAATCTTCTTCATCTTGAAATGTGTACTTTTTCACAGTGTGCCACCATATTGTCTGTCTCATTGAATCTGTCCTTGAGATACTCTTGTTTCAAATGTGTACTCAATTCTTATAATTCAGTGTCATTTGTACAGTATGTTTCATGTCCAATGTGGCCTGTCTAAATGTGTATTTTGTCATGAAAAGTCTACTGTATCTTTCATTTTATGTATAGAAATATGTTACTTGTTTCATGTTATGTATAGATAAGAAGGCATCTTTTTCTCATCTTGACATGCCTTCATATAGATCTAGTAATCCTTCAATAATACTCTTTCAAATAATAGAACCTGAACCGGAAAAGAAGATTCCTGAGAAACCAAAACTCAAACCACCACCCCGAGTCCCTGTTCCACCAAAGGAGGAGGTCAAAGAACAAGTGGTTCAGCTTAAAGGTACCAAGGAGACTGACTTTCAAAATGCTCTTAACTTGCTTTGAAATTTCTAATTGAATTTAAACATGCTTCCAAAACCATGCACTATTTTGGAAGTGTCCTCTTTCAAGTATTATTATGCTTTGCTTATTTAAACCAAATCATGTACTTTTCTGCTCTTTCTATTGCTTTTGCCTTAATTTCCTTCTGAAATAAAACATAATCATTTATGACTACCTAATGAACCCAAGGGAATTTGCTAAATGCTTCAGGGTTTGCGAAGATAAATTAAAATTTAGTAAAGGGATGGGAGAAGTGCTAAATGGCAGTAACACAAGACAAACTATTGTGTATGCAATTAAGATGTTACAAAGAAGTGCTCTTGAGGAGCAAAAGAAAGAATTGTCAAGTTGGAGAGGTGGGGGATAGGTACAGCCCTTATTTCTTGAAACCTGCTAATCTTGCTAATCTAAAAACAAATGAAGAAATAGGCATTGTCTAGTGCCCATCAAGAAATGTTTGATGCAAAAAAATGTCAAAAAATGCCTATTTAGACAAGCTCTTCATTTGTCATATGATTCTGAGGCTTTCAATCCTAATTTCTTAAATTCTTTCTTTAATGCCTGTTTTGCAAGTCTGTCTGCCTACTCAGTGTGGCCTTGAGCATGAGGAATGTGTATGGGAATCATTGACATGTTTTGTGCCTTCTTGGCAGCATCCCTTTTTATACCAAAGGCAGAATTTCGTTCTTGAAGAATGTTATGTACCTTGAAACTTTCAGAAGGGAAAAACATTTTATAGTGCCATAAACATGATAAGTATTCATTGGTCACTTCAAAAACAACTACAAAGAGCTTCTCTTGCTCTTGAACATAAAATGGTGTCATTCAACTTCCATTTTAATATTATAGTGATAATCTATATCTAAAAGGAGAGGTGGTTCAGAGAAAACACCCATCATCCACTGGGTGGATTCCCAGATTTTCCATTAATTAATCTATTAAATTTAAGTTTCTACTTTTTGTTCTTTGATTTCCCTTTTTTGTGAATTTCTAAAATATGTCTTGATTTAAAAAAACAATCTTTGAGAGCTATCATATAACGAGAAAGGATTATTAACCTTGATATTTTAAACTTCAGTACCCTAAGAATGAAGTATTCACTCATTCAATATTATCAGATTTTCTTAACTCAATTATTTCAATTATGGATGGAAATTTCCCCACCCAACTTTAAAGGAATACTTGAAGATGTTTGGTCTTCTCCTATAGGCTGAAGTTTTCTCATAGTTTTTCCTATCTGCAGAAGAGAAAGCTTTCCAGTGGCATAAAATTTCTGTATTATTAAAATCCAGGTTTAACCGAAATGAATGAATGAGGATAAAAGGAGGAATTAATTGCTCTTGCAATTTAACTATAGAAGATTGGTCTCAGGTTGGGGGAAAGGAATACAAAATTTATATCAGAGCTAAATATATTTTTTGCCATTTCCTGATGATGTGAAGCCAAAATGTGGCAGAATAATTACCTAAATATCTTAAATCCAGCCCAGAATATTAGGCAAAGGGAGTAATGGCATTTATTTCAGTTATAATTGAGTAATAATGGAGATTTGAGTTTAATTGGCCAAATTATACAAGTTATATAAAGGGCTTTCTGTCTTATTTCATTCCATAAACATTTATTAAGTACCCACTAAGTGCAAGGCATTCTGAAAGGGCACTCATTTCTTCATTGATCATTGCCTCACTAGGTCAAAAAATCTTTATCTGGAGTGTATGACTTATTTTAAAAAGAAAATTTTGCCTTCAGAATTTTAACATTCTGTATGAGATCAAACAATCATTCCAAAAAATGATCATGAACTTACTCTTTCATCTCTAATTCTGGCTAACGTTAAAATATCTTGACAGTTTGCATATTTTCTTGTTTCTTCTTTGGCTCTTCTTAACTGCTTTTAACATTAATTGGCTCTTAGCAAAAAAAAAATGTGTTCTTGGGGCTGGGATCTTTTTCTTAAATCTCTTCTGAATAGTTTCAAAATGCTGCTATTAAAAATCCAATCATCTTCTTTAAAGCTGTTGTAAAGAAAAAGCCTCCTGAAAAACCTCCAGAAAAAGTTCCAGAAAAGGTGGAATTTGCACCTCTGAAAGGTATCTTGTCATTGCAGAAAATATATTCATAGAGATATGCTGGTTTCATGGTTTGGAGATTCTTATTTTATGTCTCTAAAATGTATTTTGTTGTAATAGAAAACATTCATATATATTATATCTCCTTCATGGTTTTGATCTTATTTTATATCTTTAAATTTTATAAAGACATTATGAAAAGTATATTTATATACAGGTTCCTCCATCATGCTTTTTGCTCTTCTTGTATCTGTAAAACTCTTGTTTTCATATTGCTTTGTGTACCCATTATGATCATGCCTACATCATCCATTCACTCCTTTTTTGTCAAATTTGTCTTGAATTTGCAACAATTGTAAAAGCATTAGACATAAACATATAATTCACACCATGTTTTCCTCAACTAAATAAGCCTCCATTGGATGACTGGATATGTGTAGTAAAGGGAAAAATAAAATTTAGCTGAAAATGTTGATTTTCATAGTGATGGAAACTTTAGAGTTTTTACTTCTTTGACATTTTTACAAACGTTATAAGAAGTAAGACAAAAAGTTCTTTTATACAAATAAATATTATGAATATCTGATTGGGAAGGATGAGTATATCTTCAACTGTATCATGATTTTTCTCAAGGAATATATTTAATTTGCTTCCCTTCAAATATTTCTTAAATGCAGCAAACTGAAAATGGTTAGTCTAGGGCAGCAAGGTGACTTAGCAGATAGAGTTCTAGGCCAGGAGTTGGGAGGACCTGGGTTGGATCTGGCCTCAGACACTTCTTAGTTGTGTGACCCTGGGCAAATCGATTAACCCCAATTGCTTAGCCCTTACCACCCTTCTGTCTTGGGATCCTCACTTAGTTTCAATTCCAAGGCAGAAGGTAAAGTTTTTTTTAAAAAAGAAAGAAAATGTTAGTCCTAAGAAAAGACCAGTGCAATGATAGATGAATAATTTTAATAATTTGTTCTGTCTTTCATTTTCAGAATTTTATTTATAAATACAAGTCTGTTGAAAGAAATGCTTTAAGTAATTTCAACAGATGGATGATTTCATTGATGGGAGATTTTCCCCCACCAATGTGGGTTCCATGTCCTAGAGAGTTACATGAGGTGCTATGATTAAATCATCATCTCAAGACCTGTCCTCAGATTAAGCACTGTAGCTTTGTAATCGCTATGCCAAAATGAGACATCATAGTGGGACATTAGTGAGGGGTTCCATTCCCCCATTAACAGAGGAAATAAAAATAAAATTATTGTTATTTAAAATGAATATAGCTAGCAGTATTACCCTATGTATTAACATAATTAAGTCTTTAGGGCTGAAGGTTTGGATGTGGGTTCTGCCATTGATTTACTTGGTATCATTGGTCAAGTCACTTAAACATTTCGTAGCCATACTTTCTTATCTATAAAACATTACCTTTATGTATATTTACATGACACTGAAAACAAAAGGTTCTTTTTTATCATATGACTACTTTTTAATGAATCTGAAATGTCTCATTTGAAACATGAAATAGCAAATACTTAATAGAAATTCAGAATCATGTCTTCGTCAGTGACTGCAATTCCATGCCATACAGCTTAATAATATTTTTAAATTGACTTTTAGTGAACAAAAAAACCCTAAGAACATAGAATTTGGGACCTTGGAGGGATATTATATTTCATTAACATCATTATTGTCAATGTTATTGTTTACAAACATAATTGTTAACAACACAGTCAGCAGATAAGTTTAGTCACCCCTACCATACTCAAAGTCTCCTACAGTAGAACCTTTAAAATTTGCATTTAGCTGGCCCAGCCTTGGAGAACAAGTCCAAAATCACCAACTACCCCAAGCTGATATATAAAAGTATCCCTTTTATGGAACTTTAATAAAGTTAATGATAAATTTTGCACAATATTACTAATTGATCCCACCATAATGCATTATAGTGTATAAGCATACAACTGTGTTAAATTTATAAAGTTAATATATAAATTTATTAGTTTATTTTTCTACTTTTGTGCTGATATAATTACCCATTTTTAGTGTTCCTGAAATTCCATAGTAAAGATAGTAATACATAATGGGCATTTTTAGGAGGAAAGTTTAATTGACATTGCAAAGTATAATAATTTTTATTATACATGTTAATTATACTTTTATGTGGTAATTACTTCTTATTAATATATAGCTAAACAATTTGTTTAGGGAACATTTTTTATTGAGTATGTTTGTTTGCTTGTTTTTAATGCTCTAAAATAGTTTCACAATTTGCAATCATATTCTTTTAAGCACCTGGTGAAAAGAAAGTTCGAAAATTACTTCCTGAACCTGAACCTAAGCCAAAGGAAGAAGTTGTTTTGAAAAGCGGTATAGTATATTCAGCATTATATCAGATTGGGAAGTTCTCAAACTGGACTTGAAAGCTTACAAAGACTTTCCTTCCTTTAAAAAATGATTTTCTGATATTTTGATTTAATTAAAATTTTAAAAAAACATTAAGGAAATTATCACTATAAAATGTAAATTTTTTAAATTACTAAAGGAGACAGAATCTTTGTGGACTTTCAAAATGTTTTGACATTTATGATATTAGGATATTTTTTTATTAAAATTAAAGTCCCTAAATTTATGATATTATGAACTAATAATAATAAGGAACATATTCTTTCTAGTCCTGGCATTTTATAAGCAAACCCAAAAGAATAATATTGCATTCAATTCAAAATGTTTAGCCATTAACATAATATAATTATTAAAGTGTGAAAGAGGTTTGCTAAATCTAATCTGAATGATGCTAGAATATAATTAACTTTCACTTCCTATTTATAAAAGTTTTGAATTAACAGCACATTGTTAAAACAAAGAAGCAAGATTTAAGAGTCATTTTTCATGGTATTGATCTCTATGCCTCCTTACTGCACTTTTTTTCTATTGTGGACCCAGGAATTTTAAATGTTTGGTATGAACATTTATACTTTGGAAATTGAAGAATACTACAAAGAAAGGCTTGACTTATTATTTTAAATGATTTTCTAGACTTAATAAAATGATGGAGAAAATGTTAATAATGCAAACTAAGCTTAAAAATGTTATACATATATTTTCCCCCAGAAAGCCAGTAGTTAAACATTTAGCAGTATACATCTGCATAGATCTCTTTGGCAATCTGATGAAGCCTATGATCCCTCCCTCAGAATGTTTCTAAATACATAAAATGAAATATATAAAATTTCCAAGGAAACCAATCATATTGAAATAGTTACAAAAATAGGGCATCTGAGTGGCACAATGGATAGAGTGATAGCTTAAAGTCAGAAAGACTCATTTTCCTGAGTTCAAATCCAGCCTCAGACATACACTGATTGTGTGACCCTGGGCAAGTCACCTTACCCTCTTTGCCTCAGTTGCTTCATCTGTAAAATGGGTTAGAGAAAGAAATAGCAAACCATTCTAGTACCTTTGCCAAGAAAACCCCAAGTGGGGTCACAGAAAGTCAGACATCACTGAAAATGACTAAACAACAATAACAAAAAGTTACTAAAATATATTTTTAAAGTTTCATACATCCCAGATTAAAAACCCCTGTAAGAAGGTTGTTCTCAAGGCATCTACTATAATTGTATCACTTATACAAATACTGTTAGTGCTTATTAATCATCTTCCTTTAGAAATTAATGCTTTTAAAGTATTTTAGAGTGTGTTAAATTTGTATAGTATTTGAGCCCTTTTTTCTTCCCAGTATTTTATTACATGAATGAAGACTATAAATACAATTAATCTAATGCTCATCTGAATGTTTGGGTTGCTTTAAGTTCCCATCTAGAATCAAACATTCTAGGGCACCAAGTTGCATGCTGTCTGTTTCCTTGTGTGTTATACATTATGTGTGAAATTCATCCTTGTCTTCATGATCATATCATGGTTTACAAATAAACCTTTTTGTCTTTAAAGTTCTTAGAAAGAGGCCTGAAGAAGAAGAACCTAAAGTAGAGCCTAAAAAAGTAGAAAAGATTAAAAAACCTACAGGTAGGAAGCACAATTATAGTAACAATTTATGAAGTTTTTTTTTTAACAGAATGAGAACTTTCACAAAAGGTTTATCTCGTAAACATAAATTGAATCAAATGTCAACATTATTGTCATCCACTGCTCATTATTTCATCTGTAATGTGATTCATGCTTCACCATTACCTGCTTTCTGCTCCCATTTTATAATTTTCATATTTGTTTATCCCTTTTTATTTTGAATATTTTCAAAATTGTTATTCTTCTCCATACCACTCCAATTCTTCACTGAAATTGAAACAATTTAATTCACTGAATTGATGTCATTAAATTATAGTTCTTATAGTAGCTTCAGAATACCTAAGCTTCAGTGGGTTGGCACCAGTATTGGATTGGCGAACAGATAGGGTTGAATTTTATCAGATAAACTGTTTCTGGGTAGATTTAAAGAATTTTAAGACCAAGTTGTCATAAAAACCAGCAGTGTACTCAAAGGTTCAGGGGATATTTAATAAATTCAGTGGAAAAAAATGTGCGGGTAAGATAGCTTTTGTCCCAGATTTCATATTCCAAAGGTTGTCATGTTCTGCCTGAGCCTTCTTATTCTGCCTCAACTAACTCTGAGAAATATTAGTTATCCAGATAGTACCCAAGAAAAGGTTCAGCCCATTTTTAGTTTATTTATTTTTCCCTGAATGCTGTTTATAAAACTTGTATTTGTTTTAAAGTAAGAGTTGCGAACGAGTCTAGAGTTAGCTCCTCATCTGAAAGGCCCTTAAGAGACTGATTCAGGGCTAGTCAAAGATTTGGACCTATCAAAAAGCGGTTTAGTTTGGAATTTTCTTAACCACTGTCAAAATTCTCCTTGTCAAACATACTGACTCAAACCAAGTGAGAACAGAAGACCCTCCGGATAGATATTCTTTATTTAAGAAATTACCTGAAGTAGAATTGGGACTTACTATTTTTATTAGTAGGAGGATAGTATGACCACTATTATTTAAATTTTGGGATTCGGCTTTATTTGTTGATTAGAGTCATGATTTGTAAACTACCTCATTGAATCATTACAAGGCACCTAAAATGTCTCCTTAAAGAAGTATGCTCCACTGAACAGTCAACAAGTTTTTATTGCAGACTTTGTCTAAACTTCTTCCCATTAGTTCTCTTCTTGCCATCCCCACTAAATACTATGATTCGAAGCACCTAGATATGATAACCTTACACCATCGTTCACTACCTCACCAATGCATGACATTTGGCATGGGGATGAACGGTGAATTAAGGTACCTTCAGAATCAAAAAAGATCAAATCTACACACAATAGAGAAAGGCCAATTTCAAAACAATTTGAAATCAACCAACCTTTTGAAATAATCCTATTGTTATGGGAAAAAACAGACAAGAAGTTAAACATCTATTTTTTGCCAGTTGCAAAAAAAAATTATTTCTAGCTAGAAACACCAGAAAGTATTCCCAGTCACAATAAATGGCTCAGAGAATTTGTAAGAAGTTGCAGTGGACATGATTACCGGTTTTCATTCTTAGCTGTATAAACAAATAATAAAAATTCTTAGAACTATAAGGGAAAGAAATGTAGAAAAAAAATCATTAGGGAGAAAAAATAGAAACAAAGAACATAGCCCCAGTTAATTTATTTTTTAAAGTTGCTATATTATTAATTTCCTACCATAAAAACAATGGAATTTTGTTTTAAAGTTTTAATAAAATATCTGCTGCTAAATGCTAGCCAATAGAATGAAAATTATATTAAAAGATTCACTTACTATCTTAAAGTACCAGAACCACCAAAGAAGGCTGTTGATGAAATTGAAGCACCCCCACCTGTCACCAAAAAAGAAAAGAAAGTTCCAGAACCAACAAAAGGTATAAATATTGGCATTTTCTTATCACTTAAATGTTATCACACATGAAAACATATAGTCTTTGCTATTACTCTACCTATAAGTAATTAACACATAAACTAAGCCAGAGCTTTGTTTAAATTTATTATCATATTTGTTCTCATATTTGATTGACTAATGATTAGACCTCTACCACATGTTAATGGTTTTAAACTAACATATAGAAATGTATATTTGGGTGAAATAACATCAATAAGTTAAATTAAACCTATAAAAGTAAGTTTGCTGCTTGTGGCATTTTCTTTTCCACTTTATCTTGATTAATGGAAAAGTATAATGAATTGTTTTCCATAATGGGCACAGACATAACCAAGATATTTAGACTTCCTATTTCCCCCCTGCTTTATGGCATTTGGGGAGCATCATGATAATCTTTTTATCTTCTGGTCTCCTTTAAGTGGCTGAAATCAAACCAGCAATACCTCTCCCTGCACCACCTGAACCAAAACCTGCACCAGGTAAGAGCTTCCATTAGGATTTTTAAAGTCCATATTCCTACATATACTCTAATGTTAAACAATTTATAGTTGAATAAGACAGGCATCAATGTCATATACCACAGATGGGTTTATTGCTTGAACAAGGAAAATTAAATTTCATATTTTCTCTATAAACATCTAAGACTGCTAAATTATCAGACTAGAGTTTACAAGGTAAATGTAGATAAAATTAATGGAATTGAAATCTCTTTCCAGAAGTAAAAGTTGCTAAGCCTATTGAACCCCCACCAGCACCAGTACCTGCTCCTGTACCTGTTACAGTTCCAGTTGTTGGAAAGAAAGCAGGTATTTATGTTGCTTTAATAAACTGGTTTTTCTTTTACTAGTGAGACATGAACATTTTCACTATAGAATGTAGATAGAATCATATAGAATCTATCATTTCCATTTTTGTTCATGTTCCATTTTGATCATATACATTTCCATGAAAGTTTTCTGTATCTGATAATCTTTTCATTATTTTCATTAACTATTTGGCCTTTTTCAAATGTTTTTGTTGTTGTGTTTTGAATAGTATGTACATTTTTGTGTTGTGTTGGTTTCCCTGTATGTTTTTTCAAGTGTTCATTCCTATTGAAGGCGCCAAATAAGTCCTCCTCCTCTTTACAGAAAGAGAATAATATATTTAGACACAAACGCAACTTATACTTCCCCAACTTGTCCCTATGAAGCCCATTTCTCAGGGAAAACTGTATATTTGGGTTTGACATTCTGTTAAATACTTAGGCATGAGACATTAGAAAATTAATAATAACGAGCCAATGGTTTTTCCACACATAATCACTCAAAATGGTGTGGAAATATTCAATCAATAAAATGTTGGAGCTAGAAAAGACCCTAGATCATCTTTTCAAATCTTCTCATTTTAGAGATGGGCAAACTGAGGCCATAAAAAGAAAATAACTTGAATTACAGAGCTAATAAATATCAGAGATATAACCTGAGCAAGTCTTCCAATTGTTCTTTTCTCTCTATGCCATACTGCCTCCAAAATTTAGATTCAAGAATCCAATATTTATATGTGGTTTCTTAGACTGTCAAGAATTGATAATTATGTTATGACTGAAGAAGGCCATAATTTGGTTTCTAAAAAGAAATCTTTTCTGAACTTATCACCACATCTTTGGAAAAATCCAGCAAACTTGAATGTACTTGTGATTGTGGCCCATGTGATGTTAAAAGGAAAAAGTGTTCTGTGTTCCCTTCATTACAGGTTCTAGTTGAAATTTTTATCTTAAAATATTTTCCTTATATTTATGCTTATGGAATATTTTTCTACTTTTGACCTTCTATAATTTAAATGTGACACCTTTATAGGTGCAGAAAAACATGATGCACTATCCATTTTAAAGCAGAAAGGTATAACACAAGCCACCAAAGAGCTCAAAGTTGAAATACCTAGAAGACAAGAGGTGTCCCCTACAGGTGAGAAATACCTGTCTATAAAGGACAATATGAAACCAGAAGCATCTGAAAAGGTTAAAGTGGAAGAAACACCTGAACAAAATGTGCTACTTGAAACACCTGAGAGGTTATCACAAAATGAAATGGGAAAAGTTTTTCTTGAAGAATTTTTTCCTGTCCATAAAGAATATGAACAGGAAAGTGCTCTTGTTCCTTCAAAACTAACTCTAAGAGTGCTCAGTGCCCAGGAAGATGTGGCTAAAAGAAGAATGGGGACAACAAAAGTGGAAGATAAAACCATTTGTGCAGCTGTTGGACTTGATGAAAGAATTTCAAATGTATGGAATGAGGGAATGAAAATAGGTGCTTATAAGGAAGGTGAAGAAACCCAGTCATTCAAGGAGACTGATCTTCCACTAAAAGAAACAGAAGAGATTCTCTTAAGTGAACAAGTCCAAGAATCTCCTGAAAAGACCAGTTTAATCTCCAGATGGAAATCTGGCCTCAAATATAAAGACACTGAACCTCAGGGAAAGAGAGGAGAAGGAATTTCTGAAGAAACACTTCAAATCCATCAGAAAACAAAAAAGAACATTGGTGTGCTAGAAAAGCCAAAGAATAGTTATGGCCAGATGAAAGATGACAACATTCATAGGTTTGATTTAATTTGTTCTCAAAAACAGGTAATTGAAGAAAAAGTCCATATAACAACTGATTTGAAGAAAGCTATAGATGACTTAGTCAAAGAAAGTCAAGGTCCTATTGCAGAAGCTAAGGAAACTGATAATAACACTTTGCAAGAGAAAAAAACATTTGAACTCAAAGAAAAAGAAGAGGAGGGCAAAAGAGAAGTAGATACAGGGGAAATAGAAACCAAGGCAATATCAGAAGCACAAATAAAGAAAGAAGTTGAAAATCTAGAAACTGTAGTAGTAGAAATTGTAGGGCATGCAGTAACAGCAAAATCAGATATAGAAGAGCACAAATGGAAACTTGAGCCAAAACAAAGCATCATTTCAACAAATGAACAGGATGTTGAGGCTTTCAAAGAAAAGGCTAAAAAATCAGATGACCTAAGTGATATTATAAGCTCCAAGTCTCCAAAGGCAGCTCCCTCCTCTTTTTCCATGGTTGAGAGGCAGAAAGCACAGGAAAATGTTCTGGTATTTCAAAAAATGCCTGAAATTGAAAAGGAACAAAGTAAAACTCTTAAAGCAAAGATATTTGAAAATAAATTCTTCGTTGTAGAAGAGCCTACAGTTTTTAAAAAGGACCTTGATCTTATAAAAGATTTTAGTTCTGAAGAGGATGTATCAGAGGAGGAAGAAGATATAAACTGGGACATGGAATTGGCTGAACTTTCTGAAGATTCTGGTGGTCTTTCAGAAAATATTTGGGAATGGGAAGAATACGAACTACCCAAAGGAAAGTCTGATGAAAGGCGAGGTGAGAAAGGTTAACCCAAACTCATGCAAAGAGATCATCCTACATGCTTGGGTTTTGGAGAGGATCATCCTTTGATCCATTTGTGTTCATTTGTCAGTTTTGTCCATGTCTTTTAGCAATGTTCATCTGTCTATTGAATTGTCTCAATCACATTCAAATATCTTTGACCATCTGGGCATTAGCCATCAGAGCAGCCAGGCATTGAGCTTTTAGTTAAGTTTGGCATTTTTTTTTTGCTGTGTGCTAAGTTTTATCCTCTGGCAACTTGCAATTCTTTTTTGTTTCATTGCTTGAAAAATTGATGTCCCACATTTCATGTAGCTTGAACATATATATTTGCACTGGTGATGCATGATAAGCTATCCAACAAAAAGGCAAAAACAGAAGCACAAAAAGTAGAAAGTAAAACAAGTAATAGTAGGATATAGCAAATTTTGCAAACTGAGTAAAAACATTTTGTTGCGTTCCTCATTGTCATGCATTTTATTTATACAACTTATTTTATTTTCTTCACTTAAAATATATGATTTTGAACTCAATTTTTATACTTGAATAGCCAGAAAAGTATTACATATTTGTGTGAGCTCTTTTTGATGCAATTAAAATACACTAGAAGTAGAATCCCTTTCTAATTATCTTTTTAAAAATACACTGACTCTTAATTTAAAAGGTCATTTTACATATTCTAAGATGATTTCAATTTTTCTTTCTAGATTTGCCATTGTCTTTTCTCCAAATAAGTTTGATTCCACCTGTTAATAGTTTAGTTACAATTAAAGGTTGAACCTATTTCCAGATTTGCTCTTTTTTCTAAACCAGAACATCAAAACAGTTTTTATGATAGAGATTGCTAACTTCAAATTAACAATTATTATTTCTACTTCATTTTGATTTGTATTAGCATGGTAGGGAGAGAAGGAATTATGTTTTAGAAAAATGCGTTGATAATTTAGCATTTTGATACTTGATAGAGCCTCAATCTCATTCATATGAGTGTCTTCTCTTCCAATGGAGAGCTTAATTCCTCTGCATCTATTCTTATTCCAACCTTTTTGATAAATTAATCCTCCAGAGAGGCTACACCAAATGTTCCAAATGTTCTAGGTGAACTAGATTGGACTAAATGATCTAGGATCATTGGACTAGAGTATCTTATTCATGGGATCATTTTGTATTTCAAGAACCCCATGTATCATCTCTGTTATCTCTTATTCTCATTACATGACAATGTAAACTTCCTTTCCAGTTATACATGTCCTTTCCAATGCCTTTGATGCCATTTCCCATGAATGAGTCATTGGTATTAATGCACTGCAATGCACTTATGTCCATTAGATATCTTTCCATTATCTTTTGGGTTTACTTATTAGTTTGGTTTTTAATGAATAATGTGTCATGATTTTGCATCATATTACCATTTCTTTAAGAATATCAATATTAAAGAGGTTGGCTTTTGTAGCATAGAGTAGTTAGGGGTAATTAAAAGCACTGAATATTTTCTCAAATGCTTTTCAGCTAGATCTCATCTCCTATTACTAAATTCTAGGCCCCAGGTACTGTCCATCTGTAGTGCTAGTCCAAGATAAAGACATTGATGGGTAACTTGGCAGTTTGCCTCTTTACTTGAATGGTACAACTTAGGAAGAAGATGCTTTTAATTTCAGAATTATAGAAAAGAGAAAGGGTTCATGATATCATGATATGTGGCAGAATGTGGTTTTATTAGACCTGGCACAGGAAATGGAATCTCTAAGTATCTGAATGGCTCATGTACTTGCTGTTCCAGAGGTCTGCCACTGGGGTGGCTGGGGTGGGGAGGGATGAGGAAGGGGAAGGAGGGATGGAATCATCTATTTTAGGCATTTTTTTCTACCTCCTTACCCAGACTTCTTAGAAATTTCCAAGGATTTAGCTCCTTTCTCAAGCAAATCAAACTATTAGTGAAAAAACTTTATAACTAGACCTTTGTAAGTACACTAAGATGACATTCAGAACAATTTCCCTTCTCAAAATGAGAACATAAATATTCTCATTACACTCGCTAATTTTTGCTCAAAAATAGATTGGTAACTTATTCTAGCATGATTCTGTGGCTTGTGGTATTTGAGCTGGAAGAGACCTTTGGATCACCTAGTCCAATCCTGGTTTTGACAGAAGAGGAAAATGAGGTGGAGACTTGTCCAGAAGTGGCAGAAACTGAGCTTGAACTCCACAGCTAAAGATTTAAGCCCAGTGCTCTTTTTACTGAATAATTTTAAGGCACAATTTTCCCTGAGACCCACTTGCATTTCTTAGAAACAATTTTTTCTTATGGCCAATAGTTCACAATTTGACTTTCCCCACCCAAGACAAAGAAAAAAGGCTTCCATAATAGTAGAGTAAGGACTAAGAACTATGAGTTCATTGATGTAAGGAACTCTCAATGAGTAGAGGTCACAATCTCTTCTACAACACATAGTCTTTTTTTAAAACTCTTACTTTCTGGCATAGTAACAACTCTAAAACAGAAGGCAAGAGCTAGGCAAATGGCCTTAAGGGACACACTTAACTTAACCAGGGTCACACAGCTAGAAAGTGCCTGAGGTCAAATTTGAACCCAGGAGCTACTGACTCTAGGCTTGATGCTCTATCCAGTGAGCCACATAGCTGCCATTTGCACAATATAGTCTTATAGAGTTGTTTATAACCCTGAGAAATTAAGTGACTTGCCCAGAATTACATAACTAATAGATGTAAGAGGTAGGACTTGAACACAGGTCTTCTTGACTCTGAGGCCAGTTTCCTATCCAATACATTGTAGTACCTCTAATATTTTCCAAGAGAGTAGAAAGAAAAATATCCAGAGTAAAATGATCTTTTCCTTGTTCAAGGCTTTACATTTTTTTCTTCTAATTAATATACAAATTTTTATATTTTGGCTAGATAAATTGATCCCAGAATATACTTCTTGGCAGCATTAAAAATATTCTACCCATAAGTTGTATAAATATTTGGATAGGTACTTTTTGGTGTAAATATATATATATATATGTATATATTAAAGAACATGCTATTTGTCTTTTTTTGCCAACATAAAAGAAGTTTAAGATTTCTCTAACTATTTTTTTCCTTTTTATTTTAGAAGCCAAAGCACCTAAAGAGGAAGCAGCCAAACCTAAAGGTCCCATCAAAGGTAAAACAACCCAACCAACCAAAAGACTAAACATTTTGTCTCTGATTGTATTTTAGTATTGATTTCTATTAAAAATTCCTCAGCTTTATACTCAAAGATGAGGGTTAGTTATTCATGCTCATTATGGCTAACATGTGGTGAGACCACTTAGGAATCTGAATCTATTAATCACAGAACTCTATATAATATACAGGATTTTAAAATATGTCTTTTGGGAAAGGTGAACATCTTAGGAAAACCAATATTAGATATGTGGTCTTGCAAATCTTCAGTGTAATAAATATATAAAAGCACTTATGCACATTTTATTCATGATATTTATATATGACAGATAAAATAATCAGATATTTTATTAGCCTTTGTTTCTTCTGGTATCTTTTATTATCACATGATCCTTCCAACTGGAAGGTAGGCAATATAAATTGAAGGTGAACTTTTACTTGGTTAGCTTTGAAATTTCTTTTCTCATCCTTTTTGCTGTTTTATCACCATTTTTCTTAACAGGACAACAGGGGTTATATTATAAATAAAATCTTGGTTATATATAGCTTAAGTATCCTAACCAGTCATACAAATACAAATCTACAAGTTAAAATAATTTTCTTTGTATTCTTCTCCATCAGGTGTAGCCAAAAAGACTCCTTCTCCAGTAGAAATGGAAAAGAAAAAGCTGAGACCAGGAAGCGGGGGCGAGAAACCTCCTGATGAAGCCCCTTTCACCTACCAACTGAAAGCAGTGCCCCTGAAATTTGTGAAAGAAATCAAAGACATTGTCCTGACAGAAGCAGAATCTGTTGGTTCTTCTGCCATCTTTGAATGTCTTGTTTCCCCCTCCACTGCCATCACGACCTGGATGAAGGATGGGAACAATATCCGTGAGAGCCCCAAGCACAGGTTCATTGCAGATGGTAAAGACAGAAAGCTGCATATCATTGATGTCCAGCTTTCGGATGCTGGTGAATACACTTGTGTTTTGCGTTTGGGAAATAAAGAAAAGACCTCCACAGCAAAACTGGTTGTTGAAGGTAATCACAAACATTTCTCAAATTCTTTAAATTCAGCTTCTCCTGATAGCTTGGTGGCTACTTTAACGTATAATTATAAGCAATATGATTACTATTTCTGAAGGATTTGAAATTTTATGTGAATTATACATATTATTGAATATATAATAGATATGCACAAATACATAACTATAATAATAATGCAAGAAGACTTTCTCAGTCTTCCTTTAATTATGGTACCTTTCCTCTGAGATTATCTTTAATTTATCCTGTATATATTTTATTTGTACATAATTATTTGCATGTCATCTCCCTGATTAGACAATGTATTCCTAAAGAGTATCTAGGGTCCTAGAGTCAAGATGACCTGAGTTCAAATGCAGCCTCTTACACTTAATAACTAGGTGACTTTGAAGAAGTCACTTAACTTCTGCTTGTCTCGGTTCCCCCATCTATAAAGTAGGAGCACTACTAATACCCACCTCCCTGGACTACTGAGAAGATGAAACGTGAAAATATTACCATAGTACCTGCTACATAGTGGGTGCTATATAAATGCTAGTCAGAAGTAGTAGTATAGTAGTGGTAATAATAATAGCAGTTCTATTTAGTAACAGTAGCAGCAGCAGAAGTCGTAGTAGTAGGCGGTGACATATAGTAGTATAGAAATTGTAGTGGTGGTGGTGGTGGTGGTGGTAATAGTAGTAGTAGTGATCATCATCATTGCGTATCAAGGATTGCTTTTTGCTCTCTTTTTATCTGGTGTTTAGTACGGTGCCTAACACAGAGAAGCTTTATCGATGCTAGCTGACTGACTGACTATATAGAGCGATTTCATACTTCTAATTTAGTGAAATGCAATGGAGAATAATATTTAAACTTTCTTCCACAGAACTTCCAGTCCGTTTTGTAAAAACACTAGAAGAAGAGGTCACTGTGGTTAAAACGCAACCATTATACTTGAGCTGTGAATTAAACAAAGAGCGAGATGTGGTCTGGAGGAAGGATGGAAAGATCATTGTGGAGAAACCTGGCAAAATTGTACCAAGTGTCATTGGTTTGCTTCGTGCCCTCACAATTAATGACGCAGATGATTTCGATGCTGGAACCTACACCGTCACAGTGGAAAATGCCAACAATCTAGAGTGTTCATCTTGTGTAAATGTAGTAGGTCAGTACTGCTTGGGTTTTTTTTTCTTTCATCCATCTTGGAGTGAGAGTGAAAGAGTGGGGCAGCTAGGTGACTCAGTGTATAGAAAGCTGGGCCTGGAATGAAGAATTAAGTCTAAATATCATATTCATATTCCATTCCTACAAAAGATTTCTTTACCCTCCTAATAAAGATATCTTCAATGCAGTTAAAATACCACTAAAATTATTAAGATACACATTAAAATTTGTCTTTATATTTAAAGCACCTAAATATGCCACAAATTCAGCTATGCAACATATCAAATCATGCCTTCTCCATTCCCCTGAGGCAGCTAGTGGACAGTGGACAGAGGAATTAGAGTCTTGCCTTAGATACTTACTGGCTATGCTATCTTGAACAAGTCACTCAACCTAAACTTTCCAAACTGTAAACTGGGAATAATAGTACCAACCCCCCTGGATTGTTGTGAACATCAAAGAAAATGTTCAGTCATTTTCAGTTGTGTCCTGACCCCAAGGGGTTTTCTTGACAAAGATCCTGGAGTAGTTTGCCATTTCCCTCTCCAGCTCATTTTACAGATGAGGAAACTGAAGCAAACAGGTTTAAATGACTTGCCCAGGATCATCACAACTAGTAAGTGTCTGAGGCTGGATTTGAACTCATGAAGATGAGTCTTCCTAACTTCATGCCTAACACATCATATTTATAAAGGCACTTAGCATTATGCCTAGCACATAGTAGGTATTATATAAATATTCTCTTCCCTTCTCTCTTACTCAGACATAGCAAAACATTGCTTTATCCTTGCCCCCACCAGCATTTTAATAGTCATGTATGATATTTGTATCTAGAAAGTGCTGAAGTCTTTACCTTCACATGTGCTTTTCATCTATTTGTATCATCCTAAATCATGTCTGCATTTGTTTCTGTTTGCATAATATCAGTTAGTAGATCATAATAATGTGAAATTAGCAAATGCTTTAATAGATATTCAATTTACTTTAAAGTAATTGCCAGTGAGGCTACTTATTCAGTTGTTTCCATACTCATTTTTTTCCAATTCCTTTTGAATGCAGAAATCATACGGGAATGGTTGGTAAAGCCCATAAGAGACCAGCATGTGAAACCCAAGGGTACAGCTATTTTCACCTGTGACATAGCAAAAGATACCCCAAACTTTAAGTGGTTCAAAGGATATGATGAAATTCCTATGGAACCAACTGAAAAGACTGAGATTCTGAAAGATGGAAATCATCTTTACCTCAAAATCAAGAATGCGATGCCAGAAGATATTGATGAATATGCCATAGAAATTGAAGGGAAAAGATACCCTGCAAAGCTGACACTTGGAGGTATGAATATTTTTTTATAAAATGCCCCTTTCTACAGCATGAATCAATTAAATACAGTAAAATGAAGAATGTTTTCATCCAAAATATTATGGGTTTCACCCCTACTCATTCCAGATCGTGAAGTTGATCTACTAAAACCAATAGAGGATGTGACAGTTTATGAGAAAGAAAGTGCAAGCTTCGATGCAGAAATTTCAGAACCAGACGTTCCTGGAGAATGGAAGCTGAAAGGAGAAGTTCTGAGACCTTCTCCTGTGAGTAATTCCAAAATTAAAAATGTGTTTCAAGGGAACAGCTAGGTGACTCTGGATTGAGACAGGATACAAGTTCCTTCCTAGCTGCATGACTCTGGGCAAGTCACTTAACCCCCATTGCCTAGACCTTCCTACTTTTCTGCCTTGGAGCCAATACACAGTCTTGGTTCTAAGATGTAAGGTAAAGGTTTAAAAAAAAGTTGCTTACAGCAGGAGGATAGTACATGAAAAGCAGTGTGATGCAATGGAGAGAGTATTAACTAGTCTTGGAGTTGGAAGGCCTCGGTTTGCCTGGCTCTGCCACCCACTAACTGCCCTGCCAGATAAATGGTAGGATGGTGGTCCCCTCTAGTCAATTGTTTAAGGCCTGGCTTTCAATTTCTTCATCTTTATAAATGGACATGGCAGACATTTTAAGACGGGAGGCAAGGACAAAGTAACACCTGCTATGTCTGGCAGGCTTGTTTCTAGGATCAAATGAGATAACAAGAGCATGAAAATTCTTGCCACTGCCCTCCCCTAGTTCTGTGACTGACCTGTCTGATGCTGCTCAGAGTCCTTTACTGAATCATGCCTGTTCACTACGGGTCTACCCAAAGCTTTTGTCCTGGATCTCCTTCTCTTTTCTTCCCATGCTTCCACTTGGTGACCTCATCAGCTCCCACAGCTTTAATGATCATCTCTGCAGATGGCTCTCCATATCTGTATCCCTGGCCCTACTCTCTTTCTTGAGCTCCATTCCTGCATCATTGATTGCCTGCCTTTCAAATTGGATAGCCTGTCAGCATCTCACTCAGTGTGTCCAGAACAGAACTCATCTTCCTTGCTAACCCAACCTCCTCCACTGACTTTCCCTATTCCTGTCCTTCCACATTATCCTTGACTTCCCACACTCACTTCATCTATCCACTCAGCTGGCCACCTTGTTATTTTTATTCCCCTATTCCCCATTGTATCTCCCCTGTGCATCCATCCATCTCTCCACTCATACAATGACCACCTACATTCAGGCCCTTTAGAACTTCTTTTGTAATAGTTTCACCCTACCTCAAGCCTCTACCCATTTTAATACATCTTCCACATAACTACCAAAGTGATTTCATTACTGTTATTATAATTTAATGGTTATGATAATACTGTGTGTTTACATAGTACTTTAAAAGGTTTGCAAGCACTTTGTTGAGATAATTTCACTTGATCCTCAAAACACTATGAGGATACTCAGGCAGATAGTTTAAATGACTTGTCTTGAGTCATGTAGCCACTAAGTGTCTGAGGCTGGATTTGAACTTAGGTCTTCCTGGCATCAGGCCCCAAACTTTATCCATTGTGCCCCCTAGCTACTGCATTCAGAGTTCTGATCATGACACTACTCTATGTGGTAAATCCAGTGATTCTGTCCTGTATTGCCTCTAGGATCAAAGGTAAACTCCTCTATATATTGGAGCTCTTCATCACCTGGCCCCCTCCTCTTTTTCCAGTCTTTGTATACATTATTTCTCTTTACATACACCAGTCTACTTACTGCTGCAAGTGGATGGGGCCCCAGCCACTTTTTTTTTTTTGCATTGGCACATCTTTGCACCAATTTATTCTGATGCCTGAAATTCGCTTACTTATTACCTCTGCATCTCAGAATCCCTTGCTTCTTTCTAGATGGAAGCCATCTACCACTTTCTACATTAAGCCTCTCCTGATCCCCAAAGTGCCTTTCTTCCCCAAAATAACTGAATTTTAAAAAATACATTCTGTATATAGAGTTTCTTGCATTAAAACATAATCTCTCTGAGGGCAGGGATTATTTAATTTCTAACTTTGTATCAGCAGCTCCTAGTATAGGACTTCCCAGATAATAGGCACTTAATATTTATTGATTGGTTCATTGATATAAAAGGAAGGCACTGATTCAATTCAACAAGCCTTTATTTTTTTCTACTAATGCCTGAGAATGAAAAAACAGAAATGAAAACAGCTCTTGCCCTCAAAAAGGTTCCATTCATTACTTATTTTACCCCAATGCTTGTTGGGAATGTTGCAGAGGGAATAACTGAACCAGTTTATATACAGATCGGACTTGTCCTTTGAGGTCCTTTCCAATCCTTTTTGTTGTTTAAATGACTACACAGTATATATTTTGATTAATAATATTTTAAATTATGTTATTACTTCTGCATCAACCTAAATAATCACCTGGAACATTAATAATTAAGTCCCATCAAACCACTAAAATTTCAAAGATAGGCAGTGGTTTGATATAAGCTTATAAAGGTGTTTGCACATAATAGTGATTTTGCATAAAAGGTGATTTTAGTTTGTTTTTCTATTAGGTCCTTTTTAAAAATCTGTGTATTTTCATTTTATCCATTTCTCTAGCAATGTCCTGCTATTTATATAGGGTCTAACAAAACTGTGCCATTTTTCTAGACTTGTGAAATCAAAACAGATGGAGGGAAACGTTTCCTAACGTTACACAAAGTCAAACTGGACCAAGCAGGGGAAGTCTCTTATCAGGCGTTCAATGCATTTACAGCTGCCATTTTGACTGTGAAAGGTACAAGACTTTTAGCTTTCACTGAGAATACTTTATTCTACCTTTCTCTATATTCCTGAAATATTAATTCTTTACATTTTTTGTTTTGTTTGTTTTTTTTTTTTCAGAAATTGAACTTGACTTTGCTGTGCCCCTGAAGGATGTTACTGTTCCAGAAAGACGGCAGGCTAGATTTGAATGTGCTCTTACAAGAGAAGCAAACGTTATATGGTCTAAAGGACCTGATATCATCAAAGCCAGTGATAAATTTGATATCATTGCAGATGGAAAGAAACACATTCTTGTCATTAATGATTCTCAATTTGATGATGAGGGAGTCTACACAGCTGAAGTCGATGGCAAAAAGACCTCAGCCAGGTTATTTGTGGAAGGTAAGTTGCTACTTACATATAAGGTTAACAGACTACACATGTGTGCTTATGAGGTCTGAAAATCATAAGATTTGTGTTACACAGTTTAAAAAAGTTATCCAGGAACACTATAGTCATGCTATGCATAATTATTAGACTATCCTTATTTTTATATGATTACTTTCCCCCTGGAGATATATTTGATAAATAAGACAAAATGCCAAGAAAAGAGTCCATTAATTCAGTGGTATTTGTTGAGAATGTATTATGTGCAAGGCTTTCTGCTAGGCACTATGCTATCTAACTTTCTTTTTGCTTTGCTTTCCAAGGTAAAGGATCAAATTTTTGAGGGGTACAGACATTTATTCTTCATGTTTACATTTTAGGTATAAGGTTGAAATTCATGTCACCTCTGGAAGACCAAACCGTGAAAGAAGGGGAAACAGCTACTTTTGTCTGTGAGCTCTCTCATGAAAAGATGCATGTAACCTGGTTTAAAAATGATGTCAAACTCCACACAAGCAGAACAGTGCTCATCTCTTCAGAGGGCAAGACTCACAAGTTAGAAATGAGAGAAGTGACACTTGATGATATATCCCAGATAAAGGCTCAAGTCAAGAACTTGAATTCCACTGCCCATCTAAAGGTCTTAGGTAACATGAACTGATTTTAACTGTTCTGTGATCCAAGATTTTCAATTATAAAAATTCTGAATATTTAAGACATTTGGGGATAGATTCTCTTGAGTGTGTGCATGTATATTGTAATATTTATTGGGAAAAACTGTCAGTCTTGTTTCCTTTCCACAATATGTATATTTATATATAACCTATTTCATTCTGAATGTCTCTTACAGAGGCTGATCCATACTTCACTGTGAAGTTACATGATTACACCGGAACTGAGAAAGATGAGATTGTCCTCAAATGTGAAGTCAGCAAAGATGTGCCTGTAAAGTGGTTCAAAGATGGGGAAGAAATTACCCCTTCCACCAAATACTCCATCAAGACAGATGGCCTGCGACGCATATTAAAAATCAAGAAGACAGAGCTTAAAGATAAGGGAGAATATTCTTGTGATTGTGGGACGGATGTAACAAAAGCCAATGTTAACGTTGAGGGTAAGTTCCAGAGAAATCTAAATCTGACATAACCTGAACCTTATAGCTGATTTGATCAGGTTAATGAAACTGTATTTTTATCATTCCAGCTCGATTAATAAAAGTGGAAAAACCCCTATATGGAGTAGAAGTGTTTGTTGGAGAAACAGCACGCTTTGAAATTGAACTTTCTGAACCTGATGTTCATGGCCAGTGGAAACTCAAAGGAGAACCTCTGACTGCTTCCCCAGTAAGCCCAGATTACTTGGGGGCAGGGGGGGGGGGAGGGTGGAAAGTACAATTTGCCAGGTTGCTTAGATACAAGATATGCTCAAATAAAATTCTCTTGCTTGACTCAAGCATCAACTAATGAAAATTGGCCTTTTCCTCTTTCTCGCCAAATCCCTGCCCCGACAGGACTGTGAAATCATTGAAGATGGAAAGAAACACGTTTTAGTCCTCTATAACTGCCAATTAGATATGACAGGAGAAGTTTCCTTCCAGGCTGCCAATGCAAAATCTGCAGCTAATCTTAAAGTGAAAGGTATGGTTAACTTAGCATTGATGGCTTCAATGTCCTTAGTAAGCCCATGAATAGGATGGGGCCTCTGAATGAGAGCATATTGATGACCTTACCTCTTTTGAATTTTTGTCATAGAACTCCCGCTCATCTTCATTACCCCACTCAGTGACGTCAAAGTCTTTGAGAAAGATGAAGCCAAATTTGAGTGTGAGGTATCCAGGGAGCCCAAAACATTCCGCTGGTTGAAAGGCACTCAGGAAATCACAAGTGATGACAAAGTTGAACTTATAAAGGATGGAACCAGGCACTCAATGGTGATCAAGTCAGCTGCTTTTGAAGATGAGGGAAAATATATGTTTGAGGCAGAAGACAAGCGAACAAGTGGCAAGCTGATCATTGAAGGTTTGTCTTTCTTACCTGGTGCTTTTGAAACTTTTTTTTTTTGCTTTTATTTCCCTTTAAGTGTTTTTCTCTATTATAATACATTATACAAATCTGGACTCAGATACTTACTAGCTGTGTGGCCCTGAGCAAGACACTTAAACTCCATTGCCTAGCCATTACCACTTTTTTGTCTTGGAACCAATACACAGTAGTGATTCTAAGAGAATATAAAGGTTTTAATAATAATAGTAATATATTACAGGGAATAAGGTATTTCCCTGTGTTAGAATAAATATTTTTTTTTTGCTTTCTGTTTTAGGAATTCGTCTCAAATTCCTCACTCCTCTCAAGGATGTGACAGCCAAGGAACGGGAAAGTGCTGTGTTTACTGTGGAACTATCCCATGACAACATCCCAGTTAGCTGGTTCAAAAATGACCAACGACTGCATACCAGCAAGTTGGTTTCAATGCATGATGAAGGCAAGACTCATTCCATCACATTCAAAGACCTCACTATTGATGACACATCCCAAATCAAAGTGGAAGCTATGGGGATAACTTCTGAAGCCAAACTTACTGTGCTTGGTAAGTGGCTGGTAAAAGTCTGTTTTTGTTACATTTCTTAAATTATAAGTTTTGGGGGGTGGTTGAGTTCCTTTTTTTCCAAAATATTTTTCATCTGAAAAATTAAAGTATTTCATAATAAAGTATCTTGCCCAAAAAAGTAAAATGTCCAGTTGAAATCAGAATTATAATCTAGCAATAATTGTGCTGAGTTATACCATCTTTTAATGAGGAATTAAAATACCACTTACCTGCTAGCAATGCATTTTCAGAGAATTTTTTAGTTTGACATAATACAAAAAAGTGCTAATAAACCTAATAATTTATTCTTTTGCCTCATCCCACCTCTGAGTTTAATACCAATCAGTGATTGCAAAGCAAGTATTAGACAACAGAAGTAGACTAGAATATTATTCTGAACATTAGAAACTAGAATCCTGGTATAATTAGGTAAAATGTAATTCTCTTTAACTCACTTAAGATTTATAAGGAAGGCTATGGAAACTATCATGAGAATATAAAACCATGTAATGAGGATCATGTATAGGTACTTTGGATCAGTGGTAGCTAGATGGTATAGTGGACAGAGTAGCAAGCCTAGAAAGACCTGAGTTCAGATCCAAACCCAAACACTGTGTGACTCAGAGCAAACCATTTAACCTCTGTTTACCTAAGATTTTCAACCTGAAAAATGGGACTAATAATAGTACCTACTTTGCAGAGATGCAATGAGGAGCTGATGAGATAGTTTAAAGCACTTTCAAAAAGTGTCTGGTACATGTTTTATCAATGTTTATTCCCTTTCTTCCCCTTCCAATCCTGAGTAAATCAAAATTTAGGGGAAAGAAGGTTATCCTGTGGATCAGGAATTTTATTTGTTCCACTTGGCTAAAGAGAGCAGACATAATGAAGAGATGGGATTTTCAGAGTCACATTTCAGCTTTATTTACAGTAAAAAGGATGACCATTTGTGGGAAATGTTAACGATTAATGCTTAGTTATAAATGACTATATAAGATGCTTTCCAACTCTGTTTCTAAATAGACCAGCCAAGAAGTTAGAAGCAAAAAGATGTCTGGTATTACTTTTCCAAATAGATATTACTATAAATCCTTTAATAAATTAGTTCAGTCTTCATACATTCAAATCATTTATTGCCTTTCCAAATTTTAAAATTATCCTTTACATATGAATATGTAAAAGAGCTTGGGTAATTTACTATTTCCTTAATTTAAAAAGCCTTACTTCTATGAACTCTATTTGAGATTTTCAGTAGGACACTTATTTTTCTAAACAGTTAATAGTAAAATTTTGCTTGTACTTTATTTACAGAGGGCGATCCATATTTTACTGGAAAACTTCAAGATTATACTGGAGTGGAGAAAGATGAAGTAGTTCTGCAGTGTGAAATCAGCAAGGCAGATGCACCTGTGAAATGGTTTAAGGATGGAAAGGAAATAACTCCATCTAAAAATGTTGTCATCAAGGCAGATGGCAAGAAGAGAATGTTAATATTAAAGAAAGCCCTGAAATCAGATATTGGCCAGTACACCTGTGACTGTGGGACTGATAAGACCTCTGCCAAACTTGACATTGAAGGTGAGATCATGTTCATTGAGTTTTCCTCCCGTATTTTCAATTTGCTTCTTATGGCTAACAGCTCATTACATTTGTTGACCCTTAACTTTTATAGATCGGGAAATTAAGTTGGTACGTCCTCTGTACAGTGTGGAGGTGATAGAAACAGAGACTGCTCGCTTTGAAACTGAAATCTCTGAGGAGGACATCCATGCCAACTGGAAACTGAAAGGGGAGCCGCTGCTCCAAACACCTGTAAGAATATTTTTGAACTTGTCAACACCACACTGAGAAGCTGAGTGAAGCAAGGAGGAGACTGGAGAAAAGTTACAGGGCAGGGAGTTTAAAATGACAAGAGATTAGTTTCCTTACTAAATTTTGAGTCAGAGAAGCTGACCTGAGTTTATGAACGAAGGATTGGTACACATAGCCATGTCAAGTTGGGGATATTTTTTTCACCTTATTCTAGCTTATTTTTCAACTTTAAAATTTCATATTTTCCATAACTGGTGAGAAATATATTTAACATGTTTGAAGCCTCGTTGAAAATGACAGCAGTTTTTTTTAATAAAATCGACTTCTGGACTTAGCAATTCTAGTCTAAATGATGCTTGCTTGAGATAACATCACGTGGAAAAGGCAGTGAAGAATAGCTTTCATAACCAAAGTCTGTATTTGCTACTATATGACAGAGTGCATCACTGGCTACCTCTGATGATGATGATGAATGTTAGCATTTATATGGCATCTTCAATGTGTTAGGCACTATGCTAAGCACTTTCTAAATATCTCATTTGATCCCCACAACCTGGAGAAGTAGATATTATCCCCGTTTTGCAGTTGAGGAAACTGAGGCAACAATAGCCAAGTAATTGTTCAATGTCTAATAGCTAGTAAGATATCTAAAGCTGTATTTGGATTCAGGTCTGCCTGACTTCAAACCCATTGCTCTATCCACTTCATCACTGAGTGTTATTAGAATTGCACAACTTCAACATTTAATGTCCAGATTATTAAAGAAAATAATTCTACACTTAATTTTTGAGCCAACATGATATATGGGATTTATAATACAGTGAATTATCTGAAAATTCTTATAATAAGATTCAGACAAATGCTATATTCTCAATGTAAAGAATAATTTCAACTCATCATTTATTGGTAGCATTTATAGACATAAGCCTTGAGGAAATTCCAAACAAATTTGAATTTGTTTCCTTTCCTTGTAGGATTGTGAAATTAAGGAAGAAGGCAAAATGCACTTCCTCATTCTTCATAATTGCCGGCTGGATCAAACTGGTGGGGTGGATTTCCAAGCTGCCAATGTCAAATCTAGTGCTCATCTTCGAGTTAAACGTAAGTGGCACATTTTAATCTTGGTGTATATGCTACCCAAGTGAGAACAATGTGTTAATCTTCTTGAGAGAAGTAAGAGCCTTGGTAGAAAATGTGAAATTTGTTGAATCATAAATTTTAGGAGAGGCAGGCATTTAAAGGAAATCATTTAATAAATGCACTTGTTCTACTTATATATTTGCCATTTGGGGAAGAGTCTAGTTCAGCTTCCCCTATTGTTGTTGCTTAATTTTTTTTAACTGGTTCTCAATATATCCTTTGTGTAGTAAGACAATTAGTCTATGTCCTCATCATTAATAACTCATGCAGAACCATAGAATTCAATACAGAATGACAATTTAAATATTCCTAAGTTTCTTTATATTTTACATGGCAAGTTGAAGTAGAACTTTTCCAAAGAAACGTTTTGCTATGTTGGCATTTCAGACCAGGATTGGAGGGTAGATTAACATCTGACATCTTTGGAAGGTGCTAAGAGTCTGATGGACAAGGACAGACCACATGGTTGTAGGCCACTTGTCTTCTTCCAATCCCATTCGTAGTTATTTTGGAAGCCACATACCTTATGTAGCAAGAGCAACTCAGAGCTTGGCAGAGAGACAGATGCAGTGCAGATTTCTTGCTGACTTTGTCTTCATAAAGAAAGGGGCCCTACAAATAGAGGCTCTCCAGTGACCAAACCTTCCCTCTGCTGAATCCTTGGTCACTATGTTCTCTTAAGTGTAAATAGCTACAGCATTATGGTGTTTTCTTGACTGAAGAACGCCACCATGTAGATGAATAATTAAGGAATTAGTGATGAGTTTTTTCCCTCTTGAAAAAAAAATGAATAGTTCAAAGACATTGATATTTTCTTCCAAAGCTCGAGTGATTGGACTACTGAGGCCTCTAAAGGATGTAACAGTGACTGCAGGTGAAACAGCAACTTTTGATTGTGAGCTGTCTTATGAGGATATCCCAGTGGAGTGGTACCTACAAGGAAAGAAGCTAGAGCCTAGTGAGAAGGTAAAAATTCTTATTGTTGGAGACTGTTATCTCCTTTTCTTTTTTTCCTTTCCAACATTCTTCTTGTCTCTTTTCTTTCTTCATTTTCCAATATTCTGCTCCTCTTGAGTTATTGCTCCCTTCTTTCTTCTTTATAATCTCTTTAAACCTTTTATCTGTGTATTTTCTATGCCTTTCAACTGCCAGTTCCAACAAACTCTTGTTTGTTACTGGTTTCTACCAAGTCACTTTTGACTACATTTGCATAAAAATATTTATGGCAAAGTCTGTGTATGGAGGGAATTAGAAATTTCACAACTTATGATTTGCTTGACTCTTCGGGAAAAAAAAGACAATTAATTCTCTCTGCCTAGACAATTTGTTTAGTAATATATACTGAGTTTAGTGATTTCCTGATTCTTTTCATGCCATCTTGTATTCTGCATATAAGGGGATTAAGAGGCTTGACATTCCATTTCAGGCAATTGATCAAGTGGTAGCGATAACTTCTGGGCAGATTTGCTCTTCTAGTGTTTCTCTGAAGCTATTTTTAACTCTCAAGTGCTTAGCACTGTGAGAAGCCTGGAATGCAAATCTGGTACTAAAAGATCATTTGATGATATTAGCAAAATTAAATTAGTTTCCAGTTGTCCAGATGTATAAAGAGATACACTCTACTGTTATCAAAATATTAAGAAATTTTGATGAACTGTCAGTTTTGGGGGTATTAGTAGTAGTCTCTAGCCTTTGTATATCTGATGTCTATACATGCAAGGGGAAGTGAAAAATTAATGTGATTGTCCTGGCAATTCTTTTAAAATTCCTAAACTATTTGACAAAAAAAAACACTGAAAAGCACAACTTTTTCAATAATTTCTTCATTCATTGTATTTTGTATAACTGTTAGAAGAAAGCAATTCACAAAAACATATCCAGGGCAGCTGTGGCATAATGTGCAGCACATTGTCCACAGATTTTTCAGCATTTCAAAAACATTATAAAGTATAGCTTTAATTTAAATCAGACTTCATTTTGATTGCCTAAAGTAATAAAATTAAAGAAAGTTATTGTTCAGAGAAGAAGTCCCCCCAAAATAATTTAAGAAATAGGAAAACAACTTATGAAGAATAGTTTTAAAAACCAGGATTATTTCTCCAAAGAAGAAGCATATAAGAATAGAAAGGTCACTTCCACATCAGGTGGACACCAGTTGTTCCCTTTTTCCATCAAGGATCATATAAGATAGAATCGGATTTGGTTACAGCATGAGGGATTTAAGTTGCCTACAAGGAAAGAATTTCCTTATGGTGAAGCTTATTAAACATTGGAATGGGTGATTGTAGAGTTCTTGAAAAATAAGAGATTTTTTGTGTCAGGGATGGTCTAATTATAGCCACGCCTAAAAGCAAAAGAATGGCTTTGATAAACTCATGATCCCTGCCAGCCTTTTCATTGATTTGGTTAGGAGAATCCTATTTTAAGGAAAAATGTCCATTCTTTGGCTCAGAGTATCTTTTTACCAAATGAAAAAGGACTTTGTAAAGAAAAGCTTAAATCAATATCTTGGCTTATTAGTGCTAATATTAAAAGAACAAGCCTAGAATATATAATATTAAAAACCTTAATGATTAAGATATCTTTAATTGAACACTTGACTGACTTTGAAGAACACTAACTTGTATTAAACTTGGTGCAGTGACCAGAAGGGGTGTTACCTGACACTAATCCTACTTGGCCCCTTTGTGTCTCTCTCCATGTGGGAATTTAAAATCCTTTATTCTGCTTTTCCAGCCTCTGTAGATTTGCTTTTAAATTGCTTTATAGATTTTTTTAAAAAATAGAAATGCTTATAGTATTTAGAAGTAAAGAAATTGTGTTACATTCTAGATTTGCTTCCTTTAAATGGATTCTTCTCACAATCACTTGTTTCTATTTGATTACTCATTTTTATCTCTTTTATCTATACTTATGGATCTTTTAAAAAGATTATCAGCAAGGGAATATAAATTATGAGAAAAAGAAAGAGAGAGAAGGCTTACTATAACAAAATATCTTCTGATTTCCTGTAGCCCATAGTCATTGTCAAGCAATGAGATTTAAGTCTGTATCAGATAGTTTCAAGGAGAAATATTAGTGCTCATTATGGTGATAATTACCATGTAAAACAGCTTTTTAGTACTAAGATTTAAGCAATAATATAGAATAGAATAGCAATTTAAGCAATAGAATAGAATAATTTTTCACTATAACATATAAATAGTTCACCATAAAATCTATACTGATATATATCTGTATGTATATATATATCTTTAGAATATATGTGCATATATAAATTTTAGAATCTCATATCTAATATAATTTTAATGAATGCCTCCTATTCATTGGCCACCCCCTCAAGACAAGGGCCTCAAGAATGCATCCTTTAATATCTTCCAGTTTGCTGCAAACTTACTATGTATTATGTACAAACTTATGTACAGAATGCTTGACAGTATAAGGTATTTGCAGATGTAGAGAAAATACAACTACAATACTGAAGAAACTTACACTGAAAAATATATTAAAGGGAGATATCTACTATCTGTAATTTGATTATAAATGTAGCTTCTTCAAAAATAGTCATATTCCACATACCAGGTATTAATTTTTGAGATTTATGTTGGGATCACTACAAAAATATGTTCTCTAACCATGTCTGCTTTGTCATTAGTTAATGCCTAAGTATACTTAGATACTGCTTTCTCAAGACAAGTCAAGTCAACTAGTGTGTATTAAATGTCTGCTATGTTCTAGACATTGTTCTAAGTTATGATAAATTAAAGGCAAAAAAAAAGTCCCTGTTCTTGAGGTATTCACAGTCTAATGGGGTATGTGGCATACAGATAACTAAGTATGAATAAGATAAAAGTGGGGAGGTCTGGGAGTAATCTCAAAGAGAAGGCACTAGTATGAAGGGGACCAGGAAAGGATTCTTTTAGAAAGTGAGATTTGAGCTGAGGCTTGAAAGAAGCCAGGGAAACTAGAAGGCAGAGATAAGGAGGGAGAGCATTCCAGCATGAGGGACAGCCAATGAATGACAAGGCAGAGAGTCCAGAGATGGAATGTCTTGTGCAGGGAATAGAATATGGAGAGCAATAAAATGTGTAAAAAATAAACCAAAAAACCCTTGAATGATAGGAAGGGGCCAAGCTATGATTAGCTTCAAAAGTCAAACAAAAGGGCAACTAGGTTGCTTAGTGGACAGAGCACCAGGTCTGGAGACAGGAGGTCCTGGGTTCAAATCTAGCCTCACAGACTTCCTAGAAAGTCACTTAACCCACACTGCCTAGCCCTTACCATTCATCTGCCTTGGAACTGATACTTGGAATTGATTCCAAGACAGAAGGAAAAAATTATAAAAAAAACATAGCCAAAGTATTTTACAATTGATCCTTGTTGAGGGGATATCATAGACATATCTATGCTCCAGGAAAATCACTTTATAATTGATTGGAGGATGACGGGAGTGGGGAAATACTTAAGACAAGGAGGCTGACCAGGAGGCTATTGCATTAGCCTTTGTATGAATTGATTAGGGCAATGATGGTGAACCCTTTAGAGACAGAGTGCCCAAACTGCAGCCCTCACACTACATCTTAAATGCACGGAATTGAAATGATGTAGATAACTCAGCATAAAAACATTTATTTTATCTAAAACTCATGACTGTTCAACCTGAATGAAAGTTTTAAAGTCTTACATGAGTCTCATTGAAATGAGATATATAACCTGGAAGGTATTATTTTAAAAGTTATAAACTAATTGAGCATACATAGATTCCAAAATTAGCATCACTGCTCCATATATTCTTTAACTATACTTTTAAAAATGTAATTTATTAGGTTGTCACACGCTCAGAAGGAAGAGTTCACACACTTACCTTGAGGGATGTGAAGTTAACAGATGCTGGGGAAGTACAACTAACTGCAAAAGATTTCAAAACACAAGCCAATCTCTTTGTAAAAGGTAAGCTGACTAATAATGGATACCTGTTTCCCATACAGCCAACTCTATCAGTTGTCATTGTTATATCAAATGTTACAGTGGTAACTAAGATTTTATTTTAGTCATCACTGTTCTACCAAACAACTGCTAAAGTTATCAAACTGACTAATTTGTTCCCCATCCTCTCTCTCCCTATGCTTGCTACTACCTTTTCCAGTTGAAAGACTTAAGGAGCCCCAAGAAGATGCATAAAGATGGACAATTGGCTCTAATGAACATAGTTTTGCTGTTTTCCTTAATATTTCTTATTCATGATATATTTTCCTAGTGATAGGAGGTTTTGAAAAGATGTTAGCACCATTGGTGAATAAAAAGTTTGAACAAGTATATCCAAAATGAGCTCAAAACAAGTAAAGAATTATTTAAGCTGACAAAGGCTTGAAGAATATATTGAAGGGATGAATGTACAGAGAGGCAAAGAGAATGTCCATCACTAATTAGTATGATTCTTTCAGAACCCCCAGTTGAGTTCACTAAACCTCTTGAGGACCAGACGGTCGAAGAAGAAGCCACTGCAGTATTGGAATGTGAAGTATCCAGAGAAAATGCTAAGGTGAAATGGTTCAAAAATGGAACTGAAATCCTTAAAAGCAAGAAGTATGAAATTGTTGCTGATGGCAGAGTTAGAAAACTTATTATACATAACTGTACTCCAGAAGATATTAAAACATACACTTGCGATGCTAAGGATTTCAAGACTTCCTGTAACCTGAATGTAGTGCGTAAGTATTCTTGCCTTAAATGACATTTTCGCATTTTCAACTCTGATAAGAAAAGCACTTCTTGCATGCCCTTCTTGTTGCCTAACTGGATTTATCAGCTCATTCTGGGAGACTGTGATATTGATCTTCTATGGGAGAGTTCTTTCTATCTTGATCTTATAAGTGGCATGTCCTTCCAACTTCACTTAGCCCTTTTCTTTTCACTGAACATTGAAAATAACTGATCACAAGTATTCATTGATTATTATGGAGGAAAACTGTAGAAATGCCCTTGACAAGATGAAGACAAAAAGAGTAACAAAAGACAGGGGAAAGGAAACTTTAATAGAAAAGAAAATGAGAGATTCCCAGGGATGGAAAGTGGAATGGCGAGTGAAGGAATGAACAAAGCCAAAATTTGAGAAACTGTTAGGAAAGATCTGAAATGAGATTTCTATTTGAATAGTTCTATCTCATGTCCTACATTTACCTAATATATTCTGTAGACTTAATTTTACCTAAAGATGATATATGCTCTTTGCATTGTCTATGTTTGGCAGATTGTGACTACCATTTGTAAAAACCATCACCCTCTGTGGCTTTGCTTTTTCCTAGTCATATATATATAACATCTTTGATGGATATGAGGGGCACTATCTCTGATTGCTTTATGCTATGTTGGTTTGTCCAGTACAGCTTCTTCTTAGACATCAGTGGCTAAAGAATGTTAGCTTGATATTCTGTATTTGTGTGTCCTGTTTCACTTCTTCTTCCCATAGTACTTTTGGTCATTTTACTGAGCAGCTGCTCAGGGATCCTACTCTCATTCATCATCTCAACAAAGCTAGGTTGCAAGAAACATACTTTCAGTCCTAGTAGTCAGACTTTCTTTCAGAATCTCATTCAAGTTCAGTCATCCTCTTTGTCTAAATGTGCAACTTTAGGAGCCAATGATGCTGACAACTGAAACTCATTGGCAACTTCGCCATCCTTTGTAGTTTTAAGTATGATTCCTGTGTGACATTTATGAAACTGGTCAAGAAGATGAGAATACGGTGTACAGAATAGACCCATTTCATTGCTGAGGGTCACTGATTCAGTTTCATTTAGTTTGAGGTCATTGGCATTAAATTCTACTAATTTTATATGGGACTTTTGGACTTTTAAAATTCATTTTCTATTTCTTTGTCTACATGTTTTTCCTCTGGCAGTGACAACCCTTAGCATGGTAGCCACAGTGTAGATTTTTCTTTAAACTAACATTTGTATTTGGCAGGACTATTCTAACTCTTTGAGTCATTATATAAGTTGCTTCATGTCTTACAGGGGCCTAGTACATTCAACATGGATTTTCCTGAGTGACAGTTTCAAGGATACCTGGACTCTATTAAATTGGAAATCTCTTTCCAATAGACTCACTTTCTTTCAAAAAGCTCCATAGCATAAATGTGGCCAGTTTTTAATAAAGAGATTATTGATTCTAATAAATGTTTATCCTTTCTTACAGCTCCTCATGTTGAATTCTTAAGACCTCTCACTGATCAACAAGTTAAAGAAAAAGAAATGGCTCGTTTTGAATGTGAAATTTCTCGGGAAAATGCCAAGGTCTGTAATTACATACATAGTATGTTGATAATTTTTTTAAATAGTCACTATGATTTAAGATGTCTGTATTAAGGGGATGTGAAGAGGATGAGGAACCAGTGAAGGAGAGTGAAGAGAGATATTCACTCTAAGGAGGGAGAAGAGAGAAAGGAGACCATAGTGTCTCTCAAGCTAAGGAAGAAAGAGAATTCATTTGGGAAGGTATAGGTCAGAATTATCATCTCTCCTTTCACACTATAACTTCGTTCCTATATCCTTCAATGACTCTTGGATATTTTTACAACTGGATGTCCTCTAGGTATCTTAAACTCAACATGTTCAACGTGGAATTCATTATTTTCCCCCCAAATCACACACACATACACAAAAAATAGTCACTATGTTCATCTTGCTTCCAGGCAGCTAATCTACATTGAATGGGGAAAGGTGGGAGAAGAAGTCTATTAAATTATATTTACTTAATAATCATTTTCTTTAAATGAATGATGGGTCAGTCATCATTGTTCTGTTTTCATTCAACTTAAGCTAGACAATTTGATTCAACAATTTATTAAGCAATGAGCAAGTAAGTATATGTGACTCTGGTGAGACAAATTCTAGATAAAATCTATTCCTTGCCCTCAAGGAGACCTTAGTATAGTCCTTTATGTAATTTACATTAGTGGTGGAGAAGAAACTGAGATCAGGGCTCCAGTCCCAGCTTTGTCTGTGAAGTTGTATAATATTGAGCTATAAGATCTCTGAACCTCAGTTTCCTAATTGCGTACTAAAAGAATTTGATGTCTTGGAATCTCTTCTAGCTTTAAGATTCTAGGTTTCTAATAATTATTAACTCTATTCTGTCTTTACTTGTCTTGAATACAGGTTCAGTGGTTTAGAGATGGAGCTGAAATTAAAAAGGGTAAAAAGTATGACATCATTTCCAAAGGTGCTGTACGCATTCTTGTCATCAACAAATGTCTCTTGGATGATGAGGCAGAATACTCCTGTGAAGTCAGGACAGCTAGAACATCTGGCATGCTGACAGTGTTAGGTAAAGAGGAAATTGGTTGCAACAAAAACCTGCAAAAACAAGGCCAAAAAAAAAAATCCCTGTTTTAATCCAATACTTCTTCATTTTTTCCTTGCAGAGGAAGAAGCTGTCTTTACTAAAAACCTTACTAACATTGATGCAACTGAAACTGATACAGTGAAACTGATTTGTGAAGTCTCCAAGCCTGGGGCAGAAGTTACTTGGTATAAAGGTGATGAGGAGATCATTGAAACAGGAAGATATGAAATTCTTGCTGATGGACGAAAGAGAATTCTGATTATTCAGAATGTTCACCTTGAAGATGCGGGTGACTTCAACTGCAGACTCCCAAGCTCACGCACAAATGGCAAACTCAGAGTACATGGTAGGAAAAACAATCCCAGGAGATATTTTCATAAAATAAAGAATTACTTAGTAATACCTCCTGGGTTCATACAGCAGGTGTTTGACTTTTTATTAATAAGTTGTCATTCTTTTTTTTCATTTTAGAACTTGCTGCTGAATTTATATCTAAGCCCCAAAATCTGGAAGTCCTGGAGGGAGAAAAAGCTGAGTTTGTGTGCTCCATATCAAAAGAAAGCTTTGAAGTGGAGTGGAAAAGGGATGATGAGAAACTTGAATCTGGAGATAAATATGATGTTATTGCTGATGGGAAGAAGAGAATCCTGGTGGTTAAGGATTCCACCCTTCAAGATATGGGCACCTATGTAGTCATGGTTGGTGCAGCTAGAGCTGCAGCTCATTTGACAGTCATTGGTAGGTTACAGACAATTCAATTAATGCATTGGTGTATTGGCCATTCTGCTGTTCGTGGTACAAGAAGTTTGTTATTTGTCGCTTGTCATTTTCAGAAAAACTCAGGATCATCGTTCCACTTAAAGACACGCGTGTTAAAGAACAACAAGAGGTTGTTTTCAACTGTGAAGTCAACACAGAAGGAGCTAAAGCAAAATGGTTCAGAAATGATGAAGCCATATTTGATAGCTCAAAATATATTATCCTCCAGAAGGATTTAGTTTACACTCTAAGAATTAGAGATGCCCGTTTGGATGACCAGGCCACCTATAGTGTATCACTGACTAACCACAGAGGTGAAAATGTCAAGAGTGCCGCAGCATTAATTGTAGAAGGTATGTCATCCATTTGGCTGATGGACATTTGTGAAAAGCTGTCAGGGCACTTTCAAGCACCATCCCCAATTCCACCCAAGTTCCCTAATTCATTTGGAGGAGGGAAATGAGGTAGAGAAGCTTATGAAAATAAATCAATGTCACCCTAAAGAGAGGCCTAGCTTTTCTGCCCTATCTTTATTTCCTGTTTTTATATTCTTTTCCAGACTGAAACATATACAATTATTAGAATTCTTATTCTTCTTTAGTGGCAATGTATACGTTGTTTTGTTGTTTATTTGTTTTCTTTTTATATTTTGCTTTCTGTTGCTATCTAGACTTGGACACATTTGATTGACATACTGTCAATTATAAAATTACAGATCTGTTTCCATTAGGCATTTGTTAAATTGAACGTTCTCTGCCTGGCTTCATTTCCTACAGCTCAGGGACTATCTTATCAACTTTTAAAGAATTAAATCATAGTGTGCAGGGGCAATAAGGATACTGCATAATGTCTACATTCTCTTCCTGTGCTAAGATTCTATAATTCTATAATTTGAGCTTGTTTCTATCAATATCCACTATAACAACCATAAAAATCAATGCAACTTTTTTCTCACATACAATAGAGGAAGACCTCAGGATCGTTGAACCTCTACAAGACATAGAAACTATGGAGAAGAAGTCTGTCACTTTCTGGTGCAAGGTGAATCGACTCAATGTCACCCTGAAATGGACCAGAAATGGAGAAGAAATTCCTTTTGATAACCGTGTGTTATACCGAGTAGATAAATATAAGCACTCTCTCATTATCAAAGACTGTGGATTTCCAGATGAAGGTGAATACACAGTCTATGCTGGACAAGATAAATCTGTGGCTGAGCTACTCATTATAGAAGCACCTACAGAATTTGTGGAGCACCTAGAAGATCAGACTGTCACTGAATTTGATGATGCAGTCTTCTCTTGTCAACTTTCCAGAGAGAAAGCAAATGTTAAATGGTATAGAAATGGACGAGAAATCAAAGAAGGCAAAAAGTGAGTAAACTTTCATGAATCATACATAAGTTGTGCAGTCTCAATAGTTTTGCACATCCATTTGACAGTTGATGAAAGTTAACAAATTATTCAATCTTTTTTCCTCCATAAAGATATTCATTTGAAAAAGATGGAAGCATACACAGACTCATTATAAAAGATTGCAGACTGGATGATGAATGTGAATATGCTTGTGGGGTAGAAGACAGAAAGTCCAGGGCTAGGCTTTTTGTTGAAGGTAAGGATAAAATTGAGAGGAATCTTAGTAATATTACTGGTTGGAAGAAATGTCAACTAGAATACAAATAAAATTGTGCCATGCACATTTGTATTTCAGAAATCCCTGTTGAAATCATCAGGCCTCCCCAAGATATCCTTGAAGCTCCAGGTGCTGATGTTGTCTTTTTTGCGGAACTCAACAAAGATAAAGTGGAAGTTCAATGGCTAAGAAATAATATGATTGTGGTCCAAGGTGATAAACACCAGATGATGAGTGAAGGAAAGATCCACAGATTACAGATATGTGATATTAAACCTCGTGACCAGGGCGAATATAGATTTATTGCCAAAGATAAAGAAGCTAGAGCTAAACTTGAACTGGCAGGTAAGTATCTTTCATTTTAAAATAATCTTCACCTTCAGAAAAGTTGGGGTAAAAGGAGTCAGTGTAGGAAAATAGAGGGAACTTCTTCAGAATCATCTGTCCTAGACATAATAAAATGTAAATTCTTTAAAAGCAAGGGCTGTTTTGTTTTTCTTTTTATCCTAAGTGCCTAATACATACCTAGTACTTAATAGGTATGTAATAAATACTTCTTGGGGGGAAAAAAGATTCAACCAACTAATTGTAAAGAACCTCTGACCTAACTGACCAAAACAAATAAGCTAAATATGGTAACATGTTTTTTTTTTCCTATCACTAGCTGCACCTAAAATCAAGACAGATGACCAGGATCTTGTGGTTGATGTTGGGCAGCCTTTGACAATGGTTGTGCCCTATGATGCCTACCCCAAAGCAGAAGCTGAATGGTTTAAAGAAAATGAAGCCTTACCTTCAAAAACAGTTGATACCACAGCTGACCAGACTTCCTTCAGAATCCTGGAAGCCAAGACATCAGACAAAGGAAGGTACAAGGTTGTGTTACAGAACAAACATGGAAAAGCAGAAGCATTCATCAATGTAAAAGTTATCGGTAAGCTTTTGATGCATTGAGAATAATATGGCTGAGTTTAAGAAAAGGTGAGCATTCACTAAAAATGTTTCTCCCCCATCCCCAATTCTCCCCCAATGAATCTCAGATGTGCCAGGGCCAGTCAGAAACTTAGAAGTGACAGAAACATTTGACGGTGAAGTGAGCCTAGCCTGGGAAGAGCCATTAAGCGATGGTGGCAGCAAAATCATTGGTTATGTTGTTGAAAGACGAGACATCAAGAGGAAGACATGGGTGGTAGCCACTGATCGTGCAGATAGCTGTGAATATACTGTCACTGGACTCCAAAAAGGAGGCGTCGAGTATTTGTTCCGTGTAAGTGCAAGAAACAGAGTTGGGACCGGTGAGCCAGTTGAAACAGACAACCCTGTGGAAGCAAGGAGTAAATATGGTAGGTGATTGATTTGGAGGAAGAGTATCGCTTTACCTTCTGTTCAGTTTCTCCCTATATAATGAAAAATTAATTAATGATTTCCTCTTTATTTTTCTTTGAAAAATCTAGATGTTCCAGGTCCTCCTCTGAATGTGGCCATCACTGATGTAAACAGGTTTGGTGTCTCACTTACATGGGAACCCCCAGAATATGATGGTGGCTGTGAAATTACAAACTATGTCATTGAATTAAGGGACAAGACTTCTATTAGATGGGATACAGCGATGACTGTTAGAGCTGAAGATCTCTCTGCTACTGTCACTGATGTGGTAGAAGGAAATGAATACAGCTTCCGAGTAAGAGCCCAAAATCGTATTGGAGTTGGAAAACCAAGTGCTGCCACACCCTTTGTGAAAGTTGCAGATCCAATTGGTGAGCACACAAGAGAAATAAAAGCTAAGAATTGGGTCAGTTGTCAGGAAAAATTATGATGTAAAAATATCAGGCACAAATGTTCATGTTTTTAAATAGTCTATGTAGTAAGTCTTTTATTTTAGTGAATATGGGGGGGAAGGAGTTAATATGACCATTTCAGTTATAAAATATCATAGAATTAAATGGTACATTTCCACACAATGAGCTTATCTTGGTTCTATTTCAGAGAGGCCAAGCCCTCCCATCAACCTTGCTTCTTCTGACCAGACTCAATCATCTGTTCAGCTTACATGGGAACCTCCACTAAAAGATGGTGGAAGTCCCATACTGGGCTATATTATTGAGCGCTGTGAAGAAGGAAAAGATAATTGGATTCGCTGTAATATGAAACTTGTCCCTGAACTAACTTATAAGGTAGAGAATTTGCAGCTAAAAAGAAATATATATTTTCATTGTTTTAAAGCTGATTAGTTTTTACAAATATAGATTCTTATTTTTAGGTCACTGGATTAAAACAAGGAAATAAATATTTATATAGAGTCTCTGCAGAAAATGAGGCTGGAATTTCAGATCCAAGTGATATTCTTGGCCCACTAACTGCAGATGATGCATTTGGTAAGTGAAAGGATTTGCTTAATGTATGTAATTTTATGTAACGTGTTTTAGGGTGGTAAGAGAAAATAAATATTTATCCTTTAAAAAGCAAAGGAGTGCTTTTTTTTAACACATTAATTTGCCTTTTGACAGTTGAACCAACAATGGATTTAAGTCAATTCAAAGATGGCCTGGAGGTTATAGTCCCAAACCCAATCAAGATCCTTGTGCCAAGTACTGGCTACCCAAGGCCAACAGCAACCTGGTCCTTTGGAGATCAGGTTTTAGAAGCAAGTGACCGTGTGAAGATGAAGACCCTATCTGCTTACGCAGAGCTTGTCATTTCTCCAAGTGAACGTCCAGATAAAGGCATTTATACTTTACAACTGGAAAATCCTGTAACAGCAATTTCTGGAGAAATTGATGTCAATGTGATTGGTAAGAAACCCAACTTTTAATGAACATATATATAGCAGTTTATAAACCTTAAAGTACTATCTAAATGAGAGCTATTATTAATATCTAAAGTTTTGTAGTATTGCCAAGTGTTAATTGGAAATGTTAATAATCTCAAATTATGACTGCATTCCTCAGCTCGCCCAAGTGCACCCAAAGAACTGAAATATGGAGACATCACCAGGGACTCAGTACATTTGACATGGGAACCACCAGATGATGATGGCGGAAGCCCATTGACTGGATACCTTATTGAAAAACGAGAAGTCAGCCGTAAAACATGGACCAAAGTGAGTATTATTTAATTGATTAATCAGGTCCAACTCATCATGACCCCATTTGGTGTTTTCTTGCCAAAAATACTGAAGTGGCTTGCCATTTCTTTCTCTAACTCATTTTACAAATGAAGAAACTGATGCAAACAGGGTTAAGTGACTTCTCCAGGGTCACAGAGATAGTACGGGTCTGAAGCTGAATTTGGATCCATGTCTTCCTGACTCCAGGGCTAGCACTCTAATCTCTGGGCCACCTAGTTGCTTTAAAGTGAATGCTTAACAGAATTAGATGGTTTCCTTAAATCAGGCTCAATAAATCCCACAAATCCAACTAGACAAAGTTTTCTTTGGAAAATATTATTTTTAACCAGGTTCTTCTGCAGATATTCAGCATTTTATTTTCTAAGGTAGTGAAAGAGTAGTCCTGGTTGCATGGATCTGATTTTCAGAAATATTGGCACAGCTGGTTTGACACCTTGAAAGCACACAGTATTCTCTGCACTGTGGGGCTTTTTAAGAAAACAAGTATTTCATTTCCTGACTGGAATAAGTCTTAATTCATAAACCTTAAAAGCTCTATGTAAAAATAACTTATTCTTTTTATGGTCATTGGTAGTGATAGCAGCAGAAGAAAGAGCAATTGTTCAGTCTTGTCCAACTCTTCTTGGCCAAGATACTAGAGTGGTTGGACATTCCCTTCTCCAGATGGATGAGGAACTGAGATAAACAGAGTTAAGTGATTTGCCCAAGGTCACCCAAGCTAGTAAGTGTCTAAGGGAAAATTTGAACTCAAGAAGATAAGTCTTCTTGATTCCAGGGCTAGCACCCTATCTACGGTGCCACCTAGTGTGCAGCAGCACCAGAAATAGCTACAGCAGCAGCAGTTGCAATAGCAATAGCAGTAGTAGTAGTAGTAGTAGTAGCAGCAATAGCAGCAGCAGTGGTGGTAGTAGTAGTAGTAGTAGTAGCAGCAGCAGCAGCAGCAGCAGTAGCAGTAGCAGTAGCAGAAGCAATAGTAGGAGCAGGAGCAGGAGCAGCAACAGTAGTAGCAGCAGTAGCAGTGGTAGCAGCAACAGTAGTAGCAGCAGCAGTAACAGTAGCAGCAGCAGCAGCAGCAGCAGCAGTAGTAGTAGTAGAATAGTATTCCTCCTCCACTAGACTCAGTTTGGCACCTAGGACTGGCCATGACCTCTGCTTTAGCATCTCCAATCAACAGTGCCCTTTCCCTCATATTCAAATTGTCTTGATAAGACTCCAAGCTCACCAGCTTGCAAGAGGATACCAGCGACTACAGTTAGCTCTGGGCAGCATATTTAGAGAAACAGTATGGCATAAATAGAGAGATAGACTTAAAGTCAGGAAGACCTGGGTTCAAATTCAGCCTCTGATACTTACTCTGAGCCATGGTTGTCTTACCTATAAAATGAGGAGAATAATACCTAATGCATAATGGGTTTTTTTCTAAGGCTCAAAGGAGAAAATAATGTATTATATACTTTGCAGACCTTAAACTGCTATATAAATATGTCTGCTATTATTATTAAGGGTTATTTACCTTTAATCTTAGAGGCAGGTAGGTGACAGGGTGGATAAAGCACTGAACCTGGAGTCAGGAAGACCTGAATTTAAATCTACCCACAAGTGCTTATTATCTATGTGACCTCAGCAAGTGACTTAGCCTCTTTTTTGTCTTAGTTTGCTCAACTGTAAAATAAGGGTAATAATAGTCCCCCAGGGTTATTGTAAGGATCAAATGAAATAATATTCATAAAGCACTTTGCACATCTTTAAAAGCAATATATAAATACTAGATAATATTATTGATTATTACATTTTCTGTTCTGTGACTTTTCCCCTAAACAAAACAAATAACTATTTCCTGCTTGAAGCAATTTTCCTAAAGTCAGTGTAAAATAAATCAAGGAAAAGTTTTGTAGGACTAATTCACTATGCCTCCTCCCCCCTTCCCCACCAGGTTATGGACTTTGTAACTGACCTAGAATTCACAGTTCCTGATCTTGTCCAAGGAAAAGAATACCTATTTAAAGTTTGTGCACGCAACAAATGTGGTCCTGGAGAACCTGCATATGTTGATGAACCTGTAAATATGTCAGCCCCTGCAAGTGAGTCACTCTGTGATGTCTTATAGTCTGCCTGTTATACTGTTTTTTTTTCTTCAGGATATTGATTTTTAACATTGTACTTGTATCATATTGATGGGCATTCTCTTTTGACTTTTATAGCTGTGCCTGACCCACCAGAAAACTTAAAATGGAGGGATCGAACAGCCAAAAGCATTTTCTTAACATGGGAGCCACCAAAATATGATGGTGGTTCACGCATCAAAGGATATATAGTAGAAAAATGTCCTCGTGGTTCTGATAAGTGGGTAGCTTGTGGAGAACCAGTTGCTGAAACCAAGTACGTTCTTTAATTATAGAACACAAAAATACCAATTAATGCTCACTAAAATCCCTTTCAATGGGGAAATATTTAAATGCTATAAAGTTATTTTTTCATTAAGAATTTTTTCTTATTCTGAATGGCAAACAAGTATAAGTTGTACTTCATTATTTAAAGCTTTATTTTTGTTTTTCAATTAAAGATACAAAAATTTAATCTTGATTTTAAAGAATGAATGTTATATATCTTGACTTGCATACTAGTTTTTAGAAGCTGTTTGGAGGAGGGAGTGCTCAGATTACTATAGATGCAAAAATATAGTACTCAAAATTATATCTACTTTACAGAATGGAAGTGACAGGTCTTGAGGAAGGCCAGTGGTATGCCTACCGTGTAAAGGCTCTGAATAGGCAAGGAGCTAGCAAACCATGCAAGCCAACAGATGACATTCAGGCTGTGGATTCACAGGGTATGACTTCATTTAAAAAATTTTTTTAATCTTCCATGTCTTTTATCTTAATTGTTCTTTGAAATTATTGACATTTCAATTTTCTCTTCAATTATTCAGAGGCCCCAGAAATCTTCCTAGATGTGAAGTTGCTTGCTGGCCTCACAGTGAAAGCTGGCACAAAGATAGAACTGCCTGCTACAGTAACTGGCAAACCTGAACCAAAGATTACTTGGACAAAGGCTGATGTCATTTTGAAACAAGACAAAAGAATTACTATTGAAAATGTTCCCAAAAAATCAACAGTGACTATTGTGGACAGCAAGAGAAGTGACACTGGCACCTACATTATTGAAGCTGTCAATGTCTGTGGACGTGCTACTGCTGTGGTAGAAGTCAATGTTTTAGGTAATAACCTTATCTTTCTTAGAGTTACAAAGAGGCCCATATATAAAATCAAACAGGATAAGATTTACTGTATGTTCTATGCCATCTACAGATAAACCTGGACCTCCAGCTGCATTTGACATCTCAGAAGTCACCAATGAATCATGTCTTCTAACATGGAATCCTCCAAGGGATGATGGTGGTTCCAAGATCACAAACTATGTAGTAGAAAGAAGAGCAACAGATAGTGAAGTGTGGCATAAGCTCTCATCAACAATAAAAGATACAAAGTTCCAGGCGACTAAATTAATACCTAATAAAGAATACCTCTTCAGAGTTGCAGCAGAAAATATGTATGGTGTTGGTGAGCCAGTCCAGGCTAGTCCAATAACAGCCAAATATCCATTTGGTGAGTTAATTTCCTTGACATGTCTTTTATTCATTTATAATTAACCTGAATGATTAGGTCAAGTCTTAGTGTGGGTGAAATATTACATATTATTGTGCTTTTAAAAAATAGATCCACCTGGACCTCCAACACGTCTTGAACCATCTGATATAACTAAAGATGCTGTAACCCTAACATGGTGTGAGCCAGATGATGATGGTGGAAGCCCAATCACTGGATATTGGGTTGAAAGATTAGATCCTGATACTGATAAGTGGGTTAAGTGCAATAAGATGCCAATAAAGGATACAACATACAGGTATAAAATAATTACACATATACATATAAATGAGTTAAAATAGTTATTCCTTGAATTATTTTTTGTCATTAGTATCATTTCTCTTTTGCCTGATTTTGCTACAGTGTTTTGCCTTAATATTAAAATAATTTCTTATTCATCTTTTTTATTAAATTGATTCAATAATTTAGAGCCTATTCCATTGAAGGACAAGTTTATTAACTAAATAGTGAGCATGGACTTTCTTGTGATTCTAAAGTGTTTAGAATTTGAGTTATTGTATTACTGCCATTGTTACCATCATTAGATTATAGCATATTTTGGAAAATTACAGAAAACATATATGTAGCAATAAATATTTTTATCACTCAATCTCAGACAATTTCCACTTTTTAATAGACAACATAAAAATTAATATATTATGGTAGCATATTATATAACAGGTTTGGTTTGTAAATCTAGAAAACTGAGTGAATTAAAAACTTCACCTATAAAAATAAGTAAATCTCTGGTTTAATATGATACAGGCTAATGCATAATCTTTATTTAGTATGTAATTGTTATTAAAAATAATTTCTTAATATATATTTTTTCTTAATTTAAAGAGTGAAAGGTCTCACCAATAAGAAAAAATATAGATTCCGCGTGTTAGCTGAAAATCTTGCTGGACCTGGCAAGCCAAGCCGATCAACTGAACCTATCTTAGTGAAGGATCCCATCGGTATTATGCATAAAGTTACTAGTACCTAATTTAGTAGTTGATGTACATTCTTATGCCTTTGAAGCTAAATCATTATTTCTTGTTTGTGCAGATCCTCCATGGCCCCCAGGGAAGCCAACTGTAAAAGATATAGGCAAAACATCACTCTTGTTGAATTGGACAAAGCCAGAACATGATGGAGGGGCAAAGATTGAGTCTTATGTAATTGAAATGCTAAAAACTGGAACAGATGAGTGGGTCAGAGTAGCCGAAGGTGTTCCTACCACTGAACACTTCCTCCGGGGACTCATGGAAGGACAAGAATATTCATTCCGGGTTAGAGCAGTGAACAAGGCAGGAGAGAGTGAACCTAGTGAACCAAGTGATCCTGTGCTTTGCAGAGAAAAACTATGTAAGTAATTCTTCAATGTAATTTCATCTCATCCTTCTTAAACATATCATTGATTAATGTATATCTGAAAGCTGCAAAGAGACTAAAACTCTAAATTCTGAATTCTAAACTATAAATTATTTTATTACTTCCTAGTTCTTGGCAGAATCTGAATATCTGACAAGTAAATGAAGTTAAATCTGAGTTTCTGTATTTCTCTTCCTTTAGATCCCCCATCACCACCTCGCTGGCTTGAAGTTATTAACATCACTAAAAACACAGCAGACCTAAAATGGACAGTTCCTGAGAAAGATGGAGGCTCCCCCATCACCAACTACATTGTGGAAAAGAGAGATGTGAGGCGCAAAGGCTGGCAAACAGTGGATACAACAGTAAAGGATACTAAATGTACAGTCACACCACTGACAGAGGGCTCTTTATATGTGTTTCGAGTTGCTGCAGAAAATGCCATAGGGCAGAGTGATTATTGTGAAATTGAAGACTCTGTCCTAGCCAAAGACACCTTTAGTAAGTTTTCTAAATTAATATTATGATATAAATTATTAATAGTATTATATAAATTAATTATTAATATTAATATAATAATGAGAAGAATAATTTTAGATATGTGCCTTTTCAATAATTGTTTTTCTTATTTGTCCTTTTCTCTCCCTAGCCACTCCTGGACCACCCTATGCCCTGGCAGTGGTCGATGTGACCAAAAGACATGTCGATCTAAAGTGGGAGCCACCGAAAAATGATGGTGGAAGACCAATTCAGAGGTAAGAATTAGACCAATGTTTGAAGTCAAATTTCTAATGAATTTTAAAAGTTAAACATAATCTGCTTCCATAGGATTAATTAATATTTTGTCAATTAAACAGATATATTATTGAGAAGAAAGAAAAATTAGGTACTCGTTGGGTCAAAGCTGGAAAGACGTCAGGACCTGACTGTAATTTCAGAGTAACTGATGTTATTGAAGGAACAGAAGTTCAATTCCAAGTTCGTGCAGAAAATGAAGCTGGAATTGGTCATCCAAGTGAACCCACTGAAATTATTGCTATTGAAGATCCAACAAGTGAGTAGTCATTCATGTTTATCTACATGGCTTAGAGATTTAAAAATGAGATTTTAGGGGGCAGCTAGGTGGCTCAGTAGATTGAGAGCCAGGCCTAGAGACGGGAGGTCCTGGGTTCAAATTTGATCCTGGAACCAATACACAGTATTGATTTCAAGATGGAAGGTAGGGGTTTTTTTAAATAAAATAAAGTAAAATGAGATTGTAGAAAATAAATGTCAGTGTTTACTTTTCTTTCTTTTAGGTCCTCCTTCACCTCCCCTTGACTTGCATGTAACTGATGCTGGCAGAAAGCACATTGCCATTGCTTGGAAACCACCAGAGAAAAATGGAGGAAGTCCTATTATAGGATACCATGTTGAAATGTGCCCAGTAGGCACTGAAAAATGGATGCGAGTCAATTCTCGTCCAGTGAAAGACCTGAAGTTCAAAGTAGAAGAAGGTGTTGTTCCTGACAAGGAGTATGTTCTACGAGTGAGAGCTGTCAATGCTGTTGGAGTCAGTGAGCCATCTGAAATCTCTGAGAATGTTGTTGCCAAAGACCCAGATTGTAATTATGATGTTTCTTTTAATATTTGACATTTTTATTATAAATTTTCTAATTCTGGAGCCTTTTAACATCCTCTCTTCTTCATTTTCCTTATATTTTACAGGCAGGCCAACCATTGATCTGGAGACTCATGACATTGTTGTAATTGAAGGTGAAAAGTTAAATATTCCTGTTCCCTTCAGAGCTGTGCCAACCCCAACCATTACATGGCATAAGGATGGCAAAGAACTCAAAGCAAATGACAGACTAACAATGAAGAGTGATCATATCTCTGCACACATAGAGGTGCCCAAGAGTGTCCATGCAGATGCTGGTGTTTACACCATTACACTAGAAAATAAACTGGGCTCAACAACTGGCTCTATCAATGTCAAAGTCATAGGTAATAATCATTCTTTGAAATAACTTCATATATTCTAAATATCTATGTAGACATACAAAAGCAAGTATGAAGGGTAACTATGAATGACCTCCCTTTCTGACACTGATCAGTTTCTTCCTGACCTTTCTATATAATAACCAAGTTACCCTGCAGGTTGTTTCCCCCCAAAAAAAGACTCTCAGACTTTAACGAGGAAATGTAACAAACTTTCTTAGAGAAACATGATTTAATTAAGCAATGATTGATAACTACTTTTAATAAACTATATAATAAAATTTAATATAATGATATGGTATTTTTTCTAAATTATAATAATGTACATTTATTCATATAGAAAATAATTCTAATCTTTAATGTATTGATTACAATAATAATTATTAATATTGTTTAAAATAGGACTTCCTGGACCATGCAAAGATATCAAAGCAAGTGATATAACCAAAAGTTCATGCAAGTTAACATGGGAGCCTCCAGAATATGATGGTGGCAGTCCAATTCTTCACTATGTCTTAGAACGTAGAGAAGCTGGTAGAAGAACATATATACCTGTGATGTCTGGTGAAAACAAACTTTCTTGGACCGTAAAGGATCTTATACCAAATGGTGAATACTTCTTCCGAGTGAAGGCTGTGAACAAAATTGGTGGAGGCGAATATATTGAACTGAAAAATCCAGTCATTGCTCAAGATCCAAAACGTAAGTTTTGGCAGGGACAGATGCCAGAAAGGCTTAAATATAGGATTTTTTTATTTTAACAAAGTCAGATTTTTTCCTTACACATACATAATCTCCTTGTCCTACAGAGCCCCCCGATCCACCTATTGATGTTGAGGTTCATAACCCCACAGCAAAGTCAATGACTCTTACATGGAAACCTCCTTTGTATGATGGAGGAAGCAAGATAATGGGTTATATTATAGAGAAAATAGCCAAGGGTGAAGACAAATGGAAGAGATGCAATGACTTTTTGGTTCCTGTTTTAACATACACGGTGAAAGGACTTGAGGAAGGAAAGGAATATCAATTCCGGGTACGGGCAGAAAATGCTGCTGGCATCAGTGAGCCTTCTCGTGCCACTCCTCCAGTCAAAGCTGTGGATCCCATTGGTAAATTTTATTTGTTGGGTCTATCTGAGTGGAAATAATATTTTTATAATCACATTTTTAAAACTAAAGGTAAAACTAATTTTTAAATATATTATAGATGCTCCAAAAGTCATTCTGAGGACAACCCTGGAAGTTAAGCGAGGTGAAGAAATCTCACTTGATGCAACTATTTCTGGGTCACCTTATCCAACTATTACATGGTTAAAGGATGAAGAGGTTATCAGACCAGAGGAAATTAAAAAGCGTCCCACAACAGTGGTTAGGAGGAAGAAAGGTGAAGTTCAAGAAGAAGAACCATTTGTCCTGCCTCTGACAGAAAGGCTGAGCATTGACAATAGCAAACAAGGAGAATCTCAGCTACGTGTCCGAGATTCTCTTCGACCTGATCATGGCATGTATATGATCAAAGTGGAAAATGACCATGGCACTGCCAAAGCTCCCTGTGTCGTCAGTGTGCTAGGTAAGCATTTCAAGATACAATCATTCTAACTCTACTAAAAATTTAGTGAGAACTAAGACAACTGAGGGAGAAATAATCTCAGAATCGTGAAGTAAGAAATAAAAAGGTAGTTATAAGGAAGGAAAAATAAATAATTGGAGACTTTTCAGTCTCATTTCTCTACTAAAATAATTGCAGAAATCAAAATTCACTCTTCTCAAATCTTCCCTACCATTTCTTCATTATTCTCTGAAAATAGATATTGGGAATAGAGGATCTATTGCCCAAAGGGAAATCTAACAATTATCATTGCAATGACAGTTACTTTTACAAACTATTTTGAATCATTGTTTTCATTTTGACTATTAGATACACCTGGACCTCCAATCAACTTTGTATTTGAAGATGTTAGAAAGAATTCAGTCACCTGTAAATGGGAACCTCCACTTGATGATGGTGGCAGTGAAATCATAAACTACACTTTGGAAAAGAAAGAAAAAACAAAATCTGATGCAGACTGGATTGTAGTTACTTCAACACTCCGGCACTGCAAATATTCTGTGCCAAAACTAATTGAAGGAAAGGAATATGTCTTCCGTGTGAGAGCTGAAAATAGATTTGGACCTGGACCACCATGTGTTTCAAAGCCACTTTTAGCTAAAGATCCATTTGGTAATATTTTATTAATATTTTTCTAGTGCTTTTTTCTTGTATTTGGTATTAACATCAATTGAGTTAGGTGGTAAATTGACTCTGCAACATATCACTGATATTACAGGTAGTTTCTGTTTTGTTTGTTTTTTCAGAACCACCTGATGCACCTGATAAACCCCTCGTTGAAGATGTTACCAGCAATAGCATGCTAGTAAAATGGAATGAACCTAAAGATAATGGAAGCCCCATCTTGGGCTATTGGCTTGAAAAACGTGAAGTCAATAGTACTCACTGGTCGCGTGTCAATAGAAACCTTCTAAGCTCTTTGAAAACAAAAGTGGATGGCCTTTTGGAAGGACTAACCTATGTCTTCAGAGTGTGTGCTGAAAATGCAGCTGGTCCTGGAAAGTTTAGTCCACCCTCTGATCCCCAAACAGCACGGGATCCAATCTGTGAGTGACCTCTTATATGGCTGGGGAAGAAGGCAAAGTCTTAGAGTAAGGACAGAGGGGAGGGAAATACATATACAGCTCTCTCTCTCTCCCCTCCTCTCTTTCTCTCTCTCTCTCTTTCTCTCTCTCTTTCCCTCTCTCTCTCTTTCTCTCTCTCTTTCTCTCTCTCTCTCTTCTCTCTTCTCTCTCTTTCTCTCTTTCTCACTCACATACACACAAAATGCCTTGTGTAGTATTATGATGTGTGAATATATACATATATAGAAGCCCTATATGTGTTTGTAGAGATATAGATATTGATAAAAGCTTTAGAACATTTAGTGAATTTTGATATCTGTGTCTTTTCTAGCACCACCTGGACCACCTGTGCCAAGAGTAACTGACACAAGTACCACCACTATTGAATTAGAATGGGAACCCCCAGCTTACAATGGTGGGGGGGAAATCATTGGCTATTTCGTTGATAAGCAGTTGGTTGGCACAAATGAATGGTCACGTTGTACAGAGAAAATGATCAAAGTTCGCCAGTATACAGTTAAAGAAATCCGAGAAGGTGCTGACTATAAACTTCGTGTGAGTGCGGTCAATATTGCTGGCGAAGGACCGCCTGGGGAAACTGAACCTGTTACAGTAGCTGAACCTCAAGGTAATAATGCTTCTTGAGAACTTTTTTCCCAGTGGGGGAATAAAATTTCTGCCTTTTCACTTAGCTTTATATGCTGTTTTCCAACAGAACCTCCAACAGTGGAACTGGATCTTTCTGTCAAGGCTGGAATCCAGATAATGGCTGGACAAACTCTGAAAATCCCAGCAATTGTTACTGGTCGTCCTATTCCTACCAAAGTATGGACCAAAGAAGAAGGAGAACTAGACAAAGATCGTGTTGTCATAGATAATGTGGGAACCAAATCTGATCTAATTATCAAGAATGCATTGAGAAAAGATCATGGCAGATATGTGATCACTGCTACCAACAGTTGTGGTTCCAAATTTGCAGCTGCCAGGGTAGAAGTTTTTGGTAAGAAATATTTCATGGATTGTTCCAGGTGGTATTCTTACATAATAAATCTTTCCTAATTTTGTCTTATGCAATACATTTCCTTTTTCAGATGTTCCTGGTCCAGTTCTTGACCTTAAACCTGTTGTAACAAACAGAAAGATGTGTCTACTCAACTGGTCTGATCCAGCAGATGATGGAGGAAGTGAAATCACAGGCTTCATTATAGAAAGAAAAGATGCCAAAATGCACACTTGGAGACTACCAATAGAGACCGATCGATCTAAATGTGACATTACAGGTCTAATTGAAGGGCAAGAATATAAGTTCCGTGTTATAGCTAAGAACAAGTTTGGTTGTGGCCCACCTGTTGAGATAGGACCAATCCTTGCAGTTGATCCATTAGGTAAATGAATCTTTTCTTTATTAATAGAAATCAATTGAATAATCTTTGCTTCAATTCATGCTAGTGAGCTTTATATTTCTAAACTTACATCAGTTAAAAGTTCTATAGGTACAGAATGCTGAAATGATTTCCAAATAGTTGTTAATTAACTTGTTATATTTGCCATAATTGCTTTAACTTTGTCTTAAAGTAAACATAAGATGCACAGTCTTGTAATATAGCAAAATGTATTCTTCCAGTGACTACCAGTTCCCTGGAAGTAAGTCGAGTACTTTTGGAAACTATTAATACTTTGAGCCATTAGAATAAAGTGGCAATTAACTAAGTTTTCTAGTAACCTAAAAGAGTTCACATAATTTTCAAAAATATTCAGTGTATACTTGGGAAGCTAGGATCTCACCATGTAGCAATGATATTGTTTCTTAGGTTCAGTTTTTTGGCAGTATGAATTTCTTTCAGTCCCATTTTCCATCCATTAACCTTCTCACTGTAAGAATAGGCCTTGCCTCAGATATTTGGGGAGATGAATGACAAAAGCAGAGGAAAGAGCCCAAGAATAGAAATTAAGTCTGAAGCAAAACTTTATGGGGGCTGTTAATTAACAATGTGAAATGCAGAAATGAATGTGTTCCTGACATGCAATGGTCATTAATGCTAATATCATGTTCTAAGCCAAAGACCCTAGAGAGAATCCCTTCCCAAAAGGAACAACTAGAGCTCCTCCTAGAAGATAAAAAGGAAGGAAACATAAATTTGAGACTGGATTACTGTGGAGAAAGAACTTCACAGAGCTTATATAAAGATATGATCAAACACTTTATCTGAAGAAGTAGTGGCCTTGTAATTTGTACCAGTGGAAGGAGTCCCTACACCAAGGAGAGCACAGATTCATCCAATTATATCATTATTGCACCCCATCCCAGATTCTCCAGTGCATCCTAGGATCTACTAGATGCACCAGAGAAGAGACAGTCAGCTAAATTCAGTTAGAACACAACTTAACCATATTTACTCTTTCTTCTTCTCTATCAGGCATTCATGGTAGGGTCTGGGACTGAGAATCAGAAAGGCCTCGGTTCATATCCTGCCATAGATACTTTCTATCTGTGTGACCCTGAACAAGTCACTTTATTTCTCAGTTTCCAACACCCCTATAAAATTAGGGAATTGTATTCAATGGCCTCTAAGGTCCTGCCTAGCTCCAAATTTATATCCATACAATACTAAAACTATAAAAGATGTTATCATAGATGGATACTGTTCAACTCTGTTCCATCATTGCCCATACCCACTTTCTGAGTATACTTCAAAACCATGAGAAGTATAGAAACTATTTACATAAATACTTGTCTCTTCCTTCAGTAGAATGTAATCTCCTTGAGGTCAGGGACATAAGTATTTATTGAATATTTACTATGTGCCAGGTACTTGTACTAATCACAGGAAATAGAAAGAGACATACATAAAAGACAAAAAAGAATTCAATATATGTTTATTGAATTATTCAAAAGGGATACTAGCTAATCAGAACTGTATAGATGTGTTACCCCAAATTTTATGAAGATCAAAAGCTTTCCAGGAAAAGTTAAAATCCAGATTATCAAACAGAGCAAAATATAATCTTTTTTGTTTTAGTTAGTATTCTAAGTTGATGTTTGCAATTAAAAAAACAAAAAACAAAATGTCTATAATAATGCCAGCTACTTTTGGTCATTGCATCATGAATCTAGTCTATTAATTTTGGAAAAATTCAGGAGTAAATGTGATACTGAAGAAATCACATATTCTAATATAACAAATGAAAGTGAAGTAAGATATTATTTGATGTCCATAGTGGGTACATATCTTGTGCTTGTCATTTTAAATTATTTGTTGTTCTAGGTCCTCCAACGGCACCTGAGAGACTTACATACACAGAAAGGACTAAATCTACTATCACTCTTGACTGGAAGCCTCCTCGAACTGATAATGGCAGTCCTATTCAAGGATACATTATTGAAAAGAGACGGCATGATAAACCTGATTTTGAAAGAGTTAACAAACGACTTTGTCCAACTACATCATTCCTGGTTGAAGATCTGGATGAACACCAAATGTATGAATTCCGTGTCAGAGCAGTCAACGGTGTTGGTGAAAGTGAACCATCTCTGCCCCTTAATGTAGTCATACAAGATGATGAAGGTATGGTTGCTTAATATAGTAACATAATAATTGGGTTAATGGGCCTTCCCTTTATAATATACGGTTATTCCCCAAGGTAAACAAAACTCCATACTACATTGCTGTTTGTATTTGCTTTCCTAGTTCCTCCAACTATTAAATTGCGACTCAAGGTTAGAGGAGATACTATCAAAGTGAAAGCAGGAGAGCCTGTTAATATTCCTGCAGATGTAACAGGCCTCCCAATGCCCAAGATTGAATGGTCCAAGAATGAGAAGGTCATTGAAAAGCCAACAGATGCACTTCAGATTACCAAGGAAGAAGTATCTAGAAGTGAGGCTAAGACAGAGCTCAGTATTCCCAAGGCTGTCCGGGAAGACAAAGGCACTTACACTGTTACTGCCTCTAATCGTCTTGGCACTGTGTTCCGCAACGTTCATGTTGAAGTATATGGTAAGTGCTTGATCTATGTGGTATCCGGGGGTAATTCGATGGCCATTTATGTACTGTATTCTGTCTCATTTGATCTACTATCCCCCATATTTGTGCCTTTGTACAAAGAAGTCTGAGTCTATATAGTACTCCCTCTCACTTTTAAACTTGGGGAACTCTCAGTTTCCTTCCAAGAACAATGTCATGTCTTACAAGACCTCTTTCCTATTCCCTTCTCCATCCCCCACCAGTTATTTTCACACTCTCCAGAGCTCAGAATTAAAATTTGTATTACCTGTTTATGCTTTGCATTTACTTATATATGTAACTGTGTGCCCCTTAGATGTCAGCCATATTGAAGGTACAAAGGGGGCAAAAACATAAACATTAAAATGTCAGTGGAAAACCCTTTCAGTTATAATGAAAGCATTACACACCTTGCAGTGGAATCTAAGGCTTGAATAGCTCAATGCCTATGGAAATGTCAGGAATCATAATGTCTCACCATAGAGAATGCCTCCATACCTTTGTCCTCGGCCATTCATCTGTATAAACTCTAGCAAGAATCAGGGAAGGGCAATTTCCTGCTTACCACAAATAAGAGTGGAGTTTTTCCCCAAAGGAACCCTCTGAAGGAGGAAGAATTATCAGGGCAATCTTTTCTATGTATATATTATACCCCTTCATTAGACTACAAGTTCCTAGTGTTGTTGGCCTTGTTTTTACCCTGTAGGATAACCTGCTTTGTAGGGTTTCCTGCTTTTAGCAAAGAGGTAATCCTTACAACATTAGAGGTCAGTTTTCATTTTTGTCATTTTATCACCAGTACCTAGCACTGCACCTTGCATATAACAAGTATTTAATAACTGATTTGAAATCTGTTTCTTTCAGATCGTCCATCTCCACCAAGAAACCTTCAAGTGGTTGATATTAAAGCTGAATCTTGCCACTTGACATGGGATGCCCCTCTAGATAATGGTGGCAGTGAAATCACCCATTATGTCATTGACAAGCGTGATGCAAGTAGGAAGAAAACTGAATGGGAGGAGGTCACCAATACTGCTGTGGAAAGAAGATATGGAGTAAGCTTTCTTAGGCACAATTTGAATATACATTTAAATGACAAGTGACTAAGCCAATGGCATTCTAATGTCCCTTAAAATATAATGATTAATTCTCTAAAATTAAAAAAAATTATTTTGTCATTGAGGCACATGATACCATATATATGGTCATTTAAATTTTTATTTCATCTTTGATGAAGGATTGATGCAGGAGCTCTGAAATCACTCCTCTTATTAGATGAACCAAAAAGCATAGAAAATACAAATATTTCTTATTAAAGTATGGTTTTCTCTTTTCTCCCTTTGCTACCTATAATTATTTTTGTTGTGAATAGTTTGCAACCTATCTGAAGTCAAACTTCTCACCCAAAATACCAAAGCAGTCTGCACTTAAAACCTGACATTGTTTACAGAGTGATGATCCCTTCTTAATTCACTTAAAGAACAGAGATCAGCAACCTCTGCCCTAGGGCCAGATTAGGTCATGTACTGGCCTTGAAGCTAAAAATGATTTTAGCATTTTAAAACAAAATGCTAATGTATTTAAAAATTTAAAAACTATTCCTAACTCCTAGACCTAGAAAAGCAGTCTACTTGGGCTAGTATGTTGACCCCTGCATATACAGTCGGCCCTTGCTATGTTGTGGTTCATGGCTCCACTGTATTGTGGGTTTTTAAATATATATATATATATAAAATTCTGTATCTGATATTTTCACTATATCACAGAATTTTGAGGATGAATACCATACTGTACACAAAGAAAGCAGTACACCACTACTGCTTGCGCAAGTTTGCCAACTTGAGATTGCACATGGCAGACTATTGGCTGATGGAATGAAAAGCAGCCAACCACTGCGCTCTGTTCTGTATCCTGGGTGCTGATTGGCTCAGTGACTATAAGTTAATAAGAGTATGGAAAAGGTTTATAGAAGGGTGGGAAGGGTTTATAAAGTCTTAAAATATATATAAATAATAAAATAAATATAATGCCACTACTTCTCAGATTTTCACTTATCATGGGGGTCTCTAAAATGTAACTCCCAGGATAGGTGAAGGGTCACTGTATAATCATCTGTCATTTCCTTGCTAAGTCATAAAAATAAAATATAAAAGTTAGTAAATTCAAGACAATGCTTAAATTTTTGTTTTTCTGCCTTCTAGGTCTGGAAGCTTATTCCAAATGGTCAATATGAGTTCAGAGTAAGAGCAGTGAATAAATATGGAACTAGTGATGAGTGTAAATCTGATAAAGTAGTCATTCAGGATCCCTTCCGCACTCCTGGACCTCCAGGAAAACCAAAAGTTTTAGAGCGTACCAAAGGATCGATGCTAGTGAGTTGGACACCTCCTTTGGACAATGGAGGGTCTCCAATCACTGGCTATTGGCTGGAGAAGAGAGAAGAGGGAGGTTCTTATTGGTCCCGTGTTAGCAGAGCACCAATAACAAAAACAGGATTGAAAGGCCTGGAATTTAACGTTCCACGTTTGATTGAAGGAGTTAAATATCAATTCAGAGCACTGGCAATAAATGCAGCTGGAGTTGGCCCTCCCAGTGAACCATCAGACCCTGCCCTGGCTGGAGATCCTATATGTAAGTATGCCAGGATATGTCTATAAAGAAAATAATTGCTTAGTGAGTAATGATGTTATTATTTTCCTGAAATATTTACTAAGGTACAATAATTCATACTTAAAAGAAATGACTAAACAATATTTTCATTTACACACAATAAAAAAAAACACAAACAGATTTAGAACTTTTAAAAATATGAGAAAAGGGCAGCTACATGGCTCAGTGAATAGAAAGCCAGTCCTGGAGATGAGAGGTTCAAATCTGTCCTCAGACACTTCCTAGCTGTGTGATCCTGGGCAAGTCACTTAATCCCAGTTGCCTAGCACTTACTTTTCTTATGCCTTGAAACAATTCTAAGATTGAAGGTAAGGTTTTCAAACAAACAAACAAAAAAGATACAGAAATAAAAGCAAAAGACATAAGTAACCAAGTTAGATCTAAATTGTTACAAATATGAAGTGATCAAAGAATATAAAGGTTAAATACATCCTTTTGTCATATTATAATTATTATGGGAGAACATAGTCCTTTTTTGTTCTAGAAAAAGAAAAGGAGATTTTTCTAATTAATAACATTAAATAAAAAACTCAAAGCATTTTAAGGTTTTACAAAATACCATACATTCATCATTCCATTTGACTTTCACTAAAACCATATGAGAGAAGTATTATTAAATCCATTTTTGGGGAAAGAAATGAAGACTTTCAGTAGATAAGTGACTAACCCATGATCACATGGCTATTAAGTATGAAAAGCAGATTCAAACCTTGGTATCTCCTGGCTATCTAACACTCTTTCCAATATACTAAACTGGTTCTTTGTATATTATACTATCTAGAATCAAAGAGTTAAAATATGTCAAGGCATTTTGAACATTTTTCTTTTGTTTTTAAACTGTCATGGAAAATAGGTTATTGCTTTTATGTCTTCTCTTAGAGGTAATTTCTTCTTTTTTATTATTCTTTCCTTTCTTCAGAATATAAAAATGATGTATGAGCATTTATAGGAAGATCTCATCTTATGTATACAATTAGTTCATACTCACTATTGGTTTTCTTGTGTGTTTTTTATTGTTTTTAGTCCCACCTAGTCCACCTTCATGTCCAGAAGTCAAAGACAGAACTAAGTCAACCATAACCCTAGGATGGAAACCTCCAGTCAAAGATGGTGGTAGTCCAGTCAAAGGATATATTGTGGAAATGCAAGAGGAAGGCACTACTGACTGGAAAAAAGTAAATGAACCAGACAAGCTTATCACTACCTGTGAATATGTTGTACCTAATTTGAAAGAACTCAGAAAATATCGATTCCGGGTGAAAGCTGTAAATGATGCAGGGGAATCTGAACCCAGTGGGACAACTGGAGAGATACCTGCCACTGATATTCAAGGTACTGGTACTAAATTAACAATTTTTTTTTATTTTGAGATAGATAGCTTTGTTAAAAAGTTCTCAAAATGAACTAAGTTCCTTTGTATTATTTATGATATTGCAGAGCCTCCAGAGGTTTTCATTGACATTGGAGCCCAGGATAGTTTGATTTGCCGTGCTGGATCACAGATCAAGATTCCAGCTATCATCAAGGGACGCCCAACTCCAAAATCATCTTGGGAGTTTGAGGGGAAAGCAAAGAAGACAGTAAAGGTAAAAATAAAAGTTTAATATTCTAAAAATTCTCATCAAATTAGTATAAGAAGCATATATGCTAAAATTAATTATTCATCCTTTCTAACAGGAAAGCGTTCATAATATACCTGAAGATGCACAGGTAGGATAAATAATTTGAAAATTTTATAATACTAATTGACAAATTTTCCAGTATACTAAAATGCCTAAATGTATATTATTTTCTTTATAAAGGTTGAAACTGCTGAAAACTCTTCAGTGATTATTATTAATGATTGTAAACGAGAACATTCGGGCAAATATAGCATTACTGCCAAGAACAAAGCAGGACAAAAAACTGCAAATTGCAGAGTTAAAGTTATGGGTAAGACTTTAAAAGTTTAATATCATCTAATTAAAATTGGTTGGCTATTTTCTAGGTATTTCAGGGAAATCATTTATATTATCATTTGCAAATTAACAGATGTACCAGGGCCACCCAAAGACCTGAAAGTCAGTGACATTACAAGAAGCAGTTGCAAACTTTCATGGAAGATGCCAGATGATGATGGTGGAGATAGAATCAAAGGCTATGTTATAGAGAAAAGAACTGTTGATGGGAAAGCCTGGACAAAAGTTAATCCAAATTGTGGCAGCACCTCATTTGTAGTACCTGACCTCATCTCTGAACAACAGTATTTCTTCCGAGTGCGTGCTGAAAACCGTTTTGGTATTGGTGCACCTGTAGAGACTATCCAAAGGACTACTGCTAGAGATCCAATTTGTAAGTTTTCCTCTAACCCAAATCGTTTAAAATCTAAATTGAAGCTATCTTCTTACAACTAAAATGTATTATTATATTCCTTGTCTCTTTTTTTTTTTAAGATCCTCCTGATCCCCCCATTAAGCTCAAGATTGGGCTTGTTACTAAGGACACAGTGAGTCTGACATGGAAGCCTCCAAAAAATGATGGTGGTGCCCCTGTCACACACTATATTGTTGAGTGCCTTGCCTGGGATCCTACTGGGAAGAAGAAAGAAGCATGGAAACAATGTAATAGAAGAGATGTAGAAGAAACTAAGTTTACTGTTGAGGACCTCATAGAAGGTGGAGAATATGAATTCCGAGTCAAAGCTGTCAATGAAGCAGGAGTCAGCAAACCTTCAGCTACAGTTGGTCCCATCATTGTGAAAGACCAAACATGTAAGTTTGGAGGAAGCTATTGGCAGATGCCTCCTCATTTAATATCCTTCTAGCTTTTAGCAACTGTCCAATGAGTGACTTCACTGGAAAGAATATATTAGAGTAGAAGCCAGGGAATGACCATTGACTTTCATGAGAATTTGAACAAGTTACTTAACTTTATTTTCCCCAACTGTTAAATGATATCATCACATTTGTTTGTATAGTCTCTCTTCTTCCATTCAAAGGAAGTTATTCTCATTTTTCTTATTTTAGCATAATTTCTTCCTTAGCAGACTATGATGGATATGAGGGCTCAAAGGAACATTACCAAAGCCTTTTTTTTTAAACCCTTACCTTCCATCTTGGAGCCAAGGCTCCAAGGCAGAAGAGTGGTTAGGGCTAGGCAATGGGGATCAAGTGACTTGCCTCAGATCACACAGCTGGGACATGTCTGAGGCCAGATTTGAACCTAGGACCTCCTGTCTCTAGGCCTGGCTCTCAATCCACTGAGCTACCCAGCTGCCCCCACCAAAGTCTTAATAAAAACAGATTGCAAATATTCAGAATTGCAGAAAGCAAAGAGAAGAGTGCTTAATTACTATTCATCTGGACAGGAAGATGTTTTGAAATATATAGATATAGATATAGATAAATATATAGATATAGATATAGATATAGATGTAGATATAGATATAGATATAAAACCTCTTTCCCATCCTCCAACTCCACCTTCCTACTATTATTGCTAAAAATTGCTAGAAAGTGGGGAAATTATAGAAACAGGTAATAATACATAGACTATTACATAAAGATTATTTTAATGCATTTAGAGAAGCTTTGAAAGAAATATAAATTAGCATCTATAAATTTTTTGGAGAAAAATATCAAATCATTCTATATTCTTACTATTAATATTACCACAACTCTCATATTTTAATGCTTAAAAGTTTACTAAGTACTTTCCTAACAACAACCCTATGAAGTAGGGTGATGGTAATATTTATTATCCCCACTTTATGGTGGAAGGCAAGTCTCTCAGAGATTAAGTGATTTACCTAAGGCAATCAATAAATATCTGAAGTGAGATTTAAAATTATGTCTCCAAGTCAAGCACTCCATACTCTATGCCCTGCTGCCTTTCATAATTTGTATTACTATAACTAAAAGTTATTTTCAATTTCATTCTCCTCTTTCAGCCCCATTAGGATCCTCCTGTCTATTCACACTGCCTCTCCCTTTCCGCATTCTCTACTTTACCTATAAAATTTCTTCAGAGAAGAGATAACCAGTTAAAAATGAGCATAACAGTTTCTTTTATAAAATTGCATCCATGTTACATATTATCAGACAGAATTGGAATGGCAGTTGATAGAAAGCTATTTCTTCTAGCTCTGGTTGGAGATGAGACCAAATGTGAATTGAGGCCAAATGTCTTCATTTCTAATGACAACACGTCTTCTTTTCTGACCTAGGCCCACCATCAATTGATCTAAAAGAATTTATGGAGGTTGAAGAAGGAACAGATGTCAGCATTGTGGCTAAAGTTAAAGGTGTGCCCTTTCCTACATTAACATGGTTTAAAGCTCCTCCAAAGAAACCTGATGACAAAACTCCTGTTCTGTATGACCATCATATCAACAAGCTTGTGGTTGATGACACTTGCACCCTAGTGATTCCACAATCTCGTAGGAGTGATACTGCCCTGTACACACTCACAGCTGAGAATAATCTGGGAACAGCATCAAAGGAGATGAGACTGAATGTTCTTGGTAAATATGAAATAGTTTCTATGTGTTGTATATAAATAAACTGCCGTATGATCTTTAATTTTAAATACATTTGGCTAATTAACTGTTCCTTTTCTTTCTTTTTGTTTTATTTTTACTGTCATGCAAAACACACTATTATATTGATCATTGTTGTAAGAGCACACTCTATACATAACCCCAAACCCCAAAATAAAGCTATAAATACACTGATGTGAAAGATGACTCTAACAGTTCTTTATCTAGAGGTATATAGCATTCCCCAACATAAGTCTTTCAATATTGTCCCAGATCGTTGCATTGCAGAAAGTAGCTAAGTTTTCACAGATAATCATTGTACTGTGTACAATGTTTTTCTTGTTCCTCCATTCCCCAATTGATGGACATACCCTCAATTTCCAATTCTTTGCCATTGCAAAAAGAGCTGCTATGAAAATTTTTATACAAGTAGGTCCTTTCCCCTTTTTTATTGTCTTTCTTGAATACAGACCCAGTAGTGATATTATCAGACCAAATTTGCACAGTTTTATAGCCCTTTGGGTATAGTTCTAAATTGCCCAAATTGTGAATGTTTGGATCAATTCACAACTCCACCAGCAATGCATTAGTGTCCCAATGTTGCCACATCTCCTCCAACATTGACCATTTTCCTTTACTGCCATATTGGCTAATCTGATAGGTTTGTTATAGTTTACATTTCTCTAATCAAGACTGATTTAGAACATTTTTCATATAATTATTGATGACTTTGATTTCTTCATCTGAAAACTTTTTGTTCATGTCCTTTGACCATTTGTCAACTAGGGAATAACTATTCCTTTTCAAACTCTATTTCAGGTCGTCCTGGACCTCCAGTTGGACCCATAAAATTTGAATCCATTTCAGCTGATCAAATGACTTTATCTTGGCTTCCACCTCTAGATGATGGTGGGTCCAAGATTACAAATTATGTAGTTGAGAAAAGAGAAGCTAATAGGAAAACATGGGTGCGTGTTTCCAGTGAACCTAAGGAGTGTACATACACAATCCCTAAATTACTGGAGGGCCACGAATATGTATTCCGTATCATGGCACAAAATAAATATGGTATTGGGGAGCCTCTTGACAGTGAACCAGAAACAGCAAGAAATCTGTTCTGTAAGTATAACATTTTCAAATATAAATCACTTTCTGTGTATTTTAACATTATTTCTTACAAACTGATATTAATTCCTTCACAGCTGTCCCTGGAGCCCCTGACAAACCAACTGTGAGCAGTGTAAAGCGTGACTCCATGACTGTCAACTGGGAGGAACCAGAATATGATGGAGGCTCTCCCGTGACAGGGTACTGGCTAGAAATGAAGGACACCACATCAAAGAGATGGAAGAGAGTCAACCGGGATCCTATCAAAGCTATGACATTAGGAGTTTCTTATAAAGTGACAGGCCTCATAGAAGGTTCAGACTATCAATTCCGAGTATATGCTATTAATGCTGCTGGAGTTGGTCCAGCAAGCATGCCGTCTGACCCAGTAACTGCTAGAGATCCAATTGGTAAGTCTTTAAACATTTAATTTTAATTTATCAGATGTTCATGAAAAAATAAGCTAACTGGTTTAATGGTTCTTTCTAGCCCCACCAGGTCCTCCATTCCCCAAAGTGACTGACTGGACCAAATCATCTGTGGATTTGGAATGGACTCCCCCATTAAAGGATGGAGGGTCTAAAATTACTGGATATATAGTTGAATACAAAGAAGAAGGAAAGGAAGAATGGGAAAAGGTAAGCAGAATTTCATCTTTTGAAAGTAAAAAACCCTTATTAAAAGTAAAAACATAATTTATTATAATTAAAATTTTAATGAATTTTTTAAAACTCAGGGTAAAGATAAGGAAGTGAGAGGAACAAAACTCGTAGTACCTGGATTAAAAGAAGGTGCATTCTACAAATTTAGAGTTAGAGCAGTCAACATTGCTGGCATTGGAGAACCTGGAGAAGCCACTGACATTATTGAAATGAAGGACAGAATTGGTAACTATTATTTTATGATTAACATACCTGAATTTTATTTAAAAATTAAAATATATTTTCAGTGAAAAACACACTTACATTTGCCTTTTCTTTTCTTAGTTCTTCCTGACCTTCAGCTAGATGCTAGTGTGAGAGACAGAATTGTGGTCCATGCTGGTGGGGTAATTCGTATTATAGCATATGTCTCTGGAAAGCCACCTCCAACAGTGACATGGAACATGAATGAAAGAGCATTACCAGAAGAAGCTAACATTGAAACAACTGCTATTAGCTCATCTATGGTCATCAAAAACTGCAAGAGGAGTCATCAGGGTGTCTATTCTCTACTTGCTAAAAATGCAGGTGGAGAAAGAAAGAAGACAATTATTGTAGATGTGTTAGGTAAATAAGTCCAAATTTATTCATTCTATAATCTCTTTTAAATTGTTTTATTATCATTTTCACAGGAATGAATACTTATCACATTATTCCTACATGTTTAGTGATTATCAATTCTGAAACAGAAGCTATAACTATTATATTTTTTCATTAAAATAATCACATCATAATGAAGTAGATTCTTTACTTAAAAAGTTGGAAATTGAAAAACCTCAATGACCTAGTCTACAATTGTGCCCTGATTAATATAGATGTTTGCTGTTTCTACTAAAACTACTTGGTTCAGGAAGTTTTCTGCTACCATCAACTGTTTCCATAATATTTCATTTAAATATATTTTAACATACCAAAAATAACCCCCCAAAGTTCTTTATATACATATGTTATATCTTAACTTATTCACAAATAATTTTCAATTGCTTTAATAAAACGATAGCAAAGTAATAAGAAATGACTTTGGTGGGAAAATATCTATAATGATTTTTCTGTGCTTATTATCAGATGTTCCAGGTCCAGTTGGAATTCCATTCCTTTCTGACAACCTAACCAATGATTCCTGCAAACTGACATGGTTTTCTCCAGAAGATGATGGTGGGTCACCTATCACCAACTATGTCATTGAAAAGCGAGAAGCTGACCGCAGAGCTTGGACCCCAGTTACTTATACAGTTACAAGGCAAAATGCTACAGTGCAAGGACTGATTGAAGGAAAATCCTACTTTTTCCGCATTGCTGCTGAAAATAGCATTGGCATGGGTCCATTTGTTGAGACACAAAATGCTCTCGTTATCAGGGACCCAATGAGTAAGTAACAAATTTAAGGATTTCTTCACATATTCAGTGAAACTTTAAGATAACATAATACTCCTAGTTATGCTTTCATTTATTTTACACATATTTTTAGGAACCCATTGTGGACCTAGATGAAAAGCAAGACAGTAGGCACAGTATAGTACTAGTCCTGGAGTCAGGAAAACTCATTTTTCTGGATTCAAATTTAGCCTTACCAGCCTACTTACTTAGTTCTGTGATTCTGGGCAAGTCACTTCATCCCATTTGCCTCATTTTCCTCATCTGTAAAATGAGCTGGAAAAGGAAATGTCAAACAACTCCAGTATCTTTGCCAAGAAAACCCCAAATGGAGTTACAAAGTTGGACATGACAAAATAACCCTGTACATATTATACATATATGCATATATACATATATATTTACAGCCTTAGTGGGGATGAATGGACTGAGAGGCAAGAAATCTATTTCTTTTCAACTCTGACACAAACTGGCTGTAGTTTATCCAAACTTTGACTTCCTACTTAGTGAAATGAGGGATTTGAACAAGATGATCTCTCTAAAGTCCTTTCTTCCGTTTAAATTCAAGTGAAATCCTCAGGAAAGGATATTTTTCATATTGTCAAAAGGTAATTTCTTTCATCATTTCATTTTTCTCTATAGCTGTCCCAGAGCGTCCAGAAGACCTCGAAGTCAAAGAAGTTACTAAAGACTCTGTAAGTTTGACTTGGAATCCCCCCAAGTATGATGGAGGGTCAGAAATAATTAACTATGTACTCGAAAGCCGTCTCATTGGAACTGAAAAGTTCCACAAAGTTACAAAAGACAATTTGCTTAGTAGAAAATATACAGTTAAAGGCTTAAAAGAAGGTGACACTTATGAGTACCGTGTGAGTGCTGTCAACATTATTGGACAAGGCAAACCATCATTCTGCACCAAGCCAATCACTTGCAAGGATGAACTTGGTGAGTGTCTCATATACTTTGAATACCTACTGTGCAATTGTAAATTTTGTTATATGACAGTAAAACTGATTCTATTTCAAAATTATACATTTAGCTCCTCCAACACTTGAACTGGACTTTAGGGATAAACTCATTGTTCGAGTTGGTGAAGCTTTTGTCCTAACGGGACGTTACTCAGGCAAGCCAAAACCAAAGGTCACATGGTTGAAAGATGAAACTGATGTCTTAGAAGATGATCGCACCCAAATCAAGACTACTCCAACAACCCTTTCTCTAGGAAAAGTCAAAGCCAAACGGGCAGATTCTGGAAAATACACTGTGATCGTTGAGAATAGTACAGGTTCAAGGAAAGGCTCCTGTCAGGTGGCAGTTGTTGGTAAGGATTAATCAGTACTAGATTGGGCATTCTGTTCAAACAAACATATATAAATGAAACTTACATTCTGTGGGATTTTTTTTCCCCTCCACAGACCGTCCTGGACCTCCAGTGGGACCTGTTATTTTTGATGAAGTACACAAAGATCATTTTATTATCTCTTGGAAGCCTCCTTTAGATGATGGAGGAAGTGAAATTACTAATTACATCATTGAGAAGAAGGAGCTAAGCAAAGATGTTTGGATTCCAGTAACATCAGCAAGTATTAAGACAACGTGTAAAGTCCCTAAATTGCTTGAAGGAAAGGACTATGTTATTCGTATATATGCTGAAAATCTTTATGGCATAAGTGATCCACTAGTGTCTGATTCAATGAAAGCCAAGGATCGTTTCAGTATGTGTTTTTAAAATTGTTCTTTAGTTTTTCCATTATTTCAATATTATTAATATGAATGGATGTTGACATTAGGATAATATTTCTTTAGGTGTTCCGGCTGCACCAGATCAACCAATTGTTACTGAAGTTACTAAAGATTCTGCATTAGTTACCTGGAACAAACCATATGATGGAGGCAAGCCCATCACAACATATATTGTGGAAAAGAAGGAAACTAGATCTAAAAAATGGGTTAGAGTTTCCAGAGAACCTATTCATCCATATACCAAATTTAGAGTTCCTGATCTCGTGGAAGGATGTCAATATGAATTCCGAGTTTCAGCAGAAAATGAAATTGGAGTTGGTGATCCAAGCCCACCCTCAAAACCAGTATTTGCTAAAGATCCAATAGGTACTATGTCAAATCATTCATTCAATTTTCACATTAGTTAATGTTTTAAAGCCCCATTTTGACAATTTTTCATTTTTTTATCTTTCATATAGCTAAACCAAGTCCACCTATTAATCCTGAAGCAGTAGACACAACAAAGAATTCAGTCGATTTGACTTGGCAACCACCACGTCATGATGGTGGAAGCAAGATTCTGGGTTATATTGTAGAATACCAGAAAGTTGGAGATGAAGAATGGAGAAGAGCTAATCATACTCCAGAGACATGCCCTGAAACAAAATATAAAGTCACAGGTCTTAGGGATGGTCAGACCTATAAATTCAGAGTAATGGCAGTCAATGAAGCAGGGGAATCGGACCCAGCTCATGTTCCTGAGCCAGTGTTAGTAAGAGATAGGCTTGGTACGTAAAATATCCTCACATATACATTTTATTTACAAAATATATTCCTTAAATTATGCTCATCAGACTATCCTTTTCCTTTTAGAACCTCCTGAATTGATTCTAGATGCTAACATGGCAAGGGAACAACACATAATGGTTGGAGATACTTTAAGACTTAGTGCCATCATCAAAGGAGTTCCATTCCCAAAAGTAACATGGAAAAAAGAAGATAGAGAAGTTCCAATTAAAGCTCAAATTGATGTTACACCAGTTGGTAGTAAGCTTGAAATTCGTAACTCTGCCCATGAAGATGGTGGAATTTATTCTTTGACAGTGGAGAATCCAGCAGGTTCAAAGACAGTCTCAGTAAAAGTTGTTGTACTAGGTAATCATTGTAATGTGAACATTCTTAAATCATGAATTTTATTAGCACTTAATATGAGTTCAGTAATTTTTAAATAACTGTACATGTAAAATTTCTCAGATAAACCTGGACCACCAAGAGACCTGGAAGTCAGTGAGATTAGGAAGGATTCTTGTTACCTTACCTGGAAAGAACCACTTGATGATGGAGGTTCAGATATTACCAATTATGTGGTGGAAAGGAGAGATGTTGCCACTGCCCAGTGGTCACCTCTTTCAACTACATCCAAGAAGAAGAGTCATCTTGCTAAACATCTTAATGAAGGCAATCAGTATCTCTTCCGTGTAGCTGCTGAGAATCAGTATGGACGTGGTCCATTTGTTGAAACTCCCAAACCTATTAAGGCTATGGATCCTCTCCGTGAGTTGCTTTTTTACTTGTAAACAAATTATCCTAAGATTCTTGGTTCATTTTTTTGGCTACCTTATTCATCACATGTTTTTTTTTCCTTTAAAAAGAACCCCCAGGGCCACCCAAAGACTTGCATCATGTAGATGTCGACAAGACTGAAGTCTCTCTGGTTTGGACTAAACCAGATCGTGATGGTGGTTCTCCAATTACTGGCTATTTAGTAGAATATCAACAAGATGGCACTGAAGACTGGATTAAATTTAAGACTGTGACAGATTTAGCGTGTGTTGTTACTGGCCTACAACAAGGGAAGATCTATAGATTCCGTGTAAAAGCTCAGAATATCGTGGGCCTTAGTCTTCCTGATACAACTATCCCAATAGAGTGTCAAGAAAAATTAGGTAATGTTCATTGACATAATCTTTCTGTTATTTTTTAAAATCATGTCTGACTTGAAAATCAAATTCTAATTTGGTGTATTTTATTTTCTAGTGCCTCCATCTGTGGAGCTTGATGTGAAATTAATTGAAGGCCTTGTGGTAAAGGCTGGGACCACTGTAAGATTCCCTGCCATTATTAGAGGTGTACCTACTCCTACTGCAAAGTGGACAACTGATGGGAGTGAGATTAAATCAGATGACCACTATCACATTGAAACTGACAGTTTCTCATCAGTACTTACCATTAAAAACTGTTTACGAAAAGACACTGGGGAATATTTGATCACTGTTACCAATGCAGCAGGTAGCAAAACAGTAGCAGTTCATCTCACTGTTCTTGATGTTCCAGGCCCACCAACAGGTCCTATTGATATACTTGATGTAACCCCAGAACATATGGTTATTGCATGGCGACCACCTAAGGATGATGGGGGAAGCCCTGTAATAAATTATATTGTTGAGAAACAAGACACTAGGAAAGATACTTGGGGTGTCGTCTCTGCAGGAAGCAGCAAGACTAAGCTTAAGGTCCCTCATCTACAAAAGGGAAATGAATACATTTTCCGTGTTCGAGCAGAGAATAAGATGGGTGTTGGTCCACCTCTTGACTCCACACCTACTGTTGCTAAACATAAGTTTAACCCCCCATCTCCACCTGGCAAACCAGTGGTTACTGACATTACTGAAAATGCTGCAACAGTCTCCTGGACCTTACCAAAATCAGATGGTGGCAGTCCAATAACTGGCTATTACGTGGAACGTCGAGAAATGACTGGCAAATGGGTGAGGGTTAACAAAACACCTATAGCTGACTTAAAGTTTAGAGTGACTGGACTCTATGAAGGAAATACATATGAGTTTAGAGTTTTTGCAGAAAATCTTGCTGGCCTAAGCAATCCATCTCCAAGTTCTGATCCAATAAAAGCTTGTCGGCCCATCAAACCACCTGGACCACCCATTAATCCAAAACTGAAGGACAAGACCAAAGAAACTGCTGATTTAGTCTGGACAAAGCCACTTAGTGATGGTGGCAGTCCTATACTAGGCTATGTTGTGGAATGTCAGAAACCAGGCACTGCACAGTGGAATAGGATCAATAAAGATGAACTCATTAGGCAGTGTGCCTACAGAGTACCTGGACTAATTGAAGGAAATGAATACAGATTCCGTATAAAAGCTGCTAACATTGTAGGAGAAGGCGAGCCAAGAGAATTAGCAGAATCTGTGATTGCAAAAGACATTCTCCATCCTCCAGAAGTAGAACTTGATGTGACTTGTCGTGATATCATTACTGTTAGAGTAGGCCAAACTATCCGCATTCTGGCTAGAGTCAAAGGCAGACCTGAACCAGATATAACTTGGTCCAAGGAGGGCAAAGTACTGGTCAGAGAAAAGAGAGTAGACCTAATTCATGATTTACCACGTGTTGAGTTACAAATTAAAGAAGCTGTTAGAAGTGATCATGGCAAATACATCATTTCAGCTAAGAACAGCAGCGGGCATGCTCAAGGTTCAGCAATTGTCAATGTCCTTGACAGACCAGGACCCTGCCAGAATTTGAGGATAACCAGTGTTACCAAAGAGAATTGCACAGTTTCTTGGGAAAACCCTCTAGATAATGGTGGCTCAGAAATTACAAATTTTATAGTAGAATGCCGTAAACCAAACCAGAAAGGGTGGTCAATTGTTTCTTCAGATGTTACTAGGCGATTAGTTAAAGCCAACCTCTTGGCCAACAATGAATATTACTTCCGTGTTTGTGCAGAAAATAAAGTGGGTGTTGGACCAACCATTGAAACAAAAACTCCCATTCTGGCTATCAACCCAATTGATAGGCCAGGTGAACCTGAAAACCTTCATATTGCAGAAAAGGGAAAGACATTTGTCTACCTGAAGTGGAGAAGACCAGATTATGATGGTGGCAGTCCCAATTTATCATATCATGTTGAGAGAAGACTGAAGGGCTCTGCTGACTGGGAAAGAGTACATAAAGGAAGTATTAAGGACACACATTACATGGTTGACAAATGTGTTGAGAACCAGATTTATGAGTTCAGAGTTCAGACAAAGAATGAGGGTGGTGAAAGTGACTGGGTAAGGACAGAGGAAGTTGTTGTGAAGGAAGATTTGCAGAAACCGGTCCTCGAGCTGAAAATGAGTGGAGTGCTTACTGTCAAAGCAGGAGATACCATTAAGCTTGAGGCAGCAGTCAGAGGCAAACCATTCCCAGAAGTCTCATGGACCAAGGACAAAGATGCTACAGATCTAACCAGGTCTCCAAGAGCCAAAATTGATACAAGTTCAGAGTCATCTAAATTTACCCTAACAAAAGCAAAGCGAAGTGATGGTGGTAAATATGTGATTACAGCAACAAATACAGCTGGCAGTTTTGTAGCTTATGCAACTGTAAATGTTTTGGATAAACCTGGTCCAGTGAGAAATCTGAAGATCTCTGATGTGTCTAGTGATAGGTGCACAATTCGTTGGGACCCACCAGATGATGATGGTGGCTGTGAAATACAAAATTATATTTTAGAAAAATGTGAGAGCAAGCGTATGGTTTGGTCTACATATTCTGCTAATGTCCTCACTCCTAGTGCTACAGTGACTCGTCTCATTGAAGGAAATGAATATATTTTTAGAGTCCGGGCAGAGAATAAGATAGGCACTGGTCCACCAACAGAGAGCAAACCAGTCATTGCTAAAACTAAATTTGATAGACCTGGTCGCCCTGATCCCCCAGAAGTCACTAAAGTCAGCAAAGAAGAAATGACTGTAGTATGGAATCCACCAGAATATGATGGTGGCAAGTCCATAACAGGATATATTCTTGAGAAAAAGGAAAAGCATTCAGTTCGATGGGTTCCTGTTACCAAGAGTGCTATCCCTGAAAGACGTATGAAAGTTCAAAATCTCCTCCCAGGACATGAATATCAGTTCCGTGTCAAGGCAGAAAATGAAATTGGAATTGGAGAACCAAGCTTGCCATCAAAACCAGTAGTGGCAAAAGACCCAATAGGTATGTTTTCCATTTTTATTAAATTACAGTCAACTCTTAATTTGATGACAAAAGTAGCAGGGGTAAATATGTAAAGAATCTCAAAGACAAATTTGGCCAGTCTTTTCTCAGTAATTTAAAAAGAGAAATCAAATCTTTTGCCAGAGCTGCCAAATAAGTAGCAAAACTGGCCAATTTATTTATTTCCTTTTTCTTGCCTGCTTGCTCACAAAAACAAAACAAAACAAAAAAAAAATCCCACAACTACAGAGCAATGCAGAAAAAGAGAATAAAGGAGAGAAAATGAATAATGTGCCTTTGAGTAACTGAATTAACTATATAGAAATTATTTACATTAACTTTTCATCTATTGTAATCACTTATATGACCTATCATATAGTTATAGCATTTATTGTACAATGTTCTTTCAGAACCACCTGGTCCACCAACCAATCTCAAGGTGGTTGATACTACCAAGAATTCCATTACTCTTGGATGGGGAAAGCCAGTCTATGATGGTGGTGCACCAATAATTGGATATGTTGTGGAAATGAGACCTAAAATAGCAGATGCTTCTCCTGATGAAGGCTGGAAAAGGTGCAATGCAGCAGCACAACTTATTCGTAAAGAGTTCACAGCTACCAGTCTGGATGAGAACCAAGAATATGAGTTTAGGGTTTGTGCCCAAAACCAAGTTGGCATTGGACGTCCTGCTGAACTAAAAGATGCAATTAAACCTAAAGAAATACTTGGTAATGCTTTATTTTACTTATATAATTATCGATGTTTCATTTATGATATAAATCCACATATTCTGCATTCTGAAAAGTGAACTAACCATCTCAAAACAATTTCCAGAACCCCCTGAGATTGATTTGGATGCCAGTATGAGAAAGTTAGTTGTCGTCAGAGCAGGATGCCCGATTCGACTATTTGCCATTGTGAGGGGACGGCCTGCACCTAAAGTCACTTGGCGGAGAGTGGGTATTGATAATGTGGTCAGAAAGGGACAAGTTGATCTGGTTGACACCATGGCCTTCTTGGTCATTCCTGATTCTACACGAGATGACTCAGGCAAATATTCCCTGACACTTGTTAATCCTGCAGGAGAAAAGGCTGTATTTGTAAATGTCAGAGTTCTCGGTAAGTTTCCAGAAAACATTTTCCTCACCTTTCCAAAATATTTTAAATTCTATGGATGTAGAGGGAATGCTCACACTTTCTCATGCAATTTTTTTCACAGATACTCCTGGGCCTGTGTCTGACTTAAAAGCATCAGATGCCACTAAAACATCTTGCCATGTTTCCTGGGCACCTCCTGAAAATGACGGTGGAAGCCAAGTAACACATTATATTGTAGAGAGGCGTGAGGCTGAAAGAAAGACATGGGCAACAGTTACTCCAGAAGTTAAGAAAACTAGTTTCCAAGTAACCAATCTTGTCCCTGGAAATGAATATTTCTTCAGAGTAACTGCTGTCAATGAATATGGTCCTGGCGTTCCAACAGACATTCCCAAACCAGTGCTTGCATCTGATCCCCTAAGTAAGTACTGTCTTTGTTTCCTCATATGAATTACAATTCCCAATATATTAATATTCTTTATGTAATGTGAGGATGCCTTAGAACTCAGATCCTTTCAAGTTTAAAAAAATGCTAATTTTATAGATGCCCAAACAGTTTAATGAATATCTAAATTCTTTGTACTTAAGTACTATTTAAGTCTGCCTTTTGTTCATTTCTAATTTGCTTTTAAATGAAATTTGAATACTTTACTCTCGTTCTTATATCTTATTCCACACCAAGATGCCATGAAGCAGTTAATTTGACCTGGTACTGGTATGCAGTAATAAAACACTTTGGCTAAATTATCAACACATTTTCCTTATTGGCGTTTTTTCTCTAGGTGAACCTGATCCACCAAGGAAACTTGAGGTTACTGAAATGACAAAGAACAGTGCCACATTAGCTTGGCTGCCTCCACTACGTGATGGGGGTGCCAAGATTGATGGATATATTATCAGCTACCGAGAAGAAGAACAACCTGCAGATCGCTGGACAGAGTATTCAATCGTAAAGGATCTCAGCCTTGTTGTCACTGGTCTGAAAGAAGGAAAGAAATATAAATTTAGAGTAGTAGCCAGGAATGCTGTTGGAGTGAGTTTGCCCAGAGAAGCTGACGGTGTTTATGAAGCCAAAGAACAGCTATGTGAGCAGTCATTATTGTATTTACTAATTTTGCCCATTCCATATTTGTGTGACAAAGGCTGATAAAATTTTTATTCAATTTACAGATTATTTTGGCTAATCGTGGGATTAGAGACAAGGTCCCAGTACATATCACAAGCTTTATTTTAGGACTTTTCCCCCCAATTAATTAGATTTTGCTTTTTCTCATTTACCTCTGCCACATACCCTCTTCCAACAACAAAAAAAAATTAAAAAAAAAACCTAATAACAAATATGCATTGTCAAGCAAAGCATATTCCTATATTGAGATTGCCTAATCCAACCCTGCTAATTACAGGTGAAGAAAGAGACCCCAAAAAATAAAGTTATTTCCTCATGGCCACAGGTTATTTAGTGACAGGTCCAAGGTGATAACTAAAATCTGACTCCCAGATAGATCAGCCACCTGACTCCACCTTTCTTATTTTATGCTTCAGAGAAATCAGGCAGAGAAAGATTAAGTGATTTATCTTAAATCACACAATGACAGAGTGAAGAGGATAGAGTTCTCCTATATTTTATATACTATTATACAAAATTCCTGTTTCCCATATTTGTCCAAAGATCCTCAGTGAAAAATAACCATACCTTACAATAAATTCATGTATTTTTCTATTGTATTGTAGTGCCACCCAAGATTCTCATGCCAGAACAAGTTACTATTAAAGCTGGAAAGAAACTCCGAATTGAAGCACATGTGTATGGAAAGCCTCAACCAATCTGTACTTGGAAAAAAGGAGAAGAACCTGTTGTCACATCTAGCCGCCTGGCAGTCCACAAAGCAGATGCTTCTTCGGTTCTGATCCTGAAAGATGTTACCAGGAAAGACAGTGGCTACTATAATCTCACTGCAGAAAATAGTTCTGGGTCAGATACTCAGAAAATTAAAGTTGTGGTCATGGGTGAGTTAAGATTTTGCTTAAAAACAATGCAGCTGTCAGGATCAAAATTCTTCCTTTCTCCTACCTTCATGTTTTTACATACCTATCTTTTGATTTCTGCAGATGCACCGGGACCACCTCAGCCTCCATTTGACATATCTGAGATAGATGCTGATGCCTGTTCCCTATCATGGCATATCCCTCTCGAGGATGGTGGTAGTAACATTACCAATTATGTGGTGGAGAAGTGTGACGTAAGCCGAGGTGATTGGGTCACAGCTCTGGCCTCTGTCACAAAAACTTCCTGCAGGGTTGGAAAACTTATACCTGGACAAGAATATATCTTCCGTGTCCGTGCTGAAAATCGATTTGGCATTTCAGAGCCACTCCAATCTCCTAAAATGCTTGCTAAGTTCCCATTTGGTAGGTTTTTTCCCTCACGGAGGGATGACAAACTGTTCTTTGTTTCCATTCTAATGGTAAAGAAATAACTAATATGGCTCATCTCTTCATCTCCAGATGTTCCTAGTGAACCAAAGAATGCACGAGTTACCAAAGTCAACAAAGACTGTATTTTTGTGGCATGGGATAGGCCAGATAGTGATGGAGGTAGCCCCATTACAGGTTATCTGATTGAACGCAAAGAAAGGAACAGTCTGCTCTGGGTGAAGGCTAATGATACTCTTGTCCGTTCTACGGAATATCCTTGTGCTGGTCTTGTCGAGGGTCTAGAATATTCATTCCGGATCTATGCTTTGAACAGAGCTGGAAGCAGCTTACCTAGCAAACCAACAGAATATGTAACAGCAAGAATGCCAGTTGGTAAGACATTTCCTTATTTTCTCCACATCTTAAATGTTGTGAGTAAAAATTAAGCCTTAGGAATTTATTTCCAAATTTCTCTAGTGATCCTAGCATTTGGCATGGTAGGGACTTACTTTACCATAGCTCATCTATTAAGTAACTATGCAAGCATTTAATGCATTTTTATTGACTCATTAGTATTTTCTTAGATTCAATAATGTTTCCCTTTTCTTATTTTATGTAAACATAATGTACACTGCAGTGCCAAAAACAAAGGAGCACCCCCAAATTTTTGGTTAATTTTTTGATTATTAAAATATCTTCAGATGAAATATGTTTTATTAAATAAACACTTCAAAAATTTTCAGATAGAAATATTATCCTGGTGAGCTATTTAAAAGCTATATGTAAAGCTGAGGTACCAAACTTACAGCAGGTAGGCCAGCAAAAATTTGAGATGCTGCCATTGGGAAATGTTTAATAAAAGAAGTTAAAAGTACAATAAATATAAATAATATTAACTAAATTTAATTAATTAATTGATAATATTTGTGATTTTCTAAGTCCATATGTGGCCAGCAAGAATTCCTGTTTCTGCTTGAATTTTATGTAACAGATATAAATTATAGTTATTTCATATTACTTAACACATGAAAAAATGATGATCACTTGTCTTTTGGGTTTTAGATCCTCCTGGGAAACCTGAAGTTATTGATGTTTCCAAGAATAGTGTATCTCTTATCTGGGCTCGACCAAAGCATGATGGAGGGAGCAAAATCATTGGATATTTTGTTGAAGCTTGCAAGCTCCCTGGAGATAAATGGGTACGATGCAATACCACACCTCACCAAATTCCTCAAGAAGAGTATACAGCTACTGGTTTGGAAGAGAATGCTCAATATCAATTTAGAGCCATTGCCAAGACTGCTGTAAACATCAGCCAACCTTCTGAGCCTTCTGATCCTGTGACCATCCTAGCAGAAAATGGTAAGATTCCATTCCCAAAGACTGGGTATCTCACCTATATTTCTACCTATCCTGTTATTATTATTGTGGAGGGTGACATATTTGATTCTATATGGATTGTCTTTTCCTTTTCAGTTCCTCCAAGAATAGAATTGAGTGTGGCAATGAAATCTTTACTCACTGTGAAAGCTGGAACTAATGTTTGCCTGGATGCTAGTGTTTTTGGTAAACCCATGCCAACAATTTCATGGAAGAAAGATGGAATACCTATAAAAGCATCTGATGTCATAAAGATGGCAACCAAACGGAATCTTTGCACTTTGGAATTGTTCTGTGTAAATAGAAAGGATTCAGGAGATTATACTATTACTGCTGAAAACTCAAGTGGTTCCAAATCAGCCACTATCAAGCTAAAAGTATTAGGTAATTCAATTCAATATTTATTAATCACTTAATACTGTGACAGCTCTAGGATACAATGGCAAAAATGTGATTCCCTCCTCTCAATTTACTTTTCTATTGGGTGGAAGGGAAAATAAAACATATGCATTGATAAATAATTTGAGAAGGAAAAGAGCATTCACAACTGGTGAAAATCAAAGAAGCTTTGACAGAACGAGCCATGACCTAAACTTTGAGGGAAGATCAGAGTTCTGAGGAGAGATAAAAATGGAATAAATTCCAGGCCCAATAAAAGTAATATTTTATTCACTAAAATGATGTAAATATCAGCCAAAAGATGGGCCAAAGCATCACAAATGGAAAATTATATATAATTTTAAAATTATGCAAATCCATATAATCCCAATTGTAGAATCAAAAAAAGTTAGAGCTGGAAAAGACTTTAGAGCTCATAATTTATCCCAATCCCCTTGTTTGCAAATGACAGAGAAATTAGGTAACTTGCCCCAGGTCACAGAATTAGTTTTTAGTAGTCAGAGTTAGAACCAAAACTACTGGTCAAGGGCTTTTTCTTTCATGCCATACTGATTCTTTTAATTAAGACAAAGGATTTGATTATATCTTCTTGTATCTTTCAGATAAGCCTGGTCCTCCAGCATCTGTTAAAATCAATCGAATGTATGCCGATCGTGCAATGCTTTCTTGGGAGCCCCCCCTTGAAGATGGAGGCTCAGAAATTACTAACTACATTGTTGATAAGCGTGAGACAAGCAGGCCTAATTGGGCACAAGTCTCTCCCAATGTTCCTATTACCAGTTGCAGTGTGGAGAAACTAATAGAAGGTCATGAATACCAGTTCCGAATTTGTGCTGAAAATAAATATGGTGTTGGAGATCCAATTTTGACTGAACCAGCAATTGCTAAAAATCCATATGGTAATAATATTTTATATGAGCATTACATTTTATTTAAGATATTTTAAAAACATGAAGCTAATTTCTCAAATGAATCTTTACAGACCCACCTGGACGTTGTGATCCTCCTGTAATTAGCAATGTAATGAAAGATCACATGACAGTAAGCTGGAAACCACCAGCAGATGATGGTGGTTCACCCATCACTGGCTATTTGCTGGAGAAGCGGGAAACCCAAGCAGTCAATTGGACTAAGGTCAACAGGAAACCTATTATAGAAAGAACTATAAAAGCAACAGGTCTCCAAGAAGGAACTGAGTATGAATTCCGTGTTACAGCTATAAATAAAGCTGGACCTGGCAAGCCTAGTGATGCCTCTAAAGCAGTATATGCTCAAGATCCTCTATGTAAGTTTCACTGGAAGAATAACACATCCACTTCTATATGTCTTTTGCCTATAAATTGTTTCAGGAACACAAGAAGGGTTTCTTAATCAGTACTACTTCTCCTTTTCCTTTTTTTTATTATTAGATCCACCTGGCCCACCAGCCTTCCCCAAAGTTTATGATACTACCCGAAGCTCTGTGAGTCTTTCTTGGGGTAAACCAGCATATGACGGTGGTAGCCCTATTATTGGTTATTTAGTTGAGGTGAAGAGAGCTGACTCTGACAACTGGGTGAGGTGTAACTTACCAGAGAATCTAAAGAAAACACGCTTTGATGTTACTGGCCTTATGGAAAATACAGAATATCAATTCCGTGTGTATGCTGTCAATAAGATTGGCTACAGTGATCCCAGTGATGTGCCTGACAAACATATTCCCAAGGACATCTTAAGTAAGTGCTAATGGGAAAAAAGAAAAAATGACTAAGTTAACACATTTTTAGAAATAAAGACCATTAAGGTTTTGAAATACTTATATGCTTCAGTATCAAAAATTCTATAAATATGTTTTGAGAGATGGTTTAGCAAGGCATATTTCTGTAGTAGCCAGCCAAGAATTTTCAGTGTGATTAATGTGTGGTTAATATGGATAACTTATTTGTAGCTGTGGGGAGATTCCATAGTTTGGACAGAAGATTTGGTTTAAGGATATTTACCCTAATAAGAAAGAGATCTTTTAAAAAATTATTTTAGAGAATTCAGTCAATTACTCTTTTCACCTATTCTTTATTTCTGTTTCAGCCAACTACTACATTCTTTAGCAATCCACTTTCTCTCCCTTTAGTCTTCTCCAAATATTAATTTTCTCAATCATTTTTTCTTTTTTTTCTTTTAAGTAACTTGGTAATATGTTATAGTACTCAATCTGCCTGCCTAAATAATTAATTCTAAAGAACAGCAGAATATGAATGATAATTATAGGTAAATTATAGAATATTATCTTCTTTAGAGTTGGATGGAATGAGAACTTTTAAGACTAGGATGAAAATTAAGAAAAACATATCAATTCTCTTTTAATAAAAATAGGTTTTATACTATTACACATGTAAAAACTATATCAGATTGCTTGTCACTTCAGGGAGTGGGGAGGGAAGGGAGAAAGGGAGAGAATTTGGTTCAGATGTAAGAAAAATAAAGGTTAAAATTATTTTTTTCATGTAATTGAGGAAAAAATCAAATATTAAAAATAGGGGTAGTGATCATATATAGGAAACAAGGAGTGAGTATTCCTATAGACAAGAGGAATTCTTGAACCACAAAAATTACTGATGCATTAAACAGACTGGTACTATAAAAGTTATATAAATAAAGGATGGATGATGTTTGGGAAGAAAAATAACATAGATTAAGGGGATATAAGAAGTAGGTTACTGAATTGTTAAAAGAGTTTTTATATATTTAATGCTTTTACCCTTCACCCTGAAAAAAAACAGTTCCACCTGAGGGAGATCTTGATGCTGACTTGAGAAAAACACTCATATTACGGGCTGGAGTTACAATGAGACTTTATGTACCAGTAAGAGGACGTCCACCTCCAAAGATAACATGGTCTAAGCCAAATGTCAACCTAAGAGAGAGGATAGGATTGGACATCAAGTCAACAGACTTTGATACTTTCTTGCGCTGTGAAAATGTGAATAAATATGATGCTGGAAAATATATCTTGACCCTTGAAAACAGCTGTGGTAAAAAGGAATATACTATTGTTGTGAAAGTACTTGGTAAGTATGGGCATAAAATAAGAAAAGTAATAGTAAATCATTATATATTTTTTTTCTTTGGAATGCTTAAGTACATCTTCATTTTATATTATCCAGATACTCCAGGACCACCAGTCAATGTTATTGTTAAAGAGGTATCCAAAGATTCTGCTTATGTTACTTGGGATCCTCCCATTATTGATGGTGGTAGCCCTATCATAAACTATGTTGTTGAAAAACGTGATGCAGAGAGAAAGTCATGGTCCACAGTGACAACTGAATGCTCTAAAACAAGTTTCCGAGTATCTAATTTGGAAGAAGGAAAGTCCTATTTCTTCAGAATTTTTGCTGAAAATGAATATGGTATTGGTGATCCTGGAGAAACACGGGATGCTGTGAAAGCTTCTGGTGAGGAAATTTTATATTATTCAATATAGTTGTGAATGGCATTGTTAACTTAATGACTGGAATCTTAGACTTACCAGATTTTTTGTGTGTTTAGAAACCCCTGGACCAGTTGTAGATCTGAAAGTTACATCTGTAACTAAGTCATCATGTAGTATAAGCTGGAAAAAGCCTCGCAGTGATGGTGGAAGCCGAATTACTGGATATATAGTGGACTTCATGACTGAAGAAAACAAGTGGCAACGAGTCATGAAGGCATTAAACCTTCACTATTCTACAAAAGATTTGACAGAAGGAAAAGAATACACTTTCAGAGTAAGAGCTGAGAATGAAAATGGAGAGGGAACTCCAAGTGAAATCACTGTTGTGGCAAAGGATGATGTTGGTAAGCACTTTTCTTACACATACATTATCTTTTTATTTTCATCAACAACATTGTGTTTAAAAATTGTTCTTATTCATTGGTTGATATATTTGTTAGTAATTGGTAGATTTTTTTTAGTCATTGGTAATTCTTTTTAGAATCATATTAGTTAGAGGAAGACAAAACTATTTAAGCTCAAAAAAATACTCATTTATCCATGCTCTTTTACAGTGGCTCCTGATCTTGATTTGAAAGAGTTGCCTGATTTGTGCTACTTGGCTAAAGAAAACAGCAATTTCCGTCTTAAGATCCCCATAAAAGGCAAGCCTACACCATCAGTAACGTGGAAGAAAGGTGAAGACCCCCTATCAACTGACACAAGAGTTAGTGTTGAGTCTACTGCAGTTAATACAACTCTGGTGGTATATGATTGCCAAAAGTCTGATGCTGGGAAATATACAATCACACTGAAGAACACTGCTGGCACTAAGGAAGGAACTCTGTCAATAAAGGTTGTTGGGAAGCCTGGCATCCCCACTGGACCAATCAAATTTGAGGAAGTCACAGCAGATGCCATTACATTAAAGTGGGGCCCTCCAAAGGATGATGGTGGTTCTGAAATAACCAACTACATCCTAGAGAAGAGAGATTCTGTAAACAACAAATGGGTCACATGTGCCTCAGCTGTCCAGAAAACTACTTTCAGAGTTACAAGACTTCATGAGGGAATGGAATATACTTTCCGAGTCAGTGCTGAAAATAAATATGGTGTAGGTGAGGGCCTTAAATCTGAGCCCATTGTCGCCAAACATCCATTTGGTATGTATCCTGAAAGTCATAAATCAAAATGCAAAAACTGGGTGTTTTTTCTTTATTATAAACTTATGTTATTCTATGTTTCTCTAGATGTGCCAGATGCCCCTCCACCCCCCAATATAGTGGATGTCAGACATGATTCTGTTGCTCTAACTTGGACAGATCCTAAAAAAACTGGTGGCTCACCAATCACAGGTACCATATTTGATTTTCTTATTGTTACCTTTGTTTTCAGTTTTTCACCCTACTGTGTCCTCCTAAATGATGTTAGATACAGATTCTTTGTAATATTACTGGCATGCAACTTTGACAACTCTATTATATTTTCTTTTCAGTACATCTTTAATATTCAGAATTTGCTATTAAAAAAACAATTCCCTGACAAATAACTTTTTATTTTGATATAAATATTTTTGTTAATTAAAACTTTTCATCAGAAGTTGCAATCATAATTCAAATATAATTCATATCCTAAAGGAAAAAACTTTACCTGAACATAACTCTCTGTTTCATACACAGTCAAGCAAACATAATCTGGATAATTATGCAACTATTGACAGTAATGAGCAATTGCCTGATTAGCATGTGCATGTCTAGGATTTATAAACAAAACCCAATTTGAAAATGTTAATCATGAGACTGCATTGATATTTTCCATTAGGATTAAAAATACCATCTTCTTCTTTAATAGGGTATCATATTGAATTCAAGGAGAGGAACAGTCTTATGTGGAAGAGAGCTAATAAGACACCCATAAGAATGAAAGACTTCAAAGTAACAGGACTAACTGAAGGTCTTGAATATGAATTTAGAGTTATGGCAATCAATTTGGCTGGAGTTGGCAAACCAAGTCTGCCATCTGAGCCAGTTGTGGCACTTGATCCAATTGGTAAGTAATTCTGAAAGGGGAAAATGCCTAGCTTTGTATGCTTCATGAAAATGCACTGACATCTGTTTGAGCTTGGCTTTATTTTGTTTTGTTTTACTTTTTTCTTCTAGATCCTCCTGGAAAACCTGAGGTGATTAATGTCACAAGGAATTCAGTGACTCTCATTTGGACTGAACCTAAATATGATGGTGGTCATAAATTGACTGGATACATAGTAGAGAAACGGGACCTTCCTTCAAAGTCTTGGATGAAAGCAAACCATGTTAATGTTCCAGACTGTGCCTATACTGTAACTGATCTTGTTGAGGGTGGAAAATATGAATTCAGAATTAGAGCCAAGAACACTGCAGGAGCTATCAGTCCTCCATCAGAAAGCACAGGAACTATTATTTGCAAGGATGAATATGGTACGTCTTAGTTTTTTTTTTCTTTGTTTATACTTGTTTGTCTTTGGTTCAGTTCTGAGATTTCATGAATGTAAGTAATGCTTGGTTTGGAAACTCCACTCATAAATCAACAATTCATATGTGACATATTCTAGGGAGTTACCTGAAGCTTTGAGAACTTAAGGGGCTTGACCACAGTTTCCAAAACCTATGGGTGGGGGAGACTTACACTTCCAGGAGCTAAGATGGTAGAGTAAGAAAGAAATGCTCCAAGCTCTCCCAAACCCAACTCTCTCCAAACAGCAGCACAAAAAAAAAAAGTCTGGGTGGGCCTTGAAGCAGTTTTCCTGACTTTAAAACCATCTCTCCTTTATATACTCTTATTCCTCATTTAAATTATATAAAATAATCAAAATAACCTAAAACATCTTTCTGTGTCTTTATTCTGACTTAAAAAAATGTGTTCTCTTACAGAGGCACCATCCATTGTACTTGATCCTACCATAAAAGATGGCTTAACAGTTAAAGCAGGAGATACCATTGTTTTGAATGCCATAAGCATTCTTGGCAAACCGCTTCCAAAATCAAGTTGGTCCAAAGCAGGAAAAGACTTTAGGCCATCAGACATTGTCCAGATTAGTTCAACTCCAACATCTTCTATGCTCAGTGTTAAATATGCCTCCAGAAAAGATGCAGGAGAATATACAATCACTGCCAGTAATCCTTTTGGAACAAAGGAGGAGCATGTACGTGTGACAGTTCTGGATGTTCCTGGCCCACCAGGACCTATTGAAATCAGCAATGTCTCTGCTGAAAAAGCTACCCTCACATGGACACCCCCATTGGAAGATGGAGGTTCACCAATTAAGTCCTATGTTCTTGAAAAAAGAGAAACCAGCCGGCTTTTATGGACAGTTGTTTCTGAAGATATTCAATCTTGTCGGCATGTGGTGACCAAGCTGATCCAAGGAAATGAATACCTCTTCCGTGTCTCAGCTGTGAATCAGTATGGAAAGGGTGAACCTGTGCAATCAGAACCAGTCAAAATGGTGGACAGATTTGGTAAGTAAAAATACTTAAGAAGTTGATCACTTGAAAATTTAGAGAAGTTTGTTTGTACCTGTGTTTTTCATAAATTCTTCTTCCTTTTCAGGCCCCCCTGGCCCTCCTGGCAAGCCAGAAGTATCAAATGTGACTAAAAACACTGCCACTGTCAGTTGGAAAAGACCAATTGATGATGGTGGTTGTGAAATCACAGGATACCATGTGGAAAGGAGAGAAAAGAAAGGTCTTCGATGGGTGCGAGCAACAAAGACCCCTGTGTCTGATCTCAGATGCAAAGTGACAGGACTTCAAGAAGGAAATACATATGAATTCCGTGTTAGTGCAGAAAATAGAGCAGGAATTGGCCCACCAAGTGATGTTTCAAATTCAGTACTGATGAAAGATGCTGCATGTTAGTATTTTTCTTTATCATATGGTATCATCTTCAGAGTGCTAAATGTTAAATTATTATCAATTTTAAAAATATAGTTAATTATTAAATATTTAAAGGCAAACTAACGTGTTTTTGTTTCCATATTGATTTTGCAGATCCACCAGGACCACCTTCAAATGCACGAGTGACTGATACTACAAAGAAATCTGCTTCTTTAGCTTGGGGCAAACCACATTATGATGGTGGACTTGAAATCACAGGCTATATAGTGGAGCATCAAAAAGAAGGAGATGAGGCCTGGATAAAAGACACAACAGGAACTGCTCTCAGGATCACAGAATTTGTTGTTCCTGATCTTCAAACAAAAGAAAAATATAATTTCAGAATTTTTGCCATGAATGATGCAGGCATTGGAGAGCCAGCATTGATTCCAAATGTTGAAATCATAGAACGTGAATTGGCACCTGATTTTGAATTAGATGTAGAGCTTCGACGAACACTTGTTGTGAGAGCAGGGCTAAGTATTAGAATATTTGTACCGATTAAAGGCCGTCCAGCTCCTGAAGTCACTTGGACAAAAGATGGCATAGACCTTAAAACACGGGCCAACATTGAAAACACTGAATCCTTCACTCTTCTGATTATTCCAGAGTGTAATAGATATGATACTGGCAAATTTGTGATGACTATCGAAAATGCTGCTGGTAAGAAAAGTGGCTTTGTCAATGTCAAGGTCTTGGATACACCTGGGCCTGTGCTCAATCTGAGGCCCACCGAGATCACAAAGGACAGTGTCACCCTGCACTGGGACCTTCCTCTCATCGACGGGGGCTCTCGTATAACAAACTACATCGTAGAAAAACGAGAAGCTACACGGAAATCATATTCTACAGCCACAACCAAGTGCCATAAGTGTACCTATAAAGTGACTGGCTTATCGGAAGGGTGTGAATATTTCTTCAGAGTGATGGCAGAAAATGAATATGGAGTTGGTGAACCCACAGAAACCACAGAGCCTGTGAGGGCCTCAGAGGCACCATCACCACCAGATAGCCTTAATATCATGGACATCACTAAGAGCACTGTCAGCCTGGCATGGCCTAAACCAAAACATGATGGAGGCAGTAAAATCACTGGCTATGTGATTGAAGCCCAGAGAAAAGGCTCTGACCAATGGACTCACATCACAACTGTAAAGGGATTAGAATGTGTGGTAAAGAACTTAACAGAAGGGGAAGAGTATACTTTCCAAGTTATGGCAGTGAATAGTGCTGGGAGAAGTGCCCCAAGAGAGAGCAGGCCAGTCATTGTTAAGGAGCAGACGATGCTTCCAGAATTGGATCTTCGTGGCATTTACCAGAAACTGGTCATTGCCAGAGCTGGTGAGAATATCAAGGTTGAGATTCCAGTGCTTGGTCGACCTAAACCAACTGTCACATGGAAAAAAGGAGACCAACTTCTTAAACAAACCCAAAGGGTTAATTTTGAAAATACTGCCACTTCAACCATACTAAATATCAATGAATGTACAAGAAGCGATAGTGGGCCTTACCCACTAACAGCAAAGAACATTGTGGGGGAAGTTGGAGATATCATCACCATTCAGGTGCATGACATCCCAGGCCCACCAACTGGACCGATCAAGTTTGATGAAGTTTCATCTGATTTTGTAACTTTCTCTTGGGAACCTCCAGAGAATGATGGAGGAGTACCCATCAGCAACTATGTTGTTGAAATGCGTCAAACTGACAGTACCACATGGGTTGAATTAGCAACTACTGTAATACGTACTACCTATAAAGCAACTCGCCTTACTACTGGAGTAGAATATCAGTTCCGTGTAAAAGCTCAAAACAGATATGGAGTTGGACCAGGCATCACCTCGGCATCTGTTGTTGCCAACTATCCGTTTAAAGTCCCTGGGCCTCCTGGTACTCCTCAGGTCACTGCAGTCACTAAAGAATCGATAACCATTAGCTGGCATGAGCCTCTAACGGATGGCGGAAGTCCCATTTTAGGATATCACGTTGAAAGAAAAGAAAGAAATGGTATTCTCTGGCAAACTGTGAGTAAAGCATTGGTGCCAGGGAACATATTTAAATCAAGTGGCCTAACAGATGGCATTGCTTATGAGTTCCGAGTAATTGCAGAAAATATGGCTGGGAAAAGCAAACCAAGCAAGCCATCTGAACCTACACTTGCCTTAGACCCTATTGACCCACCTGGGAAGCCAATTCCTCTCAATATCACCAGACATACCGTAACACTTAAATGGGCTAAACCTGAATATACTGGAGGATTCAAGATCACTAGCTACATTGTTGAAAAAAGAGATCTGCCCAATGGTCGTTGGCTGAAAGCGAACTTCAGCAATATTTTGGAGAATGAATTCACGGTCAGTGGCTTAACAGAGGATGCCGCATATGAATTCCGTGTGATTGCCAAGAACGCTGCTGGTGCTATAAGTCCGCCATCTGAGCCTTCAGATGCCATAACCTGCAGGGATGACATTGAAGCACCAAGGATCATGGTAGATGTTAAGTACAAAGACACACTCACATTAAAAGCAGGTGAAGTATTTAAGCTTGAAGCAGATGTTTCTGGTCGCCCACCACCAACAATGGAATGGACCAAAGATGGAAAGGAACTTGAAGGCACAGCAAAATTAGAAATAAAAACAGCAGATTTCTCCACAAATCTGGTTAACAAAGATTCATCAAGAAGGGATAGTGGGGCCTATGTCCTAACAGCTACTAATCCTGGTGGTTTTGCCAAACACATTTTTAATGTTAAAGTTCTTGATAGACCAGGCCCACCTGAAGGACCTTTGGCTGTGACTGAAGTTACTTCAGAAAAGTGTGTTTTATCATGGTTACCTCCACGAGATGATGGAGGTGCTAGTATTGACTACTATGTAGTACAAAAGCGTGAAACCAGCAGATTGGCATGGACAAATGTAGCCTCTGATGTACAACTAACAAAACTAAAGGTTACCAAATTATTGAAAGGCAATGAATATGTGTTCCGTGTTATGGCTGTTAATAAATATGGGGTAGGAGAGCCCCTCGAATCAGAACCTGTCCTTGCAGTAAACCCATATGGACCCCCAGATCCACCCAAAAATCCTGAAGTTACAGCTATAACTAAGGACTCTATGGTTGTCTGCTGGGGACATCCTGATTCTGATGGTGGAAGTGAAATTATCAATTACATTGTAGAACGCCGAGATAAATCTGGGCAACGTTGGGTGAAATGCAACAAAAGAGCTGTCACTGACTTGAGATTTAAGGTATCTGGACTGACTGAAGGACATGAGTATGAGTACAGGATCATGGCTGAAAATGCTGCTGGCATTAGTGCACCAAGTGCTACTAGTCCATTTTATAAAGCTTGTGATACTGTGTTTAAGCCTGGTCCACCAGGAAATCCACGTGTGCTAGATACAAGCAGATCATCAATTTCAATTGCTTGGAATAAACCAATCTATGATGGTGGCTCAGAAATCACAGGGTATATGGTTGAGATAGCACTACCTGAAGAAGATGAGTGGAAGATTGTCACTCCACCCGCAGGACTCAAGGCAACCTCTTATACTATCACCAACCTCAAAGAAAATCAGGAATATAAAATCCGTATCTATGCCATGAATTCTGAAGGAATTGGTGAACCTGCGCTTGTTCCTGGAACTCCAAAGGCTGAGGAAAGGATGCTGCCTCCAGAGATTGAACTGGATGCTGACCTCCGTAAAGTTGTCACAATAAGGGCTTGCTGTACCCTGAGACTGTTTGTTCCTATAAAGGGAAGACCAGCACCAGAAGTGAAATGGGCAAGAGAACATGGAGAATCTTTAGATAAAGCTAGCATTGAATCAACAAGTTCTTATACCTTGCTTATTGTTGGAAATGTCAACAGATTTGATAGTGGCAAATATATGCTAACTGTAGAAAACAGCTCAGGTAGCAAAACAGCATTTGTCAATGTCAGAGTACTTGATACACCAGGACCACCCCAGGATTTGAAAATCAAAGAAGTCACTAAATCATCAGTCACACTAACTTGGGAACCTCCACTCTTAGATGGGGGCTCCAAGATAAAGAACTACATTGTTGAAAAGCGTGAATCCACAAGAAAAGCATATTCAACTGTTGCAACAAATTGCCATAAGACCTCCTGGAAAGTAGACCAACTTCAAGAAGGTTGCAATTATTATTTTAGAGTTCTGGCAGAAAATGAATATGGAATTGGACTCCCCGCTGAAACTGCAGAATCTGTGAAAGTATCAGAAAGACCACTTCCTCCAGGAAAGATAACTTTGCTAGATGTCACCAGAAATAGTGTGTCACTCTCTTGGGAGAAACCAGAGCATGATGGAGGAAGTAGAATTCTAGGCTACATTGTGGAGATGCAGAGCAAAGGCAGTGATAAGTGGGCAACCTGTGCCACAGTCAAAGTCACAGAAGCCACAATCACTGGGTTGATTCAGGGTGAAGAGTATTCATTCCGAGTTTCAGCCCAGAATGAAAAGGGAATCAGTGATCCTCGGCAACTTAGCGTGCCAGTCATTGCCAAAGATCTTGTCATCCCACCAGCCTTCAAACTGTTATTTAACACTTTCACAGTGCTAGCAGGTGAAGACTTAAAAGTTGATGTCCCATTTATTGGACGTCCAACTCCAACTGTGACCTGGCACAAAGATGATCTGCCTCTGAAACAGACTACTAGAGTCAATGCAGAAAGCACAGAAAATAACACACTGTTGACAATAAAGGAAGCCTGCCGGGAAGATGTTGGACATTATATGGTTAAACTTGCAAACTCAGCAGGTGAAGCCACTGAAATCCTTAATATAATTGTTCTTGACAAACCAGGGCCTCCTACTGGACCAGTTAAAATGGATGAGGTAACTGCAGATAGTATTACTCTGTCCTGGGAACCCCCAAAATATGACGGTGGAAGTTCCATCAATAATTATATTGTAGAGAAAAGGGATACTTCTACAACTACTTGGCAAATTGTGTCAGCCACTGTTGCAAGAACGACAATAAAAGCCTGCCGTCTGAAGACTGGATGTGAATATCAGTTCAGAATTGCAGCTGAAAACAGATATGGAAAAAGTACTTATCTCACTTCAGAGCCTATTGTAGCCCAATATCCATTCAAAGTTCCTGGACCTCCAGGAACACCTTTTGTGACAACTTCTTCCAAAGACTCTATGGAGGTACAATGGAATGAGCCAGTCAATGATGGTGGTAGCAAAGTTATTGGCTATCATTTAGAGCGTAAAGAGAGAAATAGCATCCTCTGGGTAAAGTTGAACAAAACACCTATTCCACAGACCAAGTTTAAAACAACTGGCCTTGAAGAAGGAATTGAATATGAATTTAGAGTCTGTGCAGAAAACATTGTGGGTATTGGCAAGCCTAGTAAAGTGTCTGAGTGCTATGTAGCTCGTGATCCATGCGATCCACCAGGTCGGCCAGAAGCAATCATTGTCACAAGGAACTCTGTGACACTTCAGTGGAAGAAACCTACCTATGATGGTGGAAGCAAAATCACTGGCTATATCGTTGAGAAGAAAGAGTTACCAGATGGCCGCTGGATGAAGGCCAGTTTTACTAATATTATTGAAACTCAGTTTGAAGTAACTGGCCTAGTTGAAAATCAGAGATATGAGTTCCGGGTTATAGCACGAAATGCGGCAGGAGTATTTAGTGAACCATCTGAAAGCACAGGAGCAATCACAGCAAGAGATGAAGTAGACCCTCCACGTATAAGTATGGATCCAAAATATAAAGACACAATTGTAGTCCACGCTGGTGAGTCATTCAGGATTGAAGCCGATGTTTATGGCAAACCAGTACCAACCATTCAGTGGACAAAAGGTGATCAGGAACTTTCAAACACTGCCCATTTGGAAATAAAAAGTACCGATTTTGCCACCTGCCTCAATGTAAAGGAAGCAGCTCGTGTTGATAGTGGTAATTATGTACTGAAAGCAAAAAATGTTGCTGGAGAGAGATCAGTTACTGTTAATGTCAAAGTTCTTGATAGGCCAGGACCACCTGAAGGACCTGTTGTTGTGTCTGGAGTTACTGCTGAAAAATGCACATTAGCTTGGAAGCCCCCACTCCAAGATGGTGGTAGTGATATCATAAACTACATCGTGGAAAGAAGAGAAACCAGTCGTTTAGTTTGGACTATAGTTGATGCCAATGTGCAAACACTTAGTTGCAAAGTGACTAAACTTCTAGAAGGAAATGAATATATTTTCCGTATAATGGCTGTAAACAAATATGGTGTTGGTGAACCTCTTGAATCTGAGCCAGTCATGGCCAAGAACCCATTTGTTGTGCCAGATGCACCAAAGGCACCAGAAGTTACTACAGTGACCAAAGACTCAATGATTGTTGTATGGGAAAGGCCCGCATCTGATGGTGGCAGTGAAATTCTTGGTTACGTCCTTGAAAAACGGGATAAGGAAGGCATCCGATGGACAAGATGCCATAAGCGTCTGATTGGGGAATTGCGTTTAAGAGTAACTGGACTTATAGAAAACCATGATTATGAATTTAGAGTCTCAGCTGAAAATGCTGCTGGTCTCAGTGAACCAAGTCCACCTTCTGCTTACCAAAAAGCTTGTGATCCTATTTATAAGCCAGGACCACCAAATAACCCCAAAGTCACTGATGTTACACGGTCCTCAGTTTTCCTCTCATGGAGCAAACCAGTTTATGATGGTGGCAGTGAAATCCAAGGATACATTGTTGAAAAATGTGATGTGAGTGTTGGGGAATGGACAATGTGTACTCCACCTACTGGAATCAAGAAAACAAATATAGAGGTAGAAAAGTTATTGGAAAAACATGAGTACAATTTCCGCATCTGTGCTGTTAATAAAGCTGGAGTTGGAGAGCATGCTGATGTACCTGGACCTATTTTAGTTGAGGAAAAATTGGAAGCACCAGACATTGATCTCGATCTTGAATTAAGGAAAGTGATAAACATAAGAGCAGGTGGTTCCTTAAGATTATTTGTTCCCATTAGAGGTCGCCCTGCACCAGAAGTTAAGTGGGGAAAGATGGATGGTGAAATCCGGGATGCAGCTCTAATTGATGTCACTTCCAGCTTCACCTCTCTTGTCCTTGAAAATGTGAACAGATATGATAGTGGAAAATACACTCTCACCTTGGAAAATAGTAGTGGAACAAAGTCTGCCTTTGTCACTGTGAGAGTCTTAGATACACCAAGTCCACCTATTAACCTTAAAGTAACTGAAATCACTAAAGACTCAGTATCAATCACATGGGAACCACCTTTGTTGGATGGAGGATCCAAAATAAAAAATTATATAGTTGAGAAACGTGAAGCTACAAGGAAGTCTTATGCTGCTGTTGTAACAAACTGCCATAAGAATTCGTGGAAAATAGATCAACTTCAAGAAGGCTGCAGTTACTACTTTAGAGTCACTGCTGAAAATGAATATGGTATTGGCCTTCCTGCCCGCACTGCTGACCCAATTAAAGTTGCTGAAGTTCCACAACCTCCAGGAAAAATCACAGTGGATGATGTCACCAGAAACAGTGTTTCTCTAAGCTGGACAAAGCCAGAGCATGATGGTGGCAGCAAAATTATACAATATATTGTTGAAATGCAAGCTAAGCACAGTGACAAATGGTCAGAGTGTGCCCGTGTTAAGAACCTGGAAGCAGTAATTACTAACTTAACCCAAGGAGAAGAATATCTATTTAGAGTTGTTGCTGTGAATGAAAAGGGAAGAAGTGATCCTAGGTCCCTTGCTGTTCCAGTAATTGCCAAAGATCTGGTTATTGAGCCAGATGTAAGACCTGCATTCAACAGTTATAGTATCCAGGTTGGTCAGGATTTGAAGATAGAAGTACCAATTTCTGGACGTCCTAAGCCTGCCATTACCTGGACAAAAGATGGCCAACCACTAAAACAGACAACAAGGCTTAATGTTACTGATTTGCCAGACCTTACTGTGCTTAGCATTAAAGAAACCCACAAGGAAGATGGTGGAATGTATGGGATCACAGTTGCTAATGTTGTTGGACAGAAATCTGCATCCATTGAAATTATAACTCTAGATAAGCCTGATCCACCAAGAGGTCCTGTGAAATTTGATGAAGTCAGTGCTGAAAGTATCACATTGTCTTGGAATCCTCCACTATATACAGGTGGTTGCCAAATCACTAACTATATTGTTCAGAAGAGAGATACAACCTCTACAGTATGGGAACTTGTTTCTGGTACAGTTGCAAGAACAACCTTAAAAGTAACTAAGCTGAAAACCGGCACAGAATACCAATTCAGAATATTTGCTGAAAACAGATATGGACAAAGTTTTGCCTTAGAATCTGATCCTGTTGTAGCCCAATATCCCTACAAAGAGCCAGGCCCTCCTGGCACACCATTTGTTAATGCCATTTCTAAAGATTCTATGGTTGTGCAGTGGCATGAACCAATTAATAATGGGGGCAGTCCAGTCATTGGTTACCACCTTGAAAGAAAGGAAAGAAACAGTATTTTGTGGACAAAGGTCAACAAAACTATTATCCATGACACCCAGTTTAAGGCACTTAATCTTGAAGAAGGGATTGAATATGAATTCAGAGTGTATGCTGAAAATATTGTTGGCATAGGCAAAGCAAGCAAAAGTTCAGAATGTTATGTAGCCCGTGACCCCTGCGACCCCCCAGGAACTCCAGAAGCAGTCATGGTCAAAAGAAATGAAATTACTCTGCAGTGGACAAAGCCTGTGTATGACGGTGGAAGCATGATCACAGGCTATATTGTTGAAAAGCGAGATTTGCCTGAGGGTCGCTGGATGAAAGCCAGTTTCACAAATGTCATTGAAACCCAATTCACTGTCACTGGCCTTACTGAAAATGAAAAGTATGAATTCAGAGTTATTGCAAAGAATGCTGCAGGTGCAGTCAGTAAGCCCTCTGACAGCACTGGAGCTATAACAGCCAAAGATGAAGTTGAACTTCCAAGAATTTCCATGGATCCAAAATACAGAGACACAATTGTGGTCAATGCTGGAGAAACATTCAGACTTGAGGCTGATGTCTATGGAAAGCCCCTACCTACCATTGAGTGGTTGAAAGGAGATAAAGAAGTTGAAGAATCAGCTAGATGTGAAATAAAGAATACAGATTTCAAAGCACTTGTCATTATAAAAGATGCCATTAGAATTGATGGTGGACAGTATATTTTAAGAGCTTCCAATGTTGCAGGTTCTAAGTCATTCCCAGTAAATGTAAAAGTATTAGACAGACCAGGGCCTCCAGAAGGTCCTATTCAGGTAACTGGAGTGACTTCTGAAAAATGCTCATTAGCCTGGTCTCCACCCCTTCAAGATGGTGGCAGTGACATTTCTCACTACATTGTTGAAAAAAGAGAAACCAGCCGACTTGCTTGGACTGTCGTTGCTCCAGAAGTTGTAACTAATACTTTGAAAGTAACCAAACTTTTAGAAGGAAATGAATATATTTTCCGTGTAATGGCTGTTAACAAATATGGAGTCGGTGAGCCTTTGGAATCTGCACCAGTACTAATGAAAAATCCATTTGTGCTTCCTGGTCCACCAAAGAGTTTAGAAGTAACAAACATTGCCAAGGATTCCATGACAGTCTGCTGGAACCGTCCAGATAGTGATGGTGGAAGTGAGATTATTGGTTATATTGTAGAAAAAAGGGACAGAAGTGGCATAAGATGGATAAAATGTAATAAGAGGCGAATTACAGATTTGCGATTAAGAGTTACCGGCTTGACAGAAGATCATGAATATGAATTTAGAGTATCTGCAGAAAATGCTGCTGGAGTTGGAGAACCAAGTCAGGCTACAGTTTATTATAAGGCTTGTGATCCTGTATTCAAACCTGGCCCACCCACCAATGCCCACCTTGTAGATACTACCAAAAATTCAATTACACTTGCATGGAGCAAACCCATTTATGATGGTGGCAGTGAAATCCTGGGATACTTAGTAGAGATCTGTAAAGCAGATGAAGATGAATGGAAAGTAGTTACACCACAGACTGGCCTGAGAGTCACTCGATTTGAGATTTCAAAGCTTATTGAACATCAGGAATATAAGATACGGGTTTGTGCTCTCAATAAAGTTGGTTTAGGTGAACCTGCATCACTTCCTGGTACTGTGAAACCAGAAGATAAACTTGAGCCCCCTGAACTTGACCTTGACTCAGAATTGAGGAAAGGAATAGTAGTCAGAGCTGGTGGGTCTGCTAGAATTCACATTCCATTCAAAGGCAGGCCAACACCTGATATTACTTGGTCTAGAGAGGAAGGTGAATTTACTGATAAGGTTCAAATTGAAAAAGGCTTAAACTATACCCAGTTATCAATAGATAACTGTGATAGAAATGATGCTGGGAAATACATCCTTAAACTGGAAAATAGTAGTGGATCCAAATCTGCATTTGTTACTGTAAAAGTCCTAGATACTCCAGGACCTCCACAAAACTTGGCAGTTAAAGAAGTGAATAAAGATTCTGTCACACTGGTCTGGGAACCACCTCTCATTGATGGTGGTGCAAAGATTAAGAACTATGTAATCGACAAGCGAGAATCAACCCGAAAGGCATATGCTAACGTAAGTGCTAAATGCAACAAAACAAATTTCAAAGTTGAAAATCTTACTGAAGGAGCCATTTATTACTTCAGAGTTATGGCAGAAAATGAATTTGGAGTTGGTGTTCCAGTGGAAACTCTTGATGCCGTGAAAGCAGCTGAGCCTCCTTCACCACCTGGAAAGGTTACACTAACCGATGTGTCTCAAACCAGTGCATCACTTATGTGGGAGAAACCTGAACATGATGGAGGTAGCAGAGTTTTGGGATATGTGGTTGAAATGCAACCAAAAGGAACAGAAAAATGGAGTGTTGTTGCTGAATCCAAAGTTTGCAATGCAGTTATTTCTGGGCTGAGTTCTGGGCAGGAATATCAGTTCCGAGTCAAGGCTTATAATGAAAAAGGAAAAAGTGATCCAAGAGTCCTGGGTGTTCCTGTCATAGCTAGGGATTTGACTATACAACCAAGTTTTAAGTTGCCTTTTAACACATACAGTGTCCAGGCTGGAGAAGACCTTAAGATAGAAATACCAGTTATAGGTCGGCCTAGGCCTAAAGTTTCTTGGGTAAAAGATGGGGAGACTCTTAAACAGACAACTAGAGTAAATGTTGAAGAAACAGCTACATCAACTATTTTACACATTAAAGAAAGCAACAAAGATGACTTTGGAAAATACACGATAACAGCATCAAACAGTGCAGGCACAACAACAGAAGATCTTAGCATAATAGTTTTGGAAAAACCTGGACCACCAGTTGGACCTGTTCGCTTTGATGAAGTTAGTGCAGACTTTGTAGTCATATCCTGGGAACCACCCATATACACTGGTGGCTGTCAAATAAGCAATTATATTGTAGAGAAACGTGACACAACCACTACCACCTGGCAAATGGTATCAGCAACAGTTGCAAGAACAACAATTAAAATAACCAAACTTAAAACAGGCACTGAATATCAGTTCAGAATTTTTGCTGAAAACAGATATGGAATGAGTCCTTCACTAGATTCTAAACCAATTGTTGTACAATATCCATTTAAAGAGCCTGGGCCACCTGGAACTCCTTTTGTGACATCAATCTCAAAAGATCAAATGCTTGTACAGTGGCACGAGCCAGTCAATGATGGTGGGAGCAAAGTTATTGGCTACCATCTTGAACAGAAAGAAAAGAACAGCATTCTTTGGGTGAAATTAAACAAAATCCCCATTCAAGACACCAAGTTTAAAACAACTGGACTTGATGAAGGCCTTGAGTATGAGTTCAAAGTTTCTGCTGAAAATATTGTTGGCATTGGAAAACCTAGCAAAGTATCTGAATGCTTTGTTGCTCGTGATCCATGTGACCCACCTGGTCGCCCTGAAGCCATTGTTATTACAAGAAACTTTGTCACATTGAAATGGAAAAAACCTGCTTATGATGGTGGTAGCAAAATAACAGGCTATATTGTTGAAAAGAAAGATCTACCTGATGGTCGTTGGATGAAAGCCAGCTTTACCAATGTGCTAGAAACAGAATTTACAGTGAGTGGACTTGTAGAAGACCAAAGATATGAATTTAGAGTAATTGCAAGAAATGCAGCTGGAAACTTTAGTGAGCCTTCAGAAAGCACTGGTGCAATTACTGCTAGAGATGAAATTGATGCACCAAATGCTTCCTTGGACCCAAAATACAAAGATGTAATTGTTGTTCGTGCAGGAGAAACGTTTGTTCTGGAAGCTGACATCCGTGGTAAGCCTATACCTGATATTGTGTGGATAAAAGATGGAAAGGAGCTTGAGGAAGCAACAGCCAGAATGGAAATTAAATCTACTATACAAAAAACAACTCTTGTTGTCAAAGACTGCATAAGAACTGATGGTGGACAGTATATCTTAAAGCTCAGTAATGTTGGTGGTACAAAGTCTATACCAATAACTGTAAAAGTACTTGATAGGCCAGGGCCTCCTGAACCACCTCTGAAAGTTTCAGGAGTTACTGCAGAAAAATGTTACTTGGCATGGAACCCACCTCTTCAAGATGGTGGTGCTAATATTTCTCATTATATCATTGAGAAGAGAGAAACAAGCAGACTATCCTGGACCCAGGTTTCAAATGAAGTACAGGCCCTGAACTATAAAGTTACTAAACTTCTTCCCGGCAATGAGTATATTTTCCGTGTCATGGCTGTGAACAAATATGGAATTGGAGAGCCACTGGAATCTGAACCTGTCATAGCCTGTAATCCATACAAGCCACCAGGTCCTCCTTCAGTACCTGAAGTCTCAGCAATTACTAAAGATTCAATGATAGTAACATGGGCACGTCCAGTAGATGATGGTGGAGCTGAAATTGAGGGCTATATACTTGAAAAGCGTGACAAAGATGGCATCAGGTGGACCAAGTGCAATAAGAAAACACTAACAGATCTGCGATTCAGAGTGACTGGACTTACAGAAGGGCACTCCTATGAATTCAGAGTAGCAGCTGAAAATGCAGCTGGTTTGGGTGAATTTAGTGAGCCATCTGTTTTCTATCGTGCATGTGATGCCTTGTATCCACCAGGTCCACCAAGCAATCCTAAAGTAACAGATACATCAAGATCTTCAGTATCCCTGGCATGGAATAAGCCTATATATGATGGTGGTGCTCCTGTTAAGGGCTATGTTGTGGAAGTCAAGGAGGCTGCTGCTGATGAATGGACAACATGTACACCACCATCAGGACTACAAGGAAAGCAGTTCACTGTTACTAAACTTAAAGAGAATAGTGAGTATAACTTCCGCATATGTGCCATTAACTCAGAAGGTGTTGGTGAACCTGCAACCATACCTGGATCAGTTGTTGCTGCCGAAAGGATTGAGCCTCCTGAAATTGAACTTGATGCCGATCTAAGAAAGGTTGTCATTCTCCGTGCAAGTGCTACCCTGAGATTATTTGTTACCATCAAAGGCAGGCCAGAACCTGAAGTCAAATGGGAAAAAGCTGAAGGCACTCTTACTGAGAGAGCCCAGATTGAGGTCACCAGCTCCTATACAATGTTGGTTATTGATAATGTTACCAGATTTGACAGTGGTAGATATAACCTGACTCTAGAAAATAACAGTGGCTCCAAAACAGCTTTTGTTAATGTCAGAGTTCTGGATTCACCAAGCGCACCTGTGAATCTGACTGTGAGAGAAGTGAAGAAAGATTCAGTAACATTATCTTGGGAACCACCACTCATTGATGGTGGAGCTAAAATTACAAACTACATTGTTGAAAAACGAGAATCTACAAGAAAAGCATATGCCACAATTACAAACAACTGCACTAAGACCACTTTCAAAATTGAAAATCTCCAGGAAGGATGTACTTACTTCTTCCGTGTCTTGGCTTCCAATGAATATGGGATTGGTTTGCCAGCTGAAACAAAAGAACCAGTTAAAGTGTCTGAACCACCCCTCCCACCTGGAAGAGTTACTCTTGTTGATGTGACACGTAACACTGCTACCATTAAGTGGGAAAAACCAGAAAGTGATGGGGGCAGTAAAATTACTGGTTATGTAGTAGAAATGCAAACTAAAGGAAGTGAGAAATGGAGCACTTGCACACATGTAAAAACCCTAGAAGCCACTATATCTGGTCTGACTACTGGGGAAGAGTATACTTTTAGGGTGGCTGCAGTTAATGAAAAAGGGAAAAGTGACCCCAGACAGCTTGGAGTGCCAGTAGTTGCAAAAGATATTGAAATTAAGCCTTCAGTTGAGCTTCCTTTCAACACTTTCAATGTTAAGGCTGGAGACCAACTCAAGATCGATGTGCCATTTTCTGGGAGACCTGTGCCTACTGTAAGCTGGAAAAAAGATGGGCAAACCTTAAAAGAGACAACTAGAGTAAATGTTCAATCATCAAAGACAGTAACTTCATTAATTATCAAGGAAGCTTCAAGAGAAGATGTTGGAAAATATGAATTATCTGTTTCAAACAGTGCTGGAACTACAACTGTGTCTATTACTGTAATTGTCCTTGACAGACCAGGACCTCCAGGACCTATACATATTGATGAAGTTAGCTCTGACAATGTAACAATATCTTGGAATCCTCCAGAATATGATGGTGGCTGCCAAATTAGCAATTATATTGTTGAGAAAAGAGATACTACTTCTACAACATGGCAAGTAGTATCCCAAGCAGTTGCAAGGACATCCATTAAGATAATTCGCCTGACAACAGGAAGTGAATATCAGTTCCGTGTTTGTGCAGAGAACCGTTATGGTAAGAGTACTTATAGTGAATCATCGCCTGTCATTGCAGAATATCCATTCAGTCCCCCAGGTCCTCCTGGAACACCAAAAGTTGTACATGCCACCAAGTCCACCATGATTGTAAGTTGGCAAGTGCCAGTTAATGATGGAGGAAGCCAAGTAATTGGATATCACCTTGAACATAAAGAAAGAAGTAGTATTCTTTGGACAAAAGTAAACAAAACTCTCATTACTGACACACAGATGAAAGTTTCTGGTCTTGATGAAGGACTAATGTATGAGTATCGAGTATATGCTGAGAATATTGCAGGAATTGGTAAATGCAGTAAAGCATGTGAGCCAGTCCCTGCAAGAGATCCTTGTGATCCTCCTGGCCAACCAGAAGTTACAAATATTACTAGAAAATCAGTCTCACTTAAGTGGGCTAAACCTCGATATGATGGTGGAGCTAAAATCACAGGTTACCTCATTGAGCGCAGAGAACTGCCAGATGGGCGGTGGTTGAAATGCAACTTTACTAATGTACAAGAAACTTATTTTGAGGTAACTGAACTTACAGAAGATCAGCGTTATGAATTCCGTGTTTTTGCAAGGAATGCTGCTGACTCCGTTAGTGAGCCCTCTGAATCAACTGGACCTATTACAGTAAAAGATGATATTGAGGCCCCAAGAATAATGATGGATGTTAGATTCCGAGACATTATTGTAGTCAAAGCTGGAGAGGTCCTTAAAATCAATGCAGACATTTCAGGGCGACCTCTACCAGTAATTTCCTGGTCAAAGGATGGCAAGGAGATTGAAGAAAGAGCAAAGATTGAAATTGTTTCAACAGACAGCACAACTTTGTTAACAGTAAAGGACTGTGTGAGGCGAGACACTGGTCAATACGTGTTAACTCTCAAAAATGTTGCAGGAACTCGGTCTATGGCTGTTAACTGCAAGGTCCTTGATAGACCTGGGCCACCAGCAGGACCTCTAGAAATAAATGGCCTTACTGCTGAGAAATGTTCACTTTCCTGGGGACCTCCCCAAGAAGATGGTGGTGCAGATATTGACTATTATATTGTAGAAAAACGTGAGACAAGCCGACTTGCATGGACAATTTGTGAAGAAGAGTTAAGAACAACATCTTGTAAAGTAACCAAACTACTTAGAGGCAACGAATATATATTTAGAGTCATTGGTGTTAATAAATATGGTGTGGGTGAGCCCCTAGAGAGTGTGGCTGTAAAGGCACTTGATCCATTTACCATTCCTGATCCACCCACATCGTTGGAGATCACATCTGTGACCAAAGATTTCATGACCTTATGCTGGTCAAGACCTGAGAGTGATGGAGGTAGTGATATCTCTGGGTACATAATTGAACGTCGGGAGAAAAACAGCTTGCGATGGGTTCGTGTAAACAAAAAACCAGTTTATGATCTAAGAGTAAAATCAACAGGACTTCGGGAAGGATGTGAATACGAATATCGAGTCTATGCAGAAAATGCTGCTGGTCTGAGCCTTCCAAGTGAAACATCACCTTTGGTTCGAGCAGAAGATCCAGTCTTCTTACCTTCTCCTCCATCTAAACCTAAAATTGTGGACTCAGGAAAAACAAATATAACTATTGGCTGGATTAAGCCTTTGTTTGATGGAGGAGCCCCAGTTACTGGATACACAGTAGAATATAAGAAATCTGATGAAACAGACTGGTCAGTTGCTATCCAGAGCTTAAGGGGCACTGAATATACAGTAAGTGGATTAACATCCGGGACTGAATATGTCTTCAGAGTAAGATCAATAAATAAGGTTGGTGCTAGTGACCCAAGTGAGAGCTCAGATCCTCAGGTAGCTAAGGAAAGAGAAGAAGAACCTGTATTTGACCTTGACAGTGAGATGAAGAAGACATTGATTGTAAAGGCTGGTTCTTCATTTACAATGACTGTGCCTTTCCGAGGAAGACCAATACCTAATGTGATATGGAGTAAGCCAGATACTGATCTCCGAACTAGAGCTAGTATTGATTCTACAGACACCCGTACATCGCTTACCATTGAAAATGCCAACAGAAATGACTCTGGAAAATACACATTAACAATTCAGAATATTTTGAATGCTGCTTCATTGACTTTAGTTGTCAAAGTTCTTGATTCCCCTGGACCTCCAGCTAATATTAATGTTAAAGATGTAACCAAAGAATCTGCAGTGCTATCCTGGGATGTTCCTGAAAATGATGGTGGTGCTCCTGTGAAAAATTATCATATAGAAAAACGAGAGGCCAGTAAGAAAGCATGGGTCACTGTGACTAACAATTGCAATAGACTTTCCTACAAAGTGTCCAACCTGCAGGAGGGAGCAGTTTACTACTTCAGGGTCTCTGGAGAAAACGAGTTTGGTGTTGGTGTACCCACTGAAACCAAGGAAGGAGTAAAAATCACAGGTATGTTTCACTTAGAAGAAAGTAAGAGCACATGTAAAGGAATAATATGAATCCGTCTAAGTAGTTTTTGTTTTAGTTTGAGGATGATAAATTTAATTTATAAAAAATATGTAGTTCTATCTAGTATTTCTTCTGAAGTTTCCAAAATTCTGAATTTCCAATTGTATGAAAAATTTCATGGCTGGAAACATATCAGAAGATACACCAAGAATACTTACTTTTGGGGACAGCTGGATAGCTCAGTGGATTGAGAGCTAGACCTAGAGACAATAGGTCCAAGGCCCAAAATCTAGCCTCAGACACTTCCTAGCTGTGTGACCCTGGGCAAGTCACTTAATCCCCATTGCCTAGCCCTTACCACTCTTTTGCCTTGGAACCAATAAACAGTATTGATTAAAGAAGAAGATAAGGGTTAAAAACAAAAACAACAACTATTTAATTTAAATGTAGTTCTTTATATTAGGTATATAGGTTAACCACCACAATGCAGTTTGCATATAAAGTAGAAATATTTCTTACACTCTAGTCTCTCTGGTTTTTGTTTGTTTTTCTTTTAATTTGTACTCAAAAGTATTTATAAGTAAAGAAATGCTTATCATTTAAGTGTGAGAGTGGCTTACAATTAGATAACTATAGTTATCCTTAGCTGGCTGGGACAAAATTAGCCATTCTCAAATTAGTGAAGATAATAATAGCAGACATCTATGGAGTAGCTAAAATTTTTTAAAGTGCTTGTTGTGCATGATTCCTTTTGGGCCTCATTACTCTTTGAGGTAGTTATCAAATAAGGAAATTTGAGGCCCAGAGAGATTTGTCTGTAGTCATGACTACACCGTAAGACTGAAGTTTGGGTTTTCATTTCTCCAAGTCCACTATATGATTAATAAATGTTTATTAAAAAATAAGTCTTGATAACTTCCGAGGAGACTTAAGGAGAAAATTATTCATGGGTTCCATTTTTTCCTTTTGATTATTTTTTCTTTCTTAGAAAAACCAAGCCCACCTGAAAAACTTGGAGTGGAAAGTGTTTCTAAAGATAGTGTTTCTCTGATGTGGCTCAAGCCAGAGCATGATGGTGGAAGTAGAATTGTTCACTACATCGTTGAAGCTTTAGAAAAAGGACAGAAGAACTGGGTTAAATGTGCAGTCGTAAAGGCTACTCGTCACACTGTGTCTAGTCTGAGAGAAAACTCTGAATACTTCTTCAGAGTGTTTGCTGAAAACCAAGCTGGTGTGAGTGATCCAAGAGAACTTCTTCTCCCTGTTCTAGTTAAAGATCAACTAGGTAAGCCCAATGATGTTCATCTGAATTTTGAAACTTTTTTATGTTGATATAAATTCGTTTTAACAATTCTTTATCCATTTGGTTTTGCCAAATTTCATTTTTCAGAACCACCTGATATTGATATGACAAATTTCCCAAGTAATACTGTGTACATCAGGGCAGGTTCCAACCTTAAGGTTGACATTCCAATTTCGGGAAAACCACTGCCCAAAGTGACATTATCCAAAGATGGTATCCCACTAAAAGCTACCATGAGATTTAATACTGAAATTACTGCTGAAAACCTCACCATTAATCTCAAAGAAAGTGTTGCTACTGATGCTGGAAGGTATGAGATCACTGCCTCCAATGCCAGTGGAACAACAAAAGCTTTCATTAATATTATTGTGCTGGACCGACCTGGCCCTCCATCAGGCCCTGTTGTTATCAGTGATGTAACTGAAGATAGTGTGATTCTCAAGTGGCAGCCACCAAAGTATGATGGTGGAAGTCAAGTGACCAATTACATTGTGCTGAAGAGAGAGACGAATACTGCTGTATGGACTGAAGTTTCTGCAACAGTGGCAAGAAGCATGATGAAAGTCATGAAGCTGACAACAGGAGAGGAGTACCAATTCCGCATCAAGGCTGAGAACCGTTTTGGTATTAGTGATCACACAGATTCAGCCTGTGTGACTGTCAAGCTCCCATACAGTAAGTTACCTCTACAACTTTACGCTCTGCCTACATCTACATTTTATTTTAGCTCAAATGTCCAAAAAGTTTGGTTATTAACCCTCAGGATTTTTCCATCTGTTTAGCAACACCTGGGCCACCTTCTACACCTTGGGTCACAAATGTTACCCGAGAGAGCATCACTGTTGGCTGGCATGAGCCAGTATCCAATGGAGGCAGTGCAGTAATTGGATACCATCTGGAAATGAAGGACAGAAACAGCATTTTGTGGCAGAAAGCTAATAAAATGGTCATTCGCACAACTCACTTCAAAGTCAGTACAATCAGTGCTGGACTGATTTATGAATTCAGGGTGTATGCAGAAAATGCTGCCGGTATTGGAAAAGCAAGTCACCCTTCTGACCCAGTTCTTGCCATAGATGCCTGTGGTAAGTATTTGTGCAAAAGAGTCTGTCTGTTAGAATTATACATTGGAAATATTCTTGGTACTGCATTTCTAGTGTACAAGTGAAACTAATCTTCTTGTTTAATTTCCACAGAACCTCCAAGAAATGTTCGTATTATAGATATTTCAAAGACCTCTGTCAACCTTTCATGGCAAAAACCAGCTTTTGATGGTGGAAGCAAGATAACAGGCTACATTGTTGAGAAACGTGATCTTCCAGATGGCCGGTGGACCAAGGCCAGCTTCACCAATGTTATTGAGACTCAGTTTACTGTATCTGGCTTAACTCAGAATTCCCAGTATGAATTCCGTGTTTTTGCAAAGAATGCCGTTGGCTCCATTAGCAATCCATCTGAAGTTGTAGGTCCCATTACATGCATTGATACTTATGGTAAGAATTTTCATCACTCAGAAGAATGTTTTTTCATAATATGTACATGGCTGAAAAAGTTTGATTTGCACTGAAACTACATAGCAATTCATAACGCATACTTTACTACTTTGTTTTAATTTTCAAATAGAATGATTTGATAGTTTCAATACCAAAATTTAAATCTCTTAACTAAGTTCCTAGAACCAAGTCCTAGGAACATGTCTAAGTAATCACAGAATATTGCTTTCTGAGGTAAATTAAGGTTCAGAAACCTTATTTTGATTAGTCCTATAATCATAGGTTTAGATTTAGGACCATAGAGTTTAGGACCTCAGAGCCTATCAAATCCAGTCTCTTCATTTTAAAGATTAGAAAACTGAAACTTGGAGTCCATTTCCCAACGTCACACACCCAGGAGGTGTCTAAGACAGGATTTGAACTCAGTTATTTTGGATAATATCCTTTAAAATAGGCTAAAATGGGTTTCTCAGCTGATTGTATTGGCACACTCACTGGTTGCAAAATTGCATGCTGGCAAAGCTCAGAGGCTCTGTGGCATTTTGCTGTGAATTTGGGCAAAAGTCCTTACTATATGTGATCAGACATTTAGAGCTAGAAGCCATCTTGGAATTCATCTAGCCTAATTCATTCATTTTAAAAATGGCAGACTTAAGAACTCACTGATGTGAAGTAGGAAGGTCATACAGTGAGGTAGAATAGACCAAGAAGAGATCTCAGACTTCTTAACTTCTAGTCCCATCTCTACCTCTAAACTACCTCATTTAATTCTTCATATTCTAATGCCCATAGGGTTTTTCTCAGCCTGGCAGGGTAAAGGCTTCTCGAGAACAGGGGCCCATTTGGTTTTGTATCCTCAGTGGGGTTTTTAAACACAGGGTAGATGTTTGTTGATTGATTGATTATAGATATGTTGATCATAAATTATTTAACATTTCAGAATATTATGTAATAGATACTAAAAAGTTTGCTTTTGAATTTGTTGAAGTGATATACATAAGATTTTACATATATATATAATTTCTTATCTACCTTTTTCAGGTGCACCTGTAATTGATTTACCTTTAGAATATACGGAAGTTGTCAAATATAGAGCTGGAACATCTGTGAAGCTCAGAGCTGGAATCTCTGGCAAACCCGAGCCTTCCATTGAATGGTACAAAGATGACAAAGAGTTACAAACTAATGCGCTATTATCTGTTGAAAATACAACAGATCTTGCATCTATCCTCATCAAAGACGCCAGTCGTCTCAATAGTGGAAACTATGAATTAAAGCTAAGGAATGCCATGGGTTCTGCATCAGCCAACATCAGAGTGCAGATACTAGGTAGGGTGCTGAATGCCCACTATGGTCATTTTTTACCTTCCTACATCTGAGAAATTACAAATTAGGATACATATCTTATAAAATCTTACATATTTGTATATTTTTGATTAATAGACAAACCAGGGCCTCCAAGTGGACCAATTGAATTTAAGACTGTAACTGCTGAAAAGATCACCCTCCTTTGGCGGCCTCCAGTAGATGATGGTGGTGCCAAAATAACTCATTACATTGTGGAGAAGCGTGAAACAAGCCGGGTAGTATGGTCAGTGGTGTCTGAAAATCTGGAAGAGTGCATCATTACCACTACCAAACTCATCAAAGGAAATGAATACATCTTCCGGGTCCGAGGCGTAAACAAATATGGAATTGGTGATCCCCTGGAGTCTGAGCCTGTTGTGGCTAGGAATGCATTTGGTAAGACACAGTAATAAAAGAGAACTAGAACAAAACAAAATGCATAGCCTTGTAAATGAGTAGCACGTATCGGACAAGCTCATTACTGACTTTTACTATTTCTCTTCCCTTTTCAAATATCATAACTTATTCTTGAACAGGGTGGAAGGTATTGTAAGATAAACTCAACTAGCATAGCGTAGGACTGAAAGGTTGTTGGGTGATGGGGTTGTTTTTATTTCATTGCTTCTTAAAAAATACATTTTCTCTCTTTATATAGTTACACCTGGGCCCCCCAGTGTACCAGAAGTGACTAAGATTACCAAGAATTCAATGACCGTTGTCTGGAGTCGACCAGTTGTAGATGGTGGTAGTGAAATAAGTGGCTACTTCCTTGAAAAACGTGATAAGAAGAGTCTAGGCTGGTTCAAAGTACTTAAAGAAACGATTCGTGACACCAGACAGAAAGTGACAGGGCTCACTGAAAATAGCGAATATCACTTCCGAGTTTGTGCTGTAAATGCAGCTGGTCAAGGTCCATTCTCTGAACCATCTGATTTCTACAAAGCTGCAGACCCTATTGGTAAGGAAATACACATAAATCATCTCCAAATATCTAAATCTCGTCTTTGTTATAAGTGGTACTTAACATGTGATGAGATGTTGAAACTAATTATGATGGTCCATTACAGATCCACCAGGTCAACCAGCCAAGTTGAGAGTTGTAGATTCAACAAAATCCTCAATTACTCTTAGCTGGAGTAAACCTGTTTATGATGGAGGCAGTGCTGTTACCGGGTATATTGTGGAGATGAGAGAAGGTGACAGTGAGGAATGGGCTATTGTCAGTACCAAGGGAGAAGTAAGAACAACAGAATATGTTGTACCTCTTCTAAAACCTGGAGTCAATTACTATTTCCGTGTATCTGCCCTAAACTGTGCTGGACAAGGAGAACCTATTGAAATGACAGAGCCTGTCCAACCTAAAGACATACTTGGTGGGTACCTTATATATTGTTAAATGCACCTTTACACACTCCTTTTTTTAAATAAGTAGTTTATTCTAAATTCCTTTAAGAATTCTGAATACTGGATCTTTTTTATTGTTTTTTTACAGAGGAACCAGAGATTGACTTAGATGTGGCTCTCAGAACTTCCATCATAGCAAAAGCTGGTGAAGATGTACAAATCTTGATTCCATTTAAAGGGAGACCTCCACCCACTGTCACATGGAGAAAAGAAGAAAAGAATCTTGGCAGTGATCCCAAGTACAACATTCAGAACACTGATTCATCTTCATTGCTCATCATCCCTCAAGTTACCAGAAATGATACAGGAAAATATGTCCTAACAATAGAAAATGGAGTTGGGCAGCCAAAGTCTTCATCTGTGAGTGTTAAAGTACTTGACACACCAGCAGCCTGCCAGAAGTTACAACTTAAACATGTTTCCCGGGGCACTGTCACACTGCTTTGGGAGCCTCCTCTCATCGATGGTGGCTCTCCCATAATAAATTACGTCATTGAAAAGAGAGATGCCACCAAAAGGACCTGGTCCATTGTTTCACACAAATGCTCTCATACATCCTTTAAGGTAACAGACTTATCAGAGAAGATTCCATATTTCTTCAGAGTCCTTGCAGAAAATGAAAATGGAATAGGAGAGCCTTGTGAAACCAAAGATCCAGTGAAAGCTGCTGAAGTACCAGCTCCCATAAGGGATCTTTCAATGAAAGATTCAACAAAGACATCAGTTACCTTGCACTGGTCCAAACCTGACTTTGATGGTGGAAGTGTCATTACAGAATATGTTGTTGAGAGGAAAGGTAAAGGTGAACAATCCTGGTCACATGCTGGCATAAGTAAGACATGTGAAATCATAGTTGACAACCTGAAAGAGGACTCAGTTCTAGAATTTAGAGTTTTTGCAAAGAATGAGAAAGGACTGAGTGATGGTGTCACGATTGGGCCAATCACTGTGAAAGAACTTGTCATTCCACCTGAAGTTGACCTCTCAGAAATTCCTGGAGCCCAAATCAGTGTAAGAATTGGTCATAATGTACACCTTGAATTACCCTACAAAGGAAAGCCCAAACCATCTATCAGCTGGCTGAAAGACAGTATGCCACTGAAAGAAAGTGAGCAGCTCCGCTACAGCAAAACCGAAAACAAACTAACTTTGAACATCAAAAATGTACAAAAGGAGCATGGTGGAAAGTATGCCATCATTCTAGATAATGCAGTGTGTAGAAACTCATTCCCCATTACAATCATTACCCTGGGCCCCCCATCAAAGCCCAAAGGACCTATCCGATTTGAAGAGATTAAAGCTGATAGTGTTATCATGTCATGGGACGTTCCTGAAGATGACGGAGGAGGAGAAATCACTTGTTACAGCATTGAGAAACGGGAAGCTTCACAAACTAACTGGAAGATGGTGTGTTCTAGCGTTGCTAGGACAACTTTTAAAGTGCCCAACTTAGTTAAAGATGTGGAATACCAGTTTAGAGTTAGAGCAGAAAATCGATATGGAGTAAGCCTACCCCTTGTCTCAACAATTATTATTGCAAAACATCAGTTCAGAGTACCTGGTCCACCAGGAAAGCCTGTTGTATACAATATAACTTCTGATGGCATGTCAATAACTTGGGATGCACCACCATATGATGGTGGTTCAGAAGTTACTGGATACTATGTTGAGAAGAAAGAAAGAAATAGCATCCTATGGCAGAAAGCTAATACAACTTCAATCTCTGGAAGAGAATACAGAGTTACTGGACTTCTTGAGGGCCTGGATTACCAATTCCGTGTATATGCTGAAAATTCAGCTGGCCTAAGCCCACCTAGTGACCCAAGCAAATTTACCCTAGCTATTTCTCCAGTAGGTAAGTAATTAAATATTATGCTTCCCCCACCTCATTTAGTACTTGTATTTGTTAATAACAGGGATCGCTTGATTATTTACATATTTGTAGCCCTCTCCATCTACAACCTCATATCCATTGCTTTTAGGATTGTGCTACCCACAAGAGGACTGCCCTACTAAAGAAGAAGGGATGATACATAAATCAATTTATTAAATCATGTAGAAATGACAGCTAGGTGGCAGAATACATACAATGTGAGGCCTGGAACTTGGGAAATTTGGTGTTCAAATTCAGCCACAAATACTGAGCAGTTATATGAGCAAGTCATCTAACCTCTCTTAGCCTCAATTTCATCATCTCCAGAATGGGGATAATAATAGCATTTGCCTCATGGAATTATATTTGCAGAATAAGCTTTAAAGCCCTATGTAAATGAGTCTATTATAGTAACTAAATCATTTAATATGGCTAATAAATAATTATAAAACTAATTCCATATGTAATTTTCAATAATCTCTGTTTTAGACCCACCTGGCACTCCTGATAGCATTGATGTCACCCGGGAGACCATCACACTTAAGTGGAACCCACCATTGCGTGATGGAGGCAGTAAAATTGTAGCTTACAGTATCGAAAAACGCCAAGGAAATGATCGCTGGCTTAGATGCAATTTTACTGATGTTAGTGAATGTCAGTACACAGTCACAGGACTTAGTCCAGGAGACCGTTATGAGTTTAGAATAATTGCAAGAAACGCTGTTGGAACAATCAGCCCACCTTCACAGTCTTCAGGCTACATTATGACAAGAGATGAGAATGGTAAGCATTTTAGTTACCGATGTTGTGACTGGGAATGTCACTTTAGTCTGTTTATAAAATAAGAATGTTATTGCTTATCTCCTCCCATCTTCAAAAGCTGCTAGGAGGCAAGTTGTATGTTTTTCCCTCATCGATAGATACTAAAATTGTTTTAATATATGACTTATTTTTTATCATTTCGATTATTTCACTATATCTTCATATAGATATTATGTAATCAAAGATGGATGAGTTTGGGGTATTGTAATTTCAGCCATTCCTTACATTAATATCTTTATAAGAAATAAGACCTCATGGATCTGATAGGTTTTTTTTCCCCACTGTTATTTGACTGAAGTTAAGTTATAGAGGTATATCACTACGGTCACAGGCATATTTGACCCTAGCTTATGTTAATTTCCAGGAACACATTTAAGCATATATTAGTACTACAAAGCATAAATTGTTTTTAAAACCTTAGCCAGCTGCCCCTACAAATTTCATTTTTGTTTGTATACGAGATGAAAAATAATAATGATCCAATATTGATAAACTAACTGCAAATAATCATTTTTACTGTACTAATCAGCACTATTTTCAAAATACTTTTCCCTAGTACTATTGTGCCCCATGGGTTGCCTTTTGTTTTTCAGATTTTACTACTCCAGTGAATAAATCAAATATAGGGGCTAATTTTGTTTTCTTTCTCTTTTATAGTTCCTCCAACAGTAGAATTTGGTCCCGAATGCTTTGATGGCCTTATTATTAAGGCTGGAGAGAGCCTAAGAATCAAGGCATTGATAAAGGGTCGGCCAGTACCTCGGGTAACTTGGTTTAAAGATGGACAAGAGATAGAAAAGAAAATGAATATGGAAATAACAGATGTCCTTGGATCCAGCAGTCTCTTTGTTAGAGATGCTACTCGTGATCATCGTGGTGTATATACTGTTGAAGCCAAAAATATATCGGGCTCCACAAAGGAAGACATAACTGTGAAAGTACAAGGTACTTATAAAAACATATTCTTAATTTTGCAACTCATGTTGTGAAGTTTGTATTTTGAATGTTTTTTGGAACTATCAAGTCCATGAAGTTTGTATTTAACTGTAAAAGCAAAAGGTAACTAATTCTGTGAACTCTATTCCTTAATAGATACTCCAGGAAAAGTAGTTGGGCCAATAAGATTCACTAATATAACTGGAGAGAAGATGACACTCTGGTGGGATGCTCCACTTAATGACGGTTGTTCTCCTGTGACTCACTATATGATTGAAAAACGAGAAACCAGCAGGCTTGCATGGGCACTCATCGAGGACAAGTGCGAAGCCCACAGTTACACTGCAGTTAAATTAATAAATGGCAATGAATATCAATTCCGTGTTTCTGCAGTTAACAAAATTGGTGTTGGCAGGCCACTTGATTCTGACCCAGTGGTTGCCCAAATACAATACAGTGAGTTTTCTCCTTTTTATTTTTTACATACTTCTACTGTTTTACATATCAAGATATGAAACAGCAATCTACTTTTCTAGCGAATATGTCTAACTGATTTTTCATTCTGTAGCTGTTCCAGATGCCCCTGGTACTCCAGAGCCTAGCAACATAACTGGCAATAGCATTACACTCACATGGGCCAGGCCAGAATCCGATGGTGGTAATGAAATTCAGCACTACATCCTTGAAAGGCGAGAAAAGAAGAGCATGCGATGGGTAAAAGTAATCAGCAAGCGCCCAATTACTGAGACCAGATTCAAAGTTACTGGACTGACTGAAGGCAATGAATACGAATTCCATGTCATGGCCGAAAATGCTGCAGGGGTAGGACCTTCAAGTGGCATTTCAAGACTGATTAAATGCAGAGAGCCAGTGAGCCCCCCTGGTGCTCCTACTGTGGTCAAAGTGACAGACACATCAAAGACAACTGTAAGCTTAGAATGGACCAAACCAGTTTTTGATGGTGGGATGGAAATAATTGGCTATATCATTGAAATGTGCAAAGCAGATTTAGGCGAGTGGCAGAAGGTCAATGCTGAAGCATGTGTCAAGACGAGATACACTGTCACCAATTTGCAAGCGGGTGAAGAATACAAATTCCGAGTTAGTGCTGTCAATGGAGCTGGCAAAGGAGAAAGCTGTGAGGTTTCTGGTACAATTCAAGCAGTTGACAGATTAACACCACCTGAACTTGATATTGACGCAAACTTCAAGCAAACTCATATTGTGAGAGCTGGGGCCAGTATCCGCCTGTTCATCGCCTACAGGGGCCGACCTACTCCCACTGCAGTATGGAGCAAACCAGATTCTAATCTTAGTATTCGAGCTGACATTCATACAACAGACTCCTTCAGCACTCTCACTGTGGAGAACTGCAACAGAAATGATGCTGGCAAATATACCTTCTCTTTGGAAAACAACAGTGGAAGCAAATCGATAACATTCACTGTTAAGGTGCTAGACTCTCCTGGCCCACCTGGTCCTATCACCTTCAAGGATGTAACCAGAGGATCTGTTACATTAATGTGGGATGCACCTATCCTTGACGGGGGTGCCCGAATCCATCATTATGTGGTGGAGAAACGAGAAGCAAGTCGTCGTAGTTGGCAGGTGGTCAGTGAAAAATGCACTCGCCAGATCTTCAAGGTCACAGACCTCTTAGAAGGAGTTCCCCACTACTTCCGTGTTTCTGCAGAAAATGAGTATGGCATTGGCGAGCCATATGAAATGCCAGAACCAATTGTAGCCACAGAAGAGCCTGCCCCACCTAAGAGACTTGATATCATTGATACAAGCAAATCCTCAGCAGTGTTAGCTTGGCTTAAACCTGATCATGACGGAGGAAGCCGGATCACCAGTTACCTTCTTGAAATGAGACAGAAGGGCTCTGATTTTTGGGTTGAAGCTGGTCACACAAAGCAGCTTACTTTTACAGTGGAACACCTTGTAGAAAACACTGAATATGAATTCCGTGTGAAGGCAAAGAATGATGCTGGCTATAGCGAACCCCGGGAAGCCTTCTGTTCTGTCATTATCAAGGAGCCTCAGATTGAACCAACTGCAGATCTCAGTGGAATTACCAATCAGATCATAACTTGCAAAGCGGGAAGCTCTTTTACCATTGACATACCAATCAGTGGTCGCCCAGCTCCTAAAGTAACATGGAAACTTGAAGAGATGAGACTTAAGGACACCGACAGGATGAGCATCAAGACGACAAAGGATAGAACCACACTGAGTGTTAAAGAGAGCATGAGAGGCGACTCTGGATGTTACTATCTGACCCTCGAGAACACAGCAGGGGTAAAAACCTTTACAGTCACTGTCATTGTCATTGGACGGCCAGGTCCAGTAACTGGCCCCATTGAAGTCTCCTCTGTCTCTGCTGAGTCGTGCGTCCTGTCATGGGCTGAACCTAAGGATGATGGTGGCACTGAAATTACTAACTACATAGTTGAAAAACGCGAGTCCGGGACAACAGCTTGGCAGCTTGTAAATTCCAGTGTCAAACGTACTCAGATTAAAGTAACTCATCTAACAAAATATATGGAATACTCTTTCCGTATCAGTTCAGAAAACAGATTTGGTGTCAGCAAACCTCTGGAATCCGCACCAATAGTTGCTGAGCATCCATTTGGTAAGGAAAAATGTAATTTCTCAAAATGTAAATGTTAACTACATGGTTTTATTTTTCCTGAACTTAGTTTCAATTTTATTTTTCTGATTTTTTTTGTATAGTCCCTCCAAGTGCACCTACCAGGCCTGAAGTCTACTTTGTATCTGCAAATGCTATGGCTATCCGTTGGGAAGAACCATATCATGATGGTGGCAGTAAAATCATTGGATACTGGGTTGAGAAGAAAGAACGTAATACCATTCTTTGGGTGAAGGAAAACAAAGTGCCTTGCTTAGAATGCAACTTCAAAATAACTGGCTTGGTGGAAGGTCTGGAATATCAGTTCAGAACTTATGCACTAAACGCAGCAGGTGTTAGCAAAGCCAGTGAAGCGTCAAGACCTATAGTAGCTCAAAATCCAGTAGGTAGGTATCACAATGGAATAGTCTTTGGATTTAGAGAAAGGAAATTTTCAGGAGCCACAGTATAATGCTTAACCTTATTTTCATACCTCTTCCAGATCCACCAGGAAGACCAGAGGTAACAGATGTCACTAGATCTACAGTGTCATTGAGCTGGTCTGCACCAATTTACGATGGAGGCAGCAAGGTTATAGGCTACATTGTAGAACGGAAGCCAGTGAGTGAGGTTGGAGATGGTCGCTGGCTAAAGTGCAACTATACCATAGTATCAGAGAATTTCTTCACTGTGACAGCTCTAAGTGAAGGAGACACCTATGAATTCCGTGTATTAGCCAAGAATGCTGCTGGTGTCATTAGCAAAGGGTCAGAATCCACGGGTCCCATCACTTGCAGAGACGAATATTGTAAGAAAAAATCAGATATCTTCTCTAAATTATCATAACTTGAGCAACAGGTTATCAAATACTTACTTAGATCTGTTTCTCTTTTGATAGCACCCCCCAAAGCTGAATTGGATGCTAGACTACAGGGAGATATCGTTACTATCAGAGCTGGATCGGATCTCGTTCTCGATGCAGCAGTTGGTGGAAAACCCGAACCCAAAATCATCTGGACTAAAGGAGACAAGGAATTAGATCTCTGTGAAAAGGTCTCTTTGCAGTATACTAGCAAGCGAGCCACTGCTGTGATCAAATTCTGTGATAGAAGTGATAGTGGAAAATATACATTAACAGTGAAGAATGCCAGTGGAACCAAAACTGTATCTGTCATAGTCAAAGTACTTGGTAAGTTTTTCCCAGCTAAATAAGCATATACTTTTTATTATATTGAACCCTCCACCATGGAATATTCTTCCCAATAAAATATAAGTTCACTTTTGGCATTGTATCCCCAGTGCCTAGCATATAGTACTCTTAATAAATGTTTGTTGATTGATTCATTCATTGTATGTCATTATGCCCTTTCCCGCCTAGATTCTCCTGGTCCATGTGGAAACCTCACTATCAGCAGAGTTACAGAAGAGAAATGCACTTTAGCCTGGACCCTCCCTAAAGAAGATGGAGGTGCAGAAATAACTCACTACATTGTGGAAAGACGTGAAACAAGCAGACTCAACTGGGTCATTGTTGAGGGAGAATGCCCAACACTATCATATGTGGTCACCAGGCTCATCAAGAACAATGAATACATATTCCGAGTGAGGGCAGTCAACAAATATGGTCCAGGTGTACCTGTTGAATCAGGACCCATCATTGCTAGAAATTCATTCAGTAAGTGTTAATAATTTTTGGCCATCATTCCGGATTTGCTAGTTGAAATTCATTAGGAGCAAGGGGGAAGGTGGGAGGTAGGCAGTCATAGAAATGCCACTGTACTTTGTGCAAATCTAATTGTTTCTTTTTCATAAAACCATGAACAGCTATTCCATCACCACCTGGTATGCCTGAAGAAATGGGTGCTGGCAAAGAACATGTCATCATTCAGTGGCAAAAGCCAGAATCTGATGGTGGCAATGAGATCAGCAACTACCTTGTAGACAAACGTGAAAAGAAGAGCCTGCGTTGGACACGGGTCAATAAAGATTACACTGTTTATGACACCAGACTTAAAGTGACTGGCTTAATGGAAGGCTGTGAGTACCAGTTCCGGGTCACCGCAGTAAATGCTGCTGGCAACAGTGAGCCTAGTGAAGCATCCAACTTCATCTTATGCAAAGAACCTTCATGTAAGTTCCAAAAAGTACACATGCCTATAGTTCCTGTCGAGCAATGTATTACAAATAGTTTGCTAATTCAATATTTCAGAGAACTCATAGAAAGTTACGTTACAGGCAGCTAGGTGGCTCAGTGGAATGAGAGGCAGGCCTAGAAACAGTAGGTTCAAATCTGAACTCAGACACTTCCTAGCTGTGTCATATTTCCAATGCAGTATTTTTTAAAAGTTACTAGATGGTCTAAAAACTATGCTCCTTTAATTATTCCCTTCCCCCTTTTCTGCTACTTTCCCACCCTTATTACAGAAGCAGAAAGGGACAATGCAAGACTGAGGACCATTTTCTTCTTTTTTTTCTCTTTTGGGTTGTCATGGCCAAAGAATCCATCTTCAAAAAGCCATATTTCTTACTGGTAATGAGCCTTTTTGTACTTAGGCTGGTGCTTGGGAAGTAGACTATCACGAGGATCCATATCTCAGACCCATTGTCACACAGCGTTTGAGAATCTTTTGTCACCTTCATACAATAATGAGGCACGAGCCTTTAAAACCCCACATAATCACATGGTATCCAGTATTAAACTAAAAGTGACCAAAGGATATAGCTATAAAGATTCATCATACTATACGACTGAGGCTTATGGATAATACCTGAAACCATGAATTACAAATCCCAGCGGTTCATATAACATGTCTCTCTTTTCTCCCAAAGATACTCCTGGACCACCTTCTGCTCCAAGAGTTGTAGACACAACCAAACGTAGCATTAGCCTGGCATGGACAAAACCAATGTATGATGGTGGTGCTGACATCATAGGCTATGTCCTTGAAATGAAAGAACAAGAAACTGATCAGTGGTACAGAGTGCATACAAATGCTACTCTAAGAAATTCTGAATTCACTGTCCCAGATCTTAAAACTGGCCAGAAATACTGCTTCAGAGTTGCTGCTGTAAATGTGAATGGCATGAGTGAATACAGTGAATCAACTACTGAAATTGAACCTGTGGAACGACTAGGTATTTATCATCTCACTCTTTGATGGAAGTATTTGTTCTTCAATTGGTTTGCAAATTAATTCATTTTGGTATTTGTCTTCCAGAAATTCCAGATCTTGAGCTTGCCGATGATCTGAAGAAAACTGTTACCGTCAGGGCTGGCGTTTCTTTGCGCCTTATGGTATCTGTATCAGGAAGGCCACCTCCTGTTATCACATGGAGCAAAAAGGGCATTGATCTCACAAGTCGAGCAATTATTGACACAACTGAAAGCTATACTTTGCTTATTGTTGACAAAGTTAATCGGTATGATGCCGGAAAATATACCATTGAAGCAGAAAATCAATCTGGCAAAAAATCAGCAACAGTCCTCGTTAAAGTGTATGGTAAGCACTTCTCTAAACTTAATGGATCTTGGGGTATTTTTTTCATATTATCTTGAAGAATGCTCCTGGCCCACAAAAGAGAAAGAGAAAGTTGTGGAGGACATGTATCACACTAATTATTTTCGGGGTGGGGGGGATCAACCAATCATGCAAACAGGAAGTAATAATGTTTCTGATAATGTTTTCAGATACACCTGGTCCATGTCCTTCTGTGAAAGTTAAGGAAGTGTCAAGAGATTCTGTGACCATTACTTGGGAGATACCCACTATTGATGGTGGTGCACCAGTTACCAACTACATTATTGAGAAACGTGAGGCTGCCATGAGAGCATTCAAAACAGTAACTACTAAATGCAGCAAAACACTTTACAGAATTTCTGGCCTTGTAGAAGGAACCATGTACTACTTCAGAGTACTTCCAGAGAATATTTACGGCATCGGAGAGCCTTGTGAAACATCTGATGCTGTCCTGGTCTCAGAAGTTCCCTTGGTGCCTCAAAAGCTGGAAGTGGTGGATGTCACAAAGTCCAGTGTTTCTCTTGCCTGGGAAAAACCCCTCTATGATGGTGGTAGCAGGCTTACTGGATATGTTCTTGAGGCCTGTAAAGCTGGTACTGAAAGATGGATGAAAGTTGTAACCTTGAAACCCACTGTCTTAGAGCACACTGTTATCTCACTCAATGAAGGTGAACAGTACTTATTTAGAGTGAGGGCCCAGAATGAGAAAGGTGTGTCAGAACCAAGGGAGATTGTCACAGCAGTAACTGTCCAAGACCTACGAGGTATGTATTAGAAAATCACAATTTAAAGATTTAACATTTAACAAGACTTGTTAACTTTATCAGGATGAATGCTTTAGGATGGCTTACTAAAATTTTCTAAACTTTTCTTTCTCCATAGTATTGCCTACAATAGATCTTTCTACAATGCCTCAAAAGACTATTCATGTCCCAGCTGGCAGACCCATAGAGCTAGTTATACCAATTGCTGGTCGTCCACCTCCAGCTGCATCCTGGTTCTTTTCTGGCTCAAAATTGAAAGAATCAGAGCGTGTCACTTTTGAAACCCACTCTAAAGTAACCAAGTTAACAATCCGTGAGACCACTATAAAGGACACCGGAGAATACACTCTTGAACTGAAGAATGTGACTGGAACTACTTCAGAAACCATTAAAGTTATCATTCTCGGTGAGTTCATGTGATAAAAGTATTTTTATTTTTCTCTACTGCCACTATAGTCAAGATTCAACACCTAACTTCACCTTGAAATGAGATGGACTCTGTTTTCATTTTTCAGACAAACCTGGACCACCAACTGGGCCAATCAAAATTGATGAAATTGATGCTACTTCAGTCACCATTTCCTGGGAGCCGCCTGAATTGGATGGTGGTGCTCCACTAAGTGGTTATGTGGTAGAACAGCGGGATGCCCATCGACCAGGCTGGCTGCCAGTTTCTGAATCCGTGACTAGACCAACTTTTAAGTTTACCAGACTCACTGAAGGAAATGAATATGTGTTCCGGGTAGCTGCTACAAATCGCTTTGGAATTGGTTCTTACTTACAGTCTGAGGTCATAGAATGCCGTAGCAGCATCAGTAAGTTCTCCCTCCATTCCTCACCCAAAACAATGCATGAAAGAATGAGAAATCCATTCCATGATAATCTAGGAAATTAATAAAGACACATTTACAAAGATTTAAGGGAGTTGGATGGTATCTGGCAAGGTTTTATATTATTCCTCATATCAAAAATAAAATTTAGAGAAGGGATCTCACAGTTCATCCCATCCAATTTCCTAATTAAAGAAAAAAAAAGAAATCTGAGGATCAGAAAATGATTTGCCTAAGGTTGAATAACAGGATAGTAGCTGAATTGGGACTACAACACAAGTCTTATGGATCGTGGGGTTATGATCCTGTACTAATACCAAAGGATAAGAGAAGAGAAGCTTTTGGTCAGCAAATATCTATCAAGCTATGGTAGGTGCTCAGCAAAGACAAAGACATAATCCCTGCCCTCAAGTGGTCTGTAATATAAGCAGTTCAAATGGAGTAGACATCATTCAATCAATTGAGGACATATTATATACAGTGTAAATGGAAAGTAGTCCCAGAAGGAAGGCACTAGCAAAAGGCCAGGGGTAGGGAGAACCAGGCAAGGCCTCTTAAAAATGGGATATAAGATGAGTCTTTTTTTTTAAAGCTCTTAAATCAATACTAAGTATTGATTCCAAGACAGAAGAGAGATAAAGATAAGTCAAATGGAATTAAGTGATTTGTCTAGGGTCACTCTTCTAGGAAATATCTGAGGCCAGATTTGAACCAAGGTCCTCTCAATTTCCAGGCCTGGTGCTACCTAACTAATCCATTGTGCTACCTAACTTCCCCCATGAGCTGAGTCTTAATAGAAGGCAGGAGCATCAGGAAAAATACATACAGAAAATTCCTTGGAAATACCATCCCAAGACAGTCTTTTGAACTGCTTATAATACTAACTTGAGAGTTAGGGGCCATAGATTCATGAGTATTTTTGTGATTATTTTTCATTGCATATATAATGCCAATTTTCTATTAACTTGTGTTTCTTACTTTACAACAGGCATACCAGGACCTCCAGAAACAATACAGATCTTTGATGTTTCCCGTGATGGTATGACACTAACTTGGTACCCACCTGAAGATGATGGTGGCTCCCAGGTGACAGGTTATATCATAGAACGCAAAGAAGTCAGAGCAGATCGATGGGTCCGTGTCAATAAAGTAGCAGTGACCATGACACGTTATCGTTCCACTGGCCTCATCGAAGGATTAGAATATGAACACCGTATTACTGCCATTAATGCCAGAGGAACTGGGAAACCAAGTCGTCCTTCCAAACCTGTTGTTGCCATGGATCCAATTGGTAAGTAATCTCAAAGTCAGAGTGTCATACGTGTCAAGCCAGAAAGGACCTGAGTCTATTTAATTCTATACCCTTACTGTGAAAATAAGGAAAATGAATATAGGGAGTCAGAGTAAAAGGTGAGATGTGTTAGGAGAACCTCAGACTCTGGAGATGGTGCTTTTTCTACTATACCAAGACAAAGGGGAAACCAACAGATTTGTCTTAATGGGTAAAGTAAGTTTTCTCAAAATAGTCATTAATATCTTGTGTTTCAGTAGCCTTAGGATGGGTTTGTTAGGCAGTTTAGTTGGGCTTTTATTGTTATTTTTAAATTTATGGGCCATTTTATACTTTTTTTCCCCAGCTCCTCCAGGAAAACCTCAGAACCCAAGAGTTACAGATACTACAAGAACATCAGTCTCCCTTGCCTGGAGTATTCCTGAAGATGAAGGAGGATCTAAAGTCACTGGCTACTTGATTGAAATGCAAAAGGTGGATCAGCATGAATGGACCAAATGCAATACCACTCCAACCAAAATCCGGGAGTATACACTAACACATCTGCCTCAGGGGGCAGAATATAGATTCCGTGTCATGGCCTGTAATGCTGGTGGACCTGGGGAACCTGCTGAAGTACCAGGAACGGTGAAAGTCACTGAAATGCTTGGTAAGACGTGTAATTGCATACTTCCTTATATAACTATGTGTTAACTTTTTCTTGCATAAATAAACATGCTAAAATACTAAATTTTTTTCCCTTTCAGAATATCCTGATTATGAACTTGATGAAAGATACCAGGAAGGTGTCTTTGTAAGACAAGGTGGAGTCATTAGGCTCACCATACCAATCAAAGGAAAACCATTCCCAATATGCAAATGGACGAAGGAAGGCCAAGACATTAGCAAGAGAGCTATGATTGCAACTTCTGACACACACACTGAGCTTGTGATTAAAGAAGCAGATCGGGAGGATTCTGGCAACTATGACTTGGTTCTAGAAAACAAGTGTGGCAAGAAAGCAGTTTACATCAAGGTCAAGGTGATTGGAAGTCCAAATACTCCAGAAGGTCCCCTCGAATATGATGACATACAAGCTCGTTCCGTTAGAGTGAGCTGGAGACCTCCAGCTGATGATGGCGGCGCCGACGTCATAGGGTACATTGTTGAGAGGCGAGAAGTCCCTAAAGCTGCCTGGTATACCATTGATTCCAGAGTTAGAAGCACGTCTCTTGTGGTAAAAGGCTTAAAAGAGAATGTAGAGTATCACTTCCGTGTTTCGGCAGAAAACCAGTTTGGTATCAGCAAGCCCCTGAAATCTGAAGAACCAGTCATACCAAAAACACCACTGAGTAAGTCTGCATTTGTATTTCTAACTTAAAAAAATAAGCTCTCATTGCATAAAATATTTGTAAAGAGTTGGTGCTATAGAAATGCTTATTCCCTACCTCTTTCTCCACCCCGCCCCCCAACTTCAGGAATCATAAGCATGTGCAAATTATATTTAACATCTTGTTTGTTTTGATGCATGTAGACCCTCCAGAGCCTCCCAGCAATCCTCCAGAAGTGCTGGATGTAACTAAGAGTTCTGTCAGCTTGTCCTGGTCACGACCCAAAGATGACGGTGGTTCTCGGGTCACTGGGTACTACATTGAACGGAAAGAAACTTCTACTGACAAATGGGTTCGGCACAACAAGACCCAGATCACTACCACAATGTACACAGTCACAGGCTTGGTTCCTGATGCTGAATATCAATTCCGTATCATCGCACAGAATGATGTTGGCTTAAGTGAAACCAGTCCTGCTTCCGAACCAGTTGTATGCAAGGATCCTTTTGGTAAGAAAATGGTTATGTTTCTGAATAAATTGACTCATCTTTTCTTTGATCTTTGGCCACCTTCTCAAACATTTTAAAATGTTTCAGATAAACCAAGCCAACCTGGAGAGATTGAGATCCTATCTCTATCCAGAGACAGCGTTACGCTTCAGTGGGAAAAACCGGAATGTGATGGTGGGAAAGACATCCTTGGATACTGGATAGAATACCGGCAGTCTGGAGACAGTGCATGGAAGAAGAGCAATAAGGATCGTATTAAAGACAGGCAGTTCACAATCGGTGGTTTATTGGAAGCCACTGAATATGAATTCAGGGTTTTTGCTGAAAATGAGACTGGAATCAGCAGACCTAGAAGGACTGCCATGTCTGTGAAGACTAAACTGACATGTACGTATCCTTAAATTATAGATCCTTGGAATTGAAAAGTATGTAGTGCAGGGCCTGACATAGAATAAGCACTCAAAATGAATGCTGACTGTAGAAGTCATCTACTTCAAGCCCTATTCAAGCCCTATCCAGTGTTTGAATCATCTGTTACACAATGCTTTACTGGATAAATTAAATGGTAGGGGAAATTGTTTCTATGTAGAGTAGTCAGAGACTGGCATAAAGTTTTGCTGAATGCTAGCAATTTTGTAGACCATACATGTAGCATTTATTAAATGTGTGATAAGAAAGAATTATACATATTGGTACACACGTATATGCATATACACACATATACCAACAGAGAACTTTTGCATAGGGCCATTTTATTTTATTTTTTTAATTCCTTACCTTCTGAGATCAATACAAAGGATCGGTTCCAAGGCAGAAGAGCAGTAAAAGCTAGGCAATGGGGATTAAGGGACTTGCCCGGGGTAACACAGCTGTGAAGTGTCTGAGGCCAGATCTGAACCTAAAAACTCTTGTCTGGGCACTGAGACACTTAGCTGCCCCAATATAGGGCCATCTTAAATATGTAGTCCCAAAGGGGGCTACTAAGGACAGTGCTGTTGATCACATTGCTGCAACAGATCTCCCATTATGGCTATAGGTCTACTCTTCACCAAAGGTTCCAATATATCCATTTTAAAGGAAAGGATCAGATATTCTTCCCCATCCCGCTCCACCTTCCTGGTGAATAAAACTGAATTCTTTGCAAGGAGAAGACCTGGGGTTTTCAGAGGGAACTACCCCCCCACAAGTATACATAATTAGTTTCATTACATTTATGAAGGAAAAAGTCTATCTGACCTCGTTTTTGTGACCATGAAAAATGTTTCAGATCCCAAGAATATTATTTTTTCATTGGGGATCTGTAATAACCCTTGTAAAAAATCTTTTAAAAAGTTTAAAGCTAAAGTAATAATAACTAACATGTAGCACTTACTGTGTGCCAGGCACTCTGCTAATAAGCACTTTACAGTTATCTCATTTGATCCTCATAACTCTAATCAGCTAACGCCAGGTTTAGAGGAGTGAAAGATAAGTAGATTCCTTAGTAACAGAAAAATGCACACTTAATAGAATACTTTTTTCCCATTTCAGCTGGAGAGGCACCAGGAGTACGAAAAGAAATGGCAGATGTTACTACTCAATTGGGTGAAGCCGCTCAGCTCTCCTGCCAGATTGTTGGAAGGCCCCTTCCAGACATTAAATGGTTCCGCTTTGGCAAAGAACTAATACAAAGTCGAAAATACAAAATGTCATCAGATGGGCGCACTCATACTCTCACTGTAATGACAGATGAACAAGAGGATGAAGGTGTCTACACCTGCACAGCAACCAATGAACTTGGGGAGGTAGAAACCAGCAGCAAGCTACTCTTGCAAGCAACTCCTCAGTTCCACCCTGGTTTCCCGCTGAAAGAGAAATACTATGCAGCAGTGGGGTCTACTCTCCGTCTGCATGTTATGTACATTGGTCGCCCAGTACCTGCCATTACGTGGTTCCATGACAAGAAACCTTTGAAAAATTCAGAGACTGTTACCATTGAGAATACTGAGCACTATACTCATCTTATCATCAAGAATGTTCAGCGCAAGACTCATGCTGGGAAATATAAAGTGCAGCTGAGCAATGTATTTGGAACAGTCGATGCCACTCTTGATGTGGAAATACAAGGTATTTTATTTTATTTCACTTCAATTTCCCAAGGGAAAGGGCATATGGATTTTTTGAAACCTAAGCCACTGTTTCTATGGTTATTAATCTTGTTTTCTTATTAACAGATAAGCCAGACAAACCTATAGGGCCAATTGTGATTGAAGCACTACTTAAGAACTCTGCTGTAATCAGCTGGAAACCTCCTACAGATGATGGAGGATCATGGATAACCAACTATGTGGTTGAGAAATGTGAGGCAAAGGAAGGTGCCGAGTGGCAGCTGGTATCTTCAGCCATTTCAGTAACAAGCTGCAGAATTGTTAACCTCACAGAAAATGCTGGCTATTATTTCCGAGTATCTGCTCAGAACACCTATGGCATTAGTGAAGCTCTGGAGGTCTCCTCAATTGTGGTTATCAAGACTCCATTTGGTAAGCAAGGTCCAATTCTTGCATCACCATAAACTTCAGTCTTTACACATTGTCATTCTAAGAGAAAAGTTCATTTTACAAAAATGGCTGATCAAGATGGAAATTAGGCTACATGAAGTTTTTGTGAATCTAAATTCAGCAACAAAAGGAAGGGCAAGAAGTATGTGGCTTGTATCTCTCTCTTATTCAAATGCACTAGAATTTTTTTTCCTCCTCTGTAAGGTTCTTGGAGTAAACTGTCAATTTTTTTCTGAAAAATTTGCTTTCACACCAATATCCCAACTCATTATGTAAAAATTTATCACAAAGCAGGATTTTATGGTATTTAACAATAAGTATACCTATTTAACTTCATGATTTAAATCTTTTTGTTTTTATCCAGAAAAACCTGGTGCTCCTAGCAAACCAACTATAACTGCTCTTACAAAAGATTCCTGTGTTGTGGCTTGGAAGCCACCTTCCAGTGATGGTGGAGCAAAGATTAGAAATTACTACCTTGAGAAGCGTGAAAAGAAACAAAATAAGTGGATTGCTGTGACAACAGATGAAGTTCGAGAAACAGTCTTTTCTGTACAAAACCTTATTGAAGGTCTTGAATATGAGTTCCGTGTGAAATGTGAAAACCTAGGTGGTGAAAGTGAATGGAGTGAAATATCAGAACCTGTCACACCTAAATCTGATGTTCCAATACAGGCACCACACTTTAAAGATGAACTAAGAAATCTCAATGTCAGATATAAGAGCAATGCAACATTGGTCTGCAAAGTAACTGGCCACCCTAAACCTGTTGTCAAATGGTACCGCCAGGGCAAAGAAATTATTGCAGATGGAGAAAAGTATAGAATTCAGGAATTTAAGGGTGGATACTACCAACTCATCATTACAAATGTAACAGATGATGATGCCACTGTCTACCAAGTTAGAGCTACTAACCAAGGAGGATCTGTGTCCGGCACGGCCTCCTTAGATGTTGAAGGTAATGATATAAATAATAATACACCTTTGATGTTAGAGAACACATTCATATTCTGGATTTTCCCTATGTTTGATAGTAACTTCAAATGTTACTGTTTCTTAAAAAAAATTGTTTTTGTTCTTGTTTCCTTTGGTACAGTTCCTGCCAAGATACACTTGCCTAAAAATCTTGAAGGGATGGGAGCTGTTCATGCTCTCCGGGGAGAAGTCATCAGCATCAAGATTCCTTTCAGTGGCAAACCAGACCCAGTGATCACCTGGCAGAAAGGACAGGATCTCATTGACAACAATGGCCACTACCAAGTTATTGTCACTAGATCATTCACATCCCTTGTGTTCTCCAATGGAGTAGAGAGAAAAGACGCTGGCTTCTATGTCGTCTGTGCTAAAAATCGATTTGGAATTGATCAGAAGACAGTTGAGTTGGATGTAGCGGATGTTCCTGACCCTCCTAGGGGAGTCAAAGTGAGTGACGTCTCAAGAGATTCAGTCAACTTAACTTGGACTGAGCCAGCTTCTGATGGTGGGAGCAAAATCACCAACTACATCATTGAAAAATGTGCCACTACAGCAGAGAGATGGCTCCGTGTGGGTCAAGCTCGGGAAACACGATATACTGTGATTAACTTGTTTGGTAAGACTAGTTACCAGTTCCGTGTAATAGCTGAAAATAAATTCGGCCTCAGCAAACCTTCTGAACCTACAGAACCAACCATAACTAAGGAAGATAAAACCAGAGTAATGAACTATGATGAAGAGGTGGATGAAACCCGAGAAGTCAGCACAACTAAGGCTTCTCACTCTTCTACCAAGGAACTCTATGACAAGTATATGATTGCTGAAGACCTAGGACGTGGACAGTTCGGAATTGTCCACCGCTGTGTTGAAACTTCTTCTAAGAAGACATATATGGCCAAATTTGTCAAAGTTAAAGGAACTGACCAAGTTTTGGTAAAGAAGGAAATTTCTATTCTTAACACTGCTAGACATAAGAACATCTTATATCTCCATGAATCATTTGAAAGCATGGAAGAATTGGTTATGATCTTTGAATTTATTTCAGGGCTTGATATCTTTGAAAGAATTAACACCAGTGCTTTTGAGCTCAATGAAAGAGAAATTGTAAGTTACGTTCGCCAGGTCTGTGAAGCCCTTGAATTCTTACACAGTCACAATATTGGACACTTTGACATTAGGCCAGATAATATCATTTACCAAACAAGAAGAAGTTCCACTATTAAAATCATTGAATTTGGTCAAGCCCGGCAGTTGAAGCCAGGGGACAACTTTAGGCTTATGTTCACTGCTCCTGAATATTATGCACCGGAGGTACATCAACATGATGTTGTCAGTACAGCCACAGACATGTGGTCCCTCGGAACCCTGGTATATGTTCTGCTGAGTGGTATTAATCCATTCCTGGCTGAAACCAATCAACAGATGATTGAAAATATCATGAATGCTGAGTATAGCTTTGATGAAGAAGCATTCAAGGACATCAGCATTGAAGCCATGGACTTTGTTGATCGCCTGCTGGTGAAAGAAAGAAAATCTCGCATGACAGCTTCTGAGGCGCTCCAGCATCCATGGCTAAAGCAGAGGAGAGAAAATGTGAGCACTAAAGTCATCAGAACACTAAAACACAGGCGATACTATCACACCTTGATAAAGAAAGACCTGAACATGGTGGTATCAGCAGCCCGAATCTCCTGTGGTGGAGCCATCAGAGCTCAGAGGGGAGTGAGTGTTGCTAAAGTTAAAGTGGCATCAATTGAAATTGGCCCTATCTCTGGACAAATAATGCATGCTGTTGGAGAAGAAGGCGGATATGTAAAATATCAATGCAGCATTGAAAATTATGATGAATCTACCCAAGTGACCTGGTACTTTGGCATCAGACAGCTGGAGAACAGTGAAAAATACGAAATTACCTACCAAGATGGGCAAGCCACCATGTATGTTAAAGACATTACTAAAGCAGATGATGGTACGTACAGATGCAAGGTGGTCAATGACTATGGAGAAGACAGTTCCTATGCAGAACTCTTTGTTAAAGGTGTGAGAGAATCTTATGACTATTACTGTCGTAGAACTGTAAAGAAAATTAAACGGAGGACAGATGCTATGAGACTCCTGGAGAGGCCACCAGAATTTACTCTGCCTCTCTACAACCGGACTGCCTACATTGGTGAAAATGTCAGGTTTGGTGTGACCATAACAGTCCATCCAGAACCCCGAGTGACATGGTATAAATCAGGACAGAAGATCAAACCAGGTGATGATGACAAGAAGTATACATTTGAGACTGACAAGGGTCTTTACCAACTAACAATCAACAGTGTGACTATGGATGACGATGCTGAATATTCTGTGGTGGCACGGAACAAGTATGGTGAAGACAGCTGTAAAGCCAAGCTGACGGTGACGCCACATCCACCAGCGGCAGACACTACCCTAAGACCAATGTTCAAACGCTTACTGGCAAATGCAGAATGTCAGGAAGGCCAGAGTGTCTGCTTTGAAATTAGAGTTTCTGGCATCCCACCACCAACTTTAAAATGGGAAAAAGATGGGCAGCCTCTGTCCCTTGGTCCCAACATTGAAATTATCCATGAAGGCTTAGACTATTATGCTTTGCATATCAGAGATACATTGCCAGGTGACACAGGGTATTACAGAGTCACTGCCACCAACTCTGCTGGCTCTACAAGTTGCCAGGCTCACCTACAAGTAGAACGCCTCAAGTATGTCAAGCATGAATTCAAAACTCAAGAAGAGCGAGAAAGACACGTACAAAAACAAATTGACAAGACCCTAAGAATGGCTGAAATCCTTTCTGGTACTGAATCTGTGCCACTGACCCAAGTAGCCCAAGAGGCACTAAGAGAAGCTGCCATACTTTACAAACCAGCTGTAAGCACCAAGACTGTAAAAGGTGAATTTGTACTCCAAAAGGAAGAAAAGAAGGAAGAAAAACGACTCCGTATGCCTTACGAAGTACCAGAGCCACGCAGGTACAAACGCACCACTGTTGAGGAAGACCAACACATCAAGCAGTTTGTGCCGATGTCTGACATGAAATGGTACAAGAAACTACGTGATCAGTATGAGATGCCTGGAAAGATTGACAGAATTGCACAGAAAAGGCCCAAACGTATTCGCCTCTCAAGATGGGAACAGTTCTATGTGATGCCTCTTCCACGCATTACAGACCAATACAGACCTAAGTGGCGCATACCGAAACTGTCCCAAGATGATCTTGAGATAGTGAGACCAGCCCGTCGACGGACACCATCTCCTGATTATGACTACTACTATTATCGACCTAGAAGGAGGTCTCTTGGTGACCTTTCAGATGAAGAAATTCTCCTTCCAATTGATGATTACTTAGCTATGAAAAGGACTGAAGAAGAAAGGCTGCGCCTTGAAGAAGAACTTGAACTTGGCTTCTCTGCTTCCCCACCAAGCAGGAGTCCTCCCCAGTTTGAGCTATCTAGTCTACGTTATTCTTCACCCAGTGCTCATGTCAAAGTAGATGAAACAAGAAAAGACTTTAGATATTCAACTTATCATATCCCATCTAAAATGGAAACTGGCACAAGTTACATGGAATTACGTGAACGCCATGCCAGAGCTGCATACAGACATCCTAGGCAGCGACAAAGAATCATGGCTGAGAAAGAGGATGAGGAATTACTCCGTCCAGTTACAACAACCCAGCGACTCTCAGAATATAAAAGTGAACTTGACCATATGGCCAAGATGGCTAAAGAAGAAAAATCTAGGAAAAAAACCAGAAGAGAAAGAGAAATAACTGAAATAACAGAAATTGAAGAAGAAATTGAAATATCAAAACGTGCACAAAGAGAGTCATCTTCATCTGTCTCTAGGCTGCTAGGAAGACGACGATCTCTTTCTCCAACTTATATTGAATTAATGAGGCCAGTATCTGAATTAATACGGCCACGTACACAACCGGCTGAGGAATATGAAACTGAAAGAAGATCTCCAACTCCAGAGAGGACTCGGCCGCGTTCCCCTAGCCCAGTGTCAAGTGAAAGATCACTCTCGAGATTTGAGAGAACTGCAAGATTTGACATATTTTCCAGGTATGAGTCTATGAAGGCTGCATTAAAGACTCAGAAATCATCAGAACGAAAGTATGAAATTCTCAGTCAGCAGCCTTTCACTCTGGACCATGCCCCTCGAATCACACTGAGAATGCGCTCTCATCGTGTACCATGTGGGCAAAATACCCGCTTCATCTTAAATGTTCAGTCTAAGCCAACTGCTGACATTAAGTGGTATCATAATGGTGTGGAACTCCAAGAGAGCAGCAAGATTCATTATACTAACACAAGTGGAGTTCTGACCTTGGAAATTCTGGACTGCCATATCGATGACAGCGGGACATACCGTGCCGTGTGCACTAATTACAAGGGAGAAGCTTCTGACTACGCAACGTTAGATGTTACCGGTGGGGCCTATACTACCTATACTTCCCAACGCAAAGATGAGGAAGTACCAAGATCGATTTTTCCTGAATTAACCAGGACGGAGGCATATGCAGTTTCATCATTTAAGAAAACGTCTGAGATGGAAGCTTCCTCATCTGTAAGGGAAGTCAAATCACAAATGACAGAGACCAGGGAAACTCTCACATCACAGGAACGTTATGCTTCAACTGAAATGAAGGCCACAGCATCTGAAGAAAGGTCAGTGGAGGAGAAAGCCACTCACAGAAAGATTAAGACCACTTTGGCAGCAAGGATTCTAACCAAACCACGGTCCATAACAGTATATGAGGGCGAGTCTGCAAGATTCTCTTGTGACACTGATGGTGAACCAGTACCAACAGTTACATGGTTGCGTGCAGGTCAAGTCATCAGTTCCTCTGGCCGTCACCAAGTGACAACCACAAAGTACCATTCTACCTTTGAGATTTCTTCAGTCCAGGCCTCAGATGAAGGCAGCTACACTGTGGTGGTAGAAAACTCTGAAGGAAAACAGGAAGCGCAATTTACTCTGACACTTCAAAAGACCAGAGTCCCTGAAAAGTCAGTTACATCACCACCAAGAGTCAAGTCCCCCGAGCCTCATGCAAAATCTGCAGAAGCAGTGAAGTCACCCAAGAGAGTGAAATCGCCAGAGCTAGTCCCTTCTCACCCCAAAACCGCATCGCCAACAGAAACCAAAGCCGCCCCCACTGAGAAAGAACAGCTCCCGATCGCTGCTCCTCCTAAGATAGTTCAGCCACTGAAAGTGGAAGCTTCTAAAGACATCGCAAAGCTGACGTGTGCAGTTCAAAGCAGTGTTTTAAGTGCCAAAGAAGTAGCATGGTATAAAGATGGCAAGAAATTGAAGGAAAATGGCCATTTCCAGTTTCATTATTCAGCAGATGGCACGTATGAACTCAAAATCCACAACCTCACTGAAGCTGACAGAGGAGAATATGTCTGTGAAATTTCTGGTGAAGGTGGAGCTTCTAAGACTAATTTCCAGTTTGTTGGCCAAGCCTTTACGAGTATCCGTGACCAACTGTCCAGCACTCTTGAGACCAAGACATCAGTTGAAGAAACTGTTGAAACAAGAGAGACCAAGAAATCAATTCAGAAAACTGCTGAGGCAACAGAGACCAAGAAAGCCGTTGAGAAAACTGCTGAGTCAACAGATATTAAGAAATCTGCTCAGAAAGCAACTGAGCCAACAGAAACCAAGAAAACAGAAAAGAAAGATGCTAGGCCAGCCACTTCAAAGCCAGTAATTGTTACTGGCCTACAAGACATGGCCATAACTGCAAATACTGTTGCCAAGTTTTCAATTAAAGCCACAGGAGAGCCTTGGCCCACTGTTAGCTGGACTAAGGATGGAAAGGTAAACTTTTCTTAACCTCTACACATTGTCTAGAAATTCTATCCCCAAATTAGCCCACAACTTTAAAATCAAATTAATTCTATCCCACAGGCTCTTGTACAAGACGGAAAATATGAACTCTCTGAAGACAAAGGAGGATTCTACTTAGAAATACGGGAGACCAGTGCTTCAGACAGTGGCCTCTTTACATGCACAGTAATAAATTCAGCTGGATCCGTTTCCTCTAGCTGCAAATTAACAATAAAGGGTAGGTTCATTTTCTGCTGTCAGTTTGTTTAACTAGATGAAGGGAACCAATATGTAGATATTACTTTTTTTAATCGTTTTTTAAAAATTAGCTCAAAACAAAAACAGATTTCCAAACTCTGTGATACTATTTCTGTATAGACCTAGCAACAAGGTCTTTGCTACACTCATTGGCATCATCAAAAGCACTATCTGAACATGGTACTACTGTGTTAGGAACTATACAACACAAAATAGATGTCACACAGCCAGGCTTTGCCTTCTGGTAATTTATGATGTACCAGTTGACGAGGGCTGCTTTTCAGTTTCTTGGCTTGAAACTTTCCCTTTGATGCACTAAAGAAGGGATTCTAAACCTTTTTGGTATGTAATAGACTTCAGTAGAAGTCAGATGAAGCCTATGAACCCCTTCTCAAAATAATGTTTTTAAATGTATAAGTAAAATACATAGGACTATAAATGAAAACACTTCTACTGAATCATAGTTACTAAAATATTTTTTTAAAAAACAAGTTCACCACACCCCAGGTTAGGAGCCCCTTGCACTAAAACCTTCATTTAGAATACTTCTATTTTTTTCTTCATCATACATGTCCTTTTGGAAAGGCATTTTTGTTAAGTGATCAGAATCATATTTACATTGAATTCCCCATTAAATTAATATGCATGAGCATTTGATGAGTTTTTGTCCAGAGAGATCTGGGTACTCTTGTCCCCTCAATTTTGCAAGTTTTCCAACTGCTGAGTCGATGGGAATATGATTGGGGATATAGACTCTAAAGGATCGTCCTAGTGCAAATATCAATAATATGGAAATGGGTCTTGATCAATGACACATGTAAAACCCAGTGGAATTGCGCGTCAGCTATGGGAGTGGGTTAGGAGGGAGGGAAGGGAAATAACATGAATCTTGTAACCATGAAAAAATATTCTAAATTAACTAATTAAATAAAATTTCCAAAAAAAAATTTTGTAAGTTTTCTTTAGCCATAAATATTTCATACAAGACTAAAGAATAAATCTGTTTCCAATTACAATGTAATGCCAATATAGAGAATTTTCTTTTCTAGATACTAAAGAAGAGGAAAAGAAAATTATGACACAAAAGACTTCAGAAATAGCTTCTCAGAAAAAAGCAGTTGCCCAAGAAGTTACCAAAATGGCCATGGTTTCTGAAGAAATCCAGAAATCAGAAACAGTGTCTCATGAGAAGTCATCTGTCAAGGAGGAATTTTCAAAGGCACTGATTTCTGAAGAAATCAAGAAATCAGAAGCAGCCTCACTGGGAAAATCAGTTGTCCATGAGGAAATTGTGAAAAAGACCCAGGCATCAGAAGAAATCAGAGCTCATGCTGAAATTAAAGCATCTTCCACTCAGATGAGCATATCTGAGGGTCAGAAAATTACTCTAAAGGCTAACATTGCGGATGCCTCTGAAGTAAGGTGGGTACTGAATGGAGTGGAGCTTACAAACTCAGAAGATTACAGATATGGGGTGTCTGGCAATGATCACACCTTAACCATCAAGAAAGCCAGCCACAGAGATGAAGGAATACTTACCTGTGTGGGAAAAACCAGCCAAGGGATCATCAAGTGCCAGTTTGACATGATGCTATGTCAAGAGCGCTTAGATGCCCCTGTCTTCATCACCCAACCCAAGTCACAAAATGTGAATGAAGGACAAAACGTGCTCTTTTCTTGTGAAATCAATGGAGATCCATCCCCTGAAATTGAGTGGTTTAAAAATAACCTGCCGGTAAGTTCTTTAGGGCTAATTTGTTTTTGAGATAAAGACCATCTCTGTTTCTTGAGGATCTTAATAGAACATGTTTTTCTTTCTTAGATTTCTGTTTCTTCAAATGTTAGAGTAAGCCGCTCCAAAAATGCATATTCTCTTGAAATTCGAAATGCAGCAGTAACTGACAGTGGAAAATATACAATAAAAGCCAAAAATTTCCATGGACAATGTTCTGCTACAGCATCCTTAACAGTGCTCCGTAAGTGTTCTTCTGTCCTTTGATCCATCAGTGCCTTTTTTATCACATGCATACAGAGAAATGCATATGCCTGGAGTTTGATTGTTGGATGAGATATGTAAGAGGGTATGGGCATTCTGCAATGATTCATGCATTTAATCATACTTTTTTTTTTTAACTTTTGTGTCACATTTCAAAATAAAGTGCTACAAATGTCCTACTGCAAAAATGTATGATATAATGATGTTCTCTTTAGGCTTAATCAAATTCCCCCCCTAGTGATCCATGGTATACTTGCACGCAATATAATGCTGGCCATTTAAGGATTCCTTTTTCCAAGGCTTGAAGGGATTGGGCTAGCTTTCGATGGTCCTGTATCTGCTTACGCTTCAACAGCAAAGTCTTTTTTGTTTTTCCGTTTCTGTAAGTCAGTGTCTGATGTCACCAATTAACAGGATGCCATTGATGTTTCATTGTGTCTTTGCTATGCTCCACAGCTCTAGTGGAAGAACCTTCCAAAGAGGTAGTATTGAGGACAAGTGATGACACAAGCATGCAAGGAATTTTCTCTTCTCAATCAGTTCAAATGTCTGCCTCAAAGCAAGAGGCATCCTTCAGCAGTTTCAGCACTAGCAGCACTAGCAGCATGAGTGAAATGAAATTTGCAAGCATGTCTGCGCAAAGCATGTCTTCCATGCAAGAGTCTTTTGTAGAGATGAGTTCCAGAAGTTCTATGGGAAAATCTAGTATGACACAACTGGAAAGTTCAACTAGTAGAATGCTTAAAGCAGGTATAAGAGGTGAGCAATAAAATTACTGGTAGAGATAGAAAAATGTAGTGCCCTAGAATAATATTTGGTAGAAAGTTAATCACTACTTTTAACCAAAATAAACATAAACCTTTTTCCTCTTCCATAAAGGAATTCCACCTAAAATTGAAGCTCTTCCATCCGATATTAGCATTGATGAAGGCAAAGTTTTAACACTAGCCTGCGCTTTTACGGGAGAACCCATTCCTGAAATAACATGGTCCTATGGTGGAAGAAAAATCCAAAATCAAGAACAACAAGGCAGATTCCATATTGAGACCACTGATGACCTCACAACTCTGATCATCATGGATGTGCAAAAGAAGGATGGCGGACTTTACACCCTGAGCTTAGGGAATGAATTTGGATCTGACTCTGCCACTGTGAATATAAATATCAGATCAATTTGAGAGCCTGGGCTCTTATAATTACACTTGACTTTTTGCAAGTGATTCACATGGACTAAATAACAAAACTGCTTCACATGGACTAAACTTTCTGATCTGTAAATATAAAAAGTATTTTTTTATCGATCTAAGTGAGACAAAGGCCAAAGTAATACGTAACTTGTTGTCATTATGGTTAACTTAAGAACATTATACATTTCTTATTGACATGTACATACTGTATATAGCCGAAGTAACGGTTATCAAGTTTTGTACCATTTATTTAGTGACATTTTACAATGCAACTTATGGAACTAACCGTTGGTAGGAGAAAGTTTCTCATGAAACGAATACCCTGCTCAACATTTAACTAATCTTTGTGCCTCAACAAAGTGTTGATGTCTAAGAAAGCCTCAGTGGGTAGAGAGATTCCCCACTGAAGATGCTCTTGTACCTAAGAGATAATGCTGTTCTTGTCACCTAATACATGCACAAATATTTACTGAATCAGAAATGTAAGGCATTAGCGATGTTTGCAAATACCCTCCTGTAGACCTCACTTAAATGCCTCACATTCCTTCTGATTACGTCACACTCAGAATTTTCATTCAACTTAACCTATTGGTCAGGACAAAGTGTAAGCGGCCAACACTTTGTTCACTCTTCTGTACTGCTTCTGGCATGAGGACTGCCTGGACAGCTTGAAAAAGTAACATCTCCTGGCCATTCCCTCATTTAACCAAGATGTTCAGGTTTTCCCATGCAGAAGCAGTGCCCACTCCTGGAGGTTCCTAGGGTGCAATAATTGTGTTTGTGTGGTAGTATTAGAATTCTCTTACACCTAAAATCGGGGCAACTAAGCAATGAGCCACAGCAGAGAAAACAAAAAGCCAACACAAGAAGCTGCTGTTGAACCAGCAAACAATGCCCTCGACTTCAATCTAATGTAGTTCTTTTCAATTAGAAATAAATGATCGCTAATTGTAATTGTTGAACCTCCTCGAGGAAGTAGCATTGAAATAAAGCATGCTATCTGCACCTCAAGATGTGTCATTGTTATTATTTACCTGTTTGTTTTTTCAGTAATTTGCTAATTGGGGGAGGGCGGTGGGGAACCTTGATCCATATGTATAAATTAAACCACAAGTTAGACAAACTATCATTTGTCTCAGCAAAACTCACCTTAATCAGTTATGGTCTTTCAAGCAAACACTAATTATATGCCGTGCACTTGAGGGAGGAAAATAAAGTCCAGGTAATACAGTTCATATTGATCAGTGCACAGAAATAAATGTATCTTGAACACGGATCAGAGTAATATAGTCTAGTAGTACCTGATATTGTCTTCTCTCTCCCAATGCCCTACAGAAGAGTACTGGACTGATAGGCTGAATATCTGATGGATGCAGAAAAACAACCAGTCTGTTTTTCTGCCACTAACAAGTCGCTTGAGAATTGATCAAATCCACATCAGTCAAAAAACATTCATTAAGTGCTGTTAAACTGGAAAAAACACAGAACTATTAAATAGTCTGATAAGACCACGTCTTTCATCAGGAGAGGGATTGCGGTACAATCGTTAGGCCTCCACACAGTCAGGCGCAAGGCAAAGCCACACAGAGGAGGCTCCAGCTACTGTGTTCTGGGAGTGTCACCCGCTGGGCGACAGCTCCAAAGAAAAACAGAATTCCAGGAACTTAAATACCTCTGAGGGAACTGAGGAGGGGAGTAGGGCCCACTGGCTTTACAAGGGCTACAAAGACAGTTCTAGACAGGATTATCAGGGAGAGGCTGATGCTTCACAATGGACACCAAAGGGAAAGATCCAGCCAAGGCTGGGCTACCGGAGAAGGACTCTGACACAAACTACAGGGACAAAAAAGGGTACGTCACACCTGACTGAGTCTGCTAGCTCCACCTAAAGCACTTCAAGGTCTATCCTTAGTCTGAAACTGGTGAAGTTCTCATGGGACAGACAAGGTCAAACTTGAGGTCTTCAGGCCTCCCGCCGCTACCTGCTTGGGGTTCTTCAGATCTCAAGATTGGGGTTTCTAGATTCCAAGCTGAGAGGGCCTACTCTCTGCCAGACACTGAGCACCAAGGAGACAAAGGAAGCTGAACCCTAGGATCTCTCAAAGAGCTCATGTGCAACATGCAAACAACTATGGCTAAACAAGCTGTGTGAGGGAAGAATCAACAGAGGGAAGACACTGGCCTGGGCGGGGAGTGAAGAGGGGACAGGCAAAAATTTCCTATAGAAGGTAGGATTTTAGATGGGATTTGAAGGAAACCAAGAGGCTCAGATGAGGCTAGATTAACCTATGCTTTGATTCAAGAATGCACACACAGACCAAAAGTACTTGGGTGAGAATCTATTCTTTTAAATCCTTACTTTCCATCTTATAATCAAATACTGTGTACTGGTAAGTGGGGTAAGGGCTAGGCAATGGGGGTCAAGTGACTTGCCCAGGGTCACACAGCTGGGAAGTGTCTGAGGCCAGGGTTGAACCTAGGACCTCCCATCTCTAGGTCTGGTTCTCAATCCACTGAGCTACCCAGCTGCCCCCAAATATCTCACTTTCAGTGAGAGATTTGCTCTGAATAACAAAAAGCAAGCAGTTCATCTCTAGTAGTCAAGGTTTATGAAGACCTTTATGAATTGGTCACTTAGCTACTTGGGAGGAAGGAAGCATCCAAGTTTTATCATAATTCATCAGTCCATAAAATTAACCACTTGGCTAAATTGATTTCCATCTTTCTTTAGTAGCGCCCACAAGGAACAAAGCTAATGCAGCCCTCAATTTTTTAGAGGAAGGGGTAAAAGGAAATTATTTGTTCTCTTTGAATCTACACTTATGAAAGGGAATCCTTTATCCCATTTGTCTAGTTTGAGTTAACACTATGGTTAACAATAACTTAAGAACCCCAAAGTAGTACCTCACCAGATTGTGAAGACAGGATTAACTCTGCTTTGTCTACTTTTGAATTGAATCAACAAAAGCTTGAACACCCTACTTAGCACTAGGTGGAGGAGCTCTCCATCCTTTCAACTCAATCAGCCAGGAAATGAGAATTCATACCTCAGCCAGCCAGGAATCTATGAACTCTTTTGATGAGTATTCATGCCTCCATAAGGTGAGAAGTGGTTCCCACAAACACTGCCCAGCAGTGTTGGGCAATTTGGAAGCTGTGATTGGCCCTTGTAAAGAGGGGAAGGGACAAAAAGCCATTATAAAAGGCCCTGAATTTCTGAGTCCAGGGGAGTCAGCTTCAAGAAGGTCGGCTCAAGGAAGAAAGTCAGCCTCAGGAGTCACCTTCAGTCATTGTCTTGACCTGCCTCTTGAAGGAAACTTGGGTGAGTGGATAGCTGGCTTTCCCTTCCTGTCTTCTGGAGAGAGTTTAATTCTGGTTGAGGGTCAACAAGTGCTGGCTGAATCCAGCACCAGAGCAATATTTAGTTAGATAGGCTGTCTTCCCTACCCTTTTGTATTTCTCTACTTTCACTCTTTCCATCTCTTTTGTAAATAAAAGCTCTTAAAGTTATTTCGACTTTGAGCAATAATACTTTGAATCGGGGACTACCGTATTATTTATAATTTTCATATATTTCAGCCAAATTATTAATTTTTAACCCTTACAAGGTTACACACATGCATTCACTGAACAAGATGAGGATGTATTCAGCAAGCGCCTACCAGCAAAGCTGCTCCGGTAGGAGACAAGCCAGGAGCAGCGTACTTGGTGCTCCTGAGAGAAGACTATCTGGCCCAAGATAACAGAAAGGAACCTTCTACCTCCAGGCCTGCTGACGGAAAGACTCACCTGAGGAAATTGCATTTGTGTTGGACTTGTAAGGATCAGAAGGATTTCGATAGGCAGAAACGGAGACACAGACCTACCAGGCAGTGGCCATGAGGAGCGCAGGAAAGGCCAGTGCGTTTCTGGGAAAAGCAGTTGTTCACTACGGTGCATAAAGATATTCCATAGGTTAGTTAGGAAGGGAGTAGAGTAGGAAAAAAATAGATTTGGCTAAATGGTGCAAGTCTGTTAAAGAGTTTCTGACTTAAGCGAATGGGGCCACAGAAGACTTCTGAGCAGGGCAGGAAATGGGCACGGAGCCCTAGAGGGATTCATTGAGAGGGATCACCCAGGACATTCTGGGAGGAGAAACATCCGAAGGCTGGGAAATCAGGAATTGAATGCAACAGCCCAGCCGTGACTGCGCGGAAGGCTGGAATTGGAATGAGGAAGACCCTGCAAATCTAGGAACTGTGTGACCATGGGCAAGCCATTTAACCTGTCTGAACTTCATTTGCCTCACTGGCGAATGAAGAAGTTGGACGAGAAGACCTCCGAGGACTCCCTCGTAGAGCTAAATCTAAGACAGAGAGCTTGTTAGTCACAAGAAAAAAAAAACAACTCCAACACCTGAAATAGTTTTAGAAGAAATTTATGTCATTTAGGAGAGAATGAGAGTCTTTGTGAGGCTGCAAGATGTAATTCAGAGGGAGGCCCAAGGGTATGTGCCCAATCGGCCTCACAAAGGCAGCAGGTCATTAATGGCCCCATTTGGGGTTTTCTTGGCAGAGATACTGGAGTGGTCTGCCTTTTCCTTCTCTGGCTCTTTTGGCGGATGAGGAAACTGAGGCAGATAGAGTGAAAGGACTTGGCTTGGGGCCCCACAGCTAGGAAGTATCTGGAGCCAGATTTGAACTGAAGACAGGGAGTCTTCCTGGCCTTGGGTCTGGCACTCACCACTGCACCGCCTCCCTGCCCTGCTTCATCACTTGGAAAGTCTCCAAACACGATTGTGCCTTTCCCAACACACCATCACCTGGGTGTCCAAAACTCACCCCCACCAAACAAAGCCTATCAAAGCAAGAGATCAGCCGGTCTGGGATAGATGCTTCTGATGCTAAAAGCCTCTGCTCCCAGCTAGGGACAGGAGCACCAAGAGGAAGCGGGCAAAGCAGGGACACCCCCAAACAAAATGGCACAAAGTAAAGCAAGACAAAGGGGTGCCCCAGTGCGGGACAAACAGGAGGCCATGAGAGGAACTTAAAGCTCTATTTGCTTTCCCAGAAGAGAAGACTGGGGCCCTGAGAGGTGAGGGGCCCCCACAAAGTGTCTGGGTACCCCTAGTCCAGGTCCCCCAGAATAAGGGGAGCATACATGCTGGCCACTCTCTCTCTCTTTCTCTCTCTGGCTTAGGACAGAATAGCCACCTTCAAATTACTCATCTCGCCAGCCGTAGTTTCCTCATCTGTAAAATGGAGATAGGAGGCAGCTAAGGGAATATAACGAGTCGGGGAGACCTCAGTTCAAATCTGGATTCAGACACTTACTAGCGTGTAACTCTGGGCAAGTCATTTAAGCTGTCTGCCTTAATCCCCCAGAGCACGTGGCCAACCACTACAGTATCTCCTCCAAGAAGCCCCCCTGGATAGCATGGCCAGCCTGGGCCTGAACGAGGGGAACTTCCCTCCAGGGGACGCTAGCCCTGCAGCGCCTCGAAGCCCCCTTACTTCCTATTGGGATAGAGGCAGAGAGGGACAT